>NC_044555.1:134889844-135197532 GCF_007565055.1 Rhinopithecus roxellana | reverse complement strand
TGCCTTAGATTAATATGCCTGTTTTACAAAGTTTAAACACATAGATTCATACATTTTCTACCGATTTGCATCTGGATGCCGCTATTCACCTGTTTGTGAAATTCATCCATGTTGTTTCATGTAGAAGTAGACCATTCATTCTTTTTTTGTTTGTTTGTTTAATTTGGCATATTATTTTATTGCTTTATATTTTTTTATTTATTTTATTATATTTTTTATTTTTATTTTTATTTTTTTTTATTATTATACTTTAACTTCTAGGGTACATGTGCATAACGTGCAGGTTTGTTACATATGTATACTTAGGTCATGTTGGTGTGCTGCACCCATCAACTCGTCAGCACCCATCAATTCATCATTTATATCATGTATAACTGCCCAAGGCAATCCCTCCCTCCTCCCCCCTCCCCATGATAGGCCCCAGTGTGTGATGTTCCCCTTCCCGAGTCCAAGTGATCTCATTGTTCAGTTCCCACCTATGAGTGAGAACATGTGGTGTTTGGTTTTCTGTTCTTGTGATAGTTTGCTAAGAATGATGGTTTCCAGCTGCATCCATGTCCCTACAAAGGACGCAAACTCATCTTTTTTTTGTGGCTGCATAGTATTCCATGGTGTATATGTGCCACATTTTCTTAATCCAGTCTGTCACAGATGGACATTTGGGTTGATTCCAAGTCTTTGCTATTGTGAATAGTGCTGCAATAAATATACGTGTGCATGTGTCGTTCTGGTAGAATAATTTATAATCCTTTGGGGATATACCCAGTAGTGGGATGGCTGGGTCATATGGTATATCTAGTTCTAGATCCTTGAGGAATTGCCATACTGTTTTCCATAATGGTTGAACTAGTTTACAATCCCACCAACAGTGTAAAAGTGTTCCTATTTCTCCACATCCTCTCCAACAACTGTTGTTTCCTGAATTCTTAATGATTGCCATTCTAACTGGTGTGAGATGGTATCTCATTGTGGTTTTGATTTGCATTTCTCTGATGGCCAGTGATGATGAGCATTTTTTCATGTGTCTGTTGGCTGTATGAATGTCTTCTTTTGAGAAATGTCTGTTCATATCCTTTGCCCACTTTTTGATGGGGTTGTTTGTTTTTTTCTTGTATATTTGTTTGAGTTCTTTGTAGATTCTGGATATTAGCCCTTTGTCAGATGAGTAGGTTGCAAAAATTTTCTCCCATTCTGTAGGTTGCCTGTCCACTCTGATGGTAGTTTCTTTTGCTGTGCAAAAGCTCTTTAGTTTAATTAGATCCCATTTGTCAATTTTGGCTTTTGCTGCCGTTGCTTTTGGTGTTTTAGACATGAAGTCCTTGCCCATGCCTATGTCCTGAATGGTACTACCTAGATTTTCTTCTAGGGTTTTTATGGTATTAGGTCTAACATTTAAGTCTCTAATCCATCTTGAATTAATCTTCGTATAAGGAGTAAGGAAAGGATCCAGTTTCAGCTTTCTACTTATGGCTAGCCAATTTTCCCAGTACCCTTTATTAAACAGGGAATCCTTTCCCCATTTCTTGTTTCTCTCAGGTTTGTCAAAGATCAGATGGCTGTAGATGTGTGGTATTATTTCTGAGGACTCTGTTCTGTTCCATTGGTCTATATCTCTGTTTTGGTACCAGTACCATGCTGTTTTGGTTACTGTTGCCTTGTAGTATAGTTCGAAGTCAGGTAGCGTGATGCCTCCAGCTTTGTTCTTTTGACTTAGGATTGTCTTGGCAATGCGGGCTCTTTTTTGGTTCCATATGAACTTTAAAGCAGTTTTTTCCAATTCTGTGAAGTAACTCATTGATAGCTTGATGGGGATGGCATTGAATCTATAAATAACCTTGGGGAGTATGGCCATTTTCACGATATTGATTCTTCCTATCCATGAGCATGGTGTGTTCTTCCATTTGTTTGTGTCCTCTTTGATTTCACTGAGCAGTGGTTTGTAGTTCTCCTTGAAGAGGTCCTTTACATCCCTTGTAAGCTGGATTCCTAGGTATTTGATTCTCTTTGAAGCAATTGTGAATGGAAGTTCATTCCTGATTTGGCTCTCTGCTTGTCTGTTACTGGTGTATAAGAATGCTTGTGATTTTTGCACATTAATTTTGTATCCTGAGACTTTGCTGAAGTTGCTTATCAGCTTAAGGAGCTTTTGGGCTGAGACGATGGGGTTTTCTAAATATACAATCATGTCATCTGCAAACAGAGACAATTTGACTTCTTCTTTTCCTCACTGGATACCCTTGATTTCTTTCTCTTGCCTAATTGCCCTAGCCAGAACTTCCAACACTATGTTGAATAGGAGTGGTGAGAGAGGGCATCCCTGTCTTGTGCCAGTTTTCAAAGGGAATTTTTCCAGTTTTTGCCCATTCAGTATGATATTAGCTGTGGGTTTGTCATAAATCACTCTTATTATTTTGAGGTACGTTCCATCAATACCGAATTTATTGAGCGTTTTTAGCATGAAGGGCTGTTGAATTTTGTCAAAAGCCTTTTCTGCGTCTATTGAGATAATCATGTGGTTCTTGTCTTTGGTTCTGTTTATATGCTGGATTACGTTTATTGATTTGCGAATGTTGAACCAGCCTTGCATCCCAGGGATGAAGCCCACTTGATCATGGTGGATAAGCTTTTTGATGTGCTGCTGAATCCGGTTTGCCAGTATTTTATTGAGAATTTTTGCATCGATGTTCATCAGGGATATTGGTCTAAAATTCTCTTTTTTTGTTGTGTCTCTGCCAGGCTTTGGTATCAGGATGATGTTGGCCACATAAAATGAGTTAGGGAGGATTCCCTCTTTTTCTATTGATTGGAATAGTTTCAGAAGGAATGGTACCAGCTCCTCCTTGTACCTCTGGTAGAATTCAGCTGTGAATCCATCTGGTCCTAGACTTTTTTTGGTGGGTAGGCTATTAATTGTTGCCTCAATTTCAGAGCCTGCTATTGGTCTATTCAGGGATTCAACTTCTTCCTGGTTTAGCCTTGGGAGACTGTAAGTGTCCAGGAAATTATCCATTTCTTCTAGATTTTCTAGTTGATTTGTGTAGAGGTGTTTATAGTATTCTCTGATGGTAGTTTGTATTTCTGTGGGGTCAGTGGTGATATCCCCTTTATCATTTTTTATTGCGTCTATTTGATTCCTCTCTCTTTTCTTCTTTATTAGTCTTGCTAGTGCTCTGTCAATTTTGTTGATCTTTTCAAAAAACCAACTCCTGGATTCACTGATTTTTTGGAGGGTTTTTTTGTGTCTCTATCTCCTTCAGTTCTGCTCTGATCTTAGTTATTTCTTGCCTTCTGCTAGCTTTTGAATGTGTTTGCTCTTGCCTCTCTAGTTCTTTTAATTGTGATGTTAGAGTGTCAATTTTAGATCTTTCCTGCTTTCTCTTGTGGGCATTTAGTGCTATAAATTTCCCTCTACACACTGCTTTAAATGTGTCCCAGAGATTCTGGTATGTTGTATCTTTGTTCTCATTGGTTTCAGAGAACATCTTTATTTCCGCTTTCATTTCGTTATGTACCCAGTAGTCATTCAGGAGCAGGTTGTTCAGTTTCCATGTAGTTGAGCGGTTTTGATTGAGTTTCTTAGTCCTGAGTTCTAGTTTGATTGCACTGTGGTCTGAGAGACAGTTTGTTATAATTTCTGTTCTTTTACATTTGCTGAGGAATGCTTTACTTCCAATTATGTGGTCAATTTTGGAACAAGTGTGATGTGGTGCTGAGAAGAATGTATATTCTGTTGATTTGGGGTGGAGAGTTCTATAGATGTCTATTAGGTCTGCTTGGTGCAGAGATGAGTTCAATTCCTGGATATCCTTGTTAACTTTCTGTCTCGTTGATCTGTCTAATGTTGACAGTGGAGTGTTGAAGTCTCCCATTATTATTGTATGGGAGTCTAAGTCTCTTTGTAAGTCTCTAAGGACTTGCTTTATGAATCTGGGTGCTCCTGTATTGGGTGCATATATATTTAGGAGAGTTAGCTCTTCCTGTTGAATTGATCCCTTTACCATTATGTAATGGCCTTCTTTGTCTCTTTTGATCTTTGATGGTTTAAAGTCTGTTTTATCAGAGACTAGGATTGCAACCCCTGCTTTTTTTTTCTCCATTTGCTTGGTAGATCTTCCTCCATCCCTTTATTTTGAGCCTATGTATGTCTCTGCATGTGAGATGGGTCTCCTGAATACAGCAGACTGATGGGTCTTGACTCTTTATCCAGTGTGCCAGTCTGTGTCTTTTAATTGGAGCATTTAGTCCATTAACATTTAAGGTTAATATTGTTATGTGTGAACTTGATCCTGCCATTATGATATTAACTGGTTATTTTGCTCGTTAGTTGATGCAGTTTCTTCCTAGCCTCGATGGTCTTTACATTTTGGCATGTTTTTGCAATGGCTGGTACCGGTTGTTCCTTTCCATGTTTAGGGCTTCCTTCAGGGTCTCTTGTAAGGCAGGCCTGGTGGTGACAAAATCTCTAAGCATTTGCTTATCTGTAAAGGATTTTATTTCTCCTTCACTTATGAAACTTAGTTTGGTTGGATATGAAATTCTGGGTTTAAAATTCTTTTCTTTAAGAACTTTCAATATTGGCCCCCACTCTCTTCTGGCTTGTAGAGTTTCTGCCGAGAGATCTGCTGTTAGTCTGATGGGCTTCCCTTTGTGGGTAACCCGACCTTTCTCTCTGGCTGCCCTTAAGATTTTTTCCTTCATTACAACTTTGGTGAATCTGGCAATTATGTGTCTTGGAGTTGCTCTTCTGGAGGAGTATCTTTGTGGCGTTCTCTGTATTTCCTGAATTTGAATGTTGGCCTGCCCTACTAGGTTGGGGAAGTTCTCCTGGATGATATCCTGAAGAGTGTTTTCCAACTTGGTTCCATTTTCCCCCTCACTTTCAGGCACCCCAATCAGACGTTCATTTGGTCTTTTTACGTAATCCCACACTTCTTGCAGGCTTTGTTCATTTCTTTTTCTTCTTTTTTCTTTTGGTTTCTCTTCTCGCTTCATTTCATTCATTTGATCTTCAATCACTGATACTCTTTCTTCCAGTTGATCGAGTCGGTTACTGAAGCTTGTGCATTTGTCACGTATTTCTCGTGTCATGGTTTTCATCTCTGTCATTTCGTTTATGATCTTCTCTGCATTAATTAGTCTAGCTGTCAATTCTTCCACTCTTTTTTCAAGATTTTTAGTTTCTTTGCGCTGGGTACGTAATTCCTCCTTTAGCTCTGAGAAGTTTGATGGACTTAAGCCTTCTTCTCTCATCTCGTCAAAGTCATTCTCTGACCAGCTTTGATCCGTTGCTGGCAATGGGCTGCGCTCCTTTGCAGGGGGAGATGCGCTCTTATTTTTTGAATTTCCAGCTTTTCTGCCCTGCTTCTTCCCCATCTTTGTGGTTTTATCTGTCTCTGGTCTTTGATGATGGTGACGTACTGATGGGGTTTTGGTATAGGTGTCCTTCCTGTTTGATAGTTTTCCTTCTGACAGTCAGAAGGACTGTCTGTTGGTCTGTTGGAGATTGCTTGAGGTCCACTCCAGACCCTGTTTGCCTGGGTATCTGCAGCAGAGGTTGCCGAAGATAGAATATTGCTGAACAGCGAGTGTACCTGTCTGATTCTTCCTTTGGAAGTTTCCTCTCAGGGGTGTACTCCACCCTGTGAGGTGTGGGGTGTCAGACTGCCCCTAGTGGGGGATGTCTCCCAGCTAGGCTACTCAGGGGTCAGGGACCCACCTGAGCAGGCAGTCTGTCTGTTCTCAGATCTCAACCTCCGTGTTGGGAGATCCACGGCTCTCCCCAAATCTGTCAGACAGAGTCGTTCGCGTCTGCACCGACCCCGCTGCTTCCCCTGTTGGTCTTCAGCTGTGCGCTGTCCCCAGAGGTGGAGTCTACAGAGACAGGCAGGCTTCTTTGGGCTGCTGTGAGCTCCACCCAGTTCAAGCTTCCCAGGGCTTTGTTTACCTACTTAAGCCTCAGCAATGGCGGGCGCCTCTCCCCCAGCCTCGCTGCTGCCTTGCGGATAGATCGCCGCAGACTGCTGTGTTAGCAGTGAGGGAGGCTCCGTGGGCGTGGGACCCTCCCGGCCAGGTGTGGGATATATTCTCCTGGTGTGCCTGTCTGCTTAAAGCGCAGTATTGGAGTGGGAGTTACCCGATTTTCCAGGTTTTGTGTGTGTCAGTTCCCCTGGCTAGGAAAACGGATTCCCTTCCCCCTTGCGCTTCCAGGTGAGGCGATGCCTCGCCCTGCTTCAGCTCTCACTGGTCAGGCTGCAGCAGCTGACCAGCACCGATTGTCCGGCACTCCCTAGTGAGATGACCCCAGTACCTCAGTTGAAAATGCAGAAATCACCGGTCTTCTGTGTTGCTCGCGCTGGGAGTTGGAGACTGGAGCTGTTCCTATTCGGCCATCTTGCTCCGCCCCCAGACCATTCATTCTTATTGCTGCGTAGTAGTCTATCATATAATTACAGCATAATTTATTTATCTGTATTGTTAATACACATTTGGGTTTTTTTTTCCAGTTTGGGGATTTCAAAAACAGTGCTGCTTCTTTAGAATAGTTTGAGTAGGGCTGATATTAGTTCTTTAAATATTTACTAGAATTCAGTGGTGAAGCCATCAGGTCCTGGGCTTTTCTTTGATTGGAGACCTTTTATTATGGCTTCTATCTTGGTACTTGTTATTGGCATATTCAGGTTTTGGATTTTTTCATGGTTCAGTCTTGGTAGGTTGTACATGTCTAGGAATATATCAATTTCTTCTAGGTTTTCCAATTTATTGGCAAAAGACCCAGAGTAGCCAAAGCAATCCTGAGCAAAAAGAACAAAGCTGGAGGAATCACATTACCTGACTTCAAAGTATACTACAGAGCTATAGTAATCAAAACAGCATGGTCCTGGCATTAAAAAACAGACACGTAGACCAATGGAACAGAAAAGAGGACACAGAAAGAAATCCACACATTTATAGTCAACTCATTTTTGACAAAGGCACCAAAAATATGCTGCAGGGAGAGGACAGTTTCTTCAAAAAATGGTGCTGGGAACACTGAACAATTATATACAGATTAATGTACCTAGGCCCTTATCTCTAACCATACAAAAAAATCAAATCAAAATGGACTAAACACTTAAATTTAAGGCCTGAAACGATGAAACTTCTAGAAGAAAACATTGAGGAAAATCTCCAGAACATTCGTCTGGGCAAAAATTTCTTGAGTATGACCTCAAAAGCACAGATGACCAAAGCAAAAGTGGAGATCGCATCAAGCTAAAAAGTTTCTGCACAGCAAATGTAACAATCTTGGCTGCTTGTATATCTTCTTTTGAGAAGTGTCTCTTCATGTCCCTTACCCTTTTCTCATAGGGTTATTTGTTGTTTGCTTGTTAATTTAAGTTATTTGTAGATACTGGATACTAGACCTTTTTTTTTTTTTTTTTTTTTGAGACGGAGTCTCGCTCTGTCGCCCAGGCTGGAGTGCAGTGGCCGGATCTCAGCTCACTGCAAGCTCCGCCTCCCGGGTTTATGCCATTCTCCTGCCTCAGCCTCCCGAGTAGCTGGGACTACAAGCGCCCGCCACCTCGCCCGGCTAGTTTTTTGTATTTTTTAGTAGAGTCGGGGTTTCACCGTGTTAGCCAGGATGGTCTCGATCTCCTGACCTCGTGATCCGCCCGTCTCGGCCTCCCAAAGTGCTGGGATTACAGGCTTGAGCCACCGCACCCGGCCTAGACCATTTTTTGATGCATAGCTTACAAATACTTCCTACCATTTGTACGTTGTCTATTTACTCTTCTGACAGATTATTTGGCTGTGCAGAAGCTGTTTAATTAGGTCCTATTTGTTGATTTTTGGTTTTGCTGCAATTGCTTTTGGCATCTGTGTTATGAAATCCTTGCCAGGTCCTATGTCCAGAATAATATTTCCTAGGTTTTTTTCCATGGTTTCTATAGTTTTTGAGCTTACATTTAAGTCTTTGATGCATCTTGAGCTTATTTTAGTATATGGTGTAAGGAAGGCATCCAGTTTCAATCTTCTGCATATGCCTGGCCAGTTATTTCATAGCCTTTCTATTATAACCATAATCATTCTATTATAACCATAACCATAACTATTTCGTGTCCATTTATTGAATAAGGAGTCTTTTCTCCATGGCTTGCTTTTGTCAATTTTGTTAAAGATCAAATAGTTTTACATGTGCAGCATTATTTCTGGACTATCTATTCTGTTCCATTGGTCTGTCTGTTTCTAAACCAATACCATGCTATTTTGATTACTGTAGCTCTGTAATATAGTTTAAAGTCAGGTTATGTGATGCCCCCAGTGTTGTTCTTTTAGTTTAGGATTGCCTTGGCAATTTGGGCTCTCTTATTTGTTCCATTTGTATTTTAAGATAGTTTTTTTCTAATTCTGTAAAGAATGTCAGCAGTATTTTGAGAGGAATAGCATTGAATCTATAAGTTACTTTGGGCAGTATGTCCATTTTAACAACATTGATTCTCCCTATACATGTTCATGGAGTGTTTTTCCATTTGCTTGTGTCATCTCTGATTTATTTGAGCAGTGTTTTGTAGTTCTTCTTATAGATATCTTTCACTTCTTTATCCTTAGCTATCTGTATTTCTATGTATTTTTATTCTTTTTGTGGCTACTGTGAATGGGATTGCATTCTTGATTTGGCTCTCAGCTTAAATGTCTTGAGCGGAGCACCATCCCAAGTCCTTATTTCAAGCAACAAGCCTTGCCTCCTTTTCCATGTTGTGTAGTGTATTTCTGTGCCTCATTAAACATCGGAAACTTCTGTACACTTCTGGTTGTTTTTAAAACCATGTCCTGTACACCATCCTGGACACTTCATTCTATGTGCTACTTTGTTTTTCTGTATTAAGGGTTATCATTCTGTCTTGGAGTGTGGCTGTTTTCTTTTAAATTTTTCTCTGTACCTTTTATCTAACAGTGATGTATGTCTAAAGAATGAGAAGGGAAGAGGGAGGGAGAAAGAGTGATGTGGTAGGATATGGTTCAGAATATGAACTGAGAATACCATCTTAATTAGAAATCTCCAATATTTTCTTTGCAAAAATATGCTTACATTATTATTATAACACTGTTTCAGTGTTATACAAAAATAATGATTATCTATTATTATTTAGATAAGATTATTATATAAATTATTATTTAGATAAGATACTGTTATCTCTCTTTTTGTAGTCTATTTTGAACACTCTTCACACCATTAAATATTCTACAACAGTACATTTCTGTTTGTGCTGATCAAATTAGATTGTGGTAATCTACTAGATGTGGTTTGTCTCTGCTGTTGTATATGAAACTGAAGGCCTAAGGTTAAGCCTTGTTTATCTCTTTCTGCATCCCGATGACTCAGCACAGAGTAGGCTTCAAGAAATATACGTATAATGAGTAAATAAGTCAATAGATAAGTGACCTTTGATTCCTACTATGTGCACATTATTGAATTAGACTTACTGTGTGATTGCTTGGAAGAATTTACAAAGATGGGTAGCTGACAGTGTTTCAATCCTCAAGGGACTAGTGATGTATTTAGAAGCTGACAGCCAGTTGATGATGGAGATGTTGCTTTTCACGCTGTTTTTATCTCTCTGTCTCGCTCATATAACTCTATCACTTAGCTATGCAGCGTTTCTTGGGCTTTGCTAGCAGGGTAAACCACAAAAGACGAGATCATACTTGCTAAAAACTCTCAGGTTTGGAGTAAACCCAAGACATTTCCTATCGGGATGAGTTCCTGTATTAAAACAGTTAAAAATGAACTATGATTTCTATTGTTTTCTAAGGCATGATTGCTGTGACTGGAAATCCCAGAGTGAATACTTAGGACCCTCTTGACAGGTACTTTCTGACTAAAACTTTACAGTTCTTAAAGATTTCCAATTTAATTTAGGATTCCTAATGATCTTCATTGTCGTCTTTTTCTATTATAAAGCTGTAGCCTGTAAATCTGGAAGCTGTTCAGCATGCACTAAAAATGTCAATATGCTTCAAATAAGTACTGTTGCATCTCATAAAAATCTCTTCCTCATGAAAATCCCCCATTAAATCAATATCATCTATTATTAGTGTTCTATATGCTATATTTCAAAGTAAAATGAAGACTATGAAGGGCCATGAAATCATGTAGTCAATCAAAGCTCTGTCTAATAAATTCAGGGAACACAAATCAACCTCATTACCTTTCTATACATTTTTTTTTTTTTTTTTGAGGTGGAGTTTCACTCTTGTTGCTCAGGCCAGAGTGCAATGGCATGATCTCGGCTCACCGTAACCTCCACCTCCTGGGTTCAAGCGATTCTCCTGCCTCAGCCTCCTGAGTGGCTGGGATCACAGGCATGCGCCACCACATCCAGCTAATTTTGTATTTTTAGTAGAGATGGGGTTTCTCCATATTGGTCAGGCTGGTCTTGAACTCCCGACCTCCAGTGATCCACCCGCCTGGGCCTCCCAAAGTGCTGGAATTACAGGTGTGAGCCCCAGCGCCCAGCCCCTTTCTATACTTTTTTAGCTCCAGGGTTAGCCACCATTGTCCTAGATCCCTTATGTCTGCAAGGGCTCCTGGACATTGGAGAATGTTTGTGGAGAGCTCAGACACACTTGTCTGAACCTGCAAGAGTCAGTTTTGCAGAGTGCAGCTAGAAATGCAAAACACAAAAAAGACAGACCCATCCCTTTTGCTAATCCTTGTCTCCTGAGCTGTGACCTCCAGGCATTTTGTATCTTCAGCTGCTCCAGTCCCATTGAATCTCAAGCTATGTCAGACTTAATGAGGTTGCTGGCAATCAGAAGGCTAGAAGACACATTTGGAAAGCTTTAAGACGGTATCATGCCCACTCTTAATGTAAACCCCATGTAAACTTGAACTTTACATTTTGAACAACACTTGGTTCTCTAACAAATAAACCTCCCAAATGTCAGTAGCTTAACACAATGAAGTTTATTTCTCATTCAGGTGGCAGTGCATTATGGAAGTTGCTGGTTGGCAGCCTTTCCTCCACATAAGATCTAGGGACATTGGGTCCTTACGTCTTGTAGATGTGCCACAACTAGGGCCTCAGAGAACTCTGCTACCAGCTGGCAGAAGTGGAAATGAAAGGTGGATTAATCATTTCTTGTTTTATTATTAGTTTGGCCTGGAAGGAGTACACATTAATTCCACTCACATTCCATTGTGAAAACTAGTCTTATAACTCTACCTAGATTCAAGGAGAGCTCAGAAATACAGTCTGTAGCTGCAATACCACCCTCAGACCTGAGCTAACATATCCTCTCGTCCAGTCCCTATTCCTCAAGAGGTCCGCTGCTTTGGAATGCTTTCCAGAATTTTCTAAGACCCCATCTGGTACCTGTGACTAGACAGGGTCAGTAGTATCATCCAGGCAGGGTGTTGCCAGTCTGGACTGGGTCCTTTTCTGGTCCTGATCACCAGAAAATCCTTCCTTGAAAGTTTCTAAGTCCCCTTCCAGTGAGAGGGACCAGTCAGACTGGCAGTGCCAGTTGAACAAGGCACCCTGAGCCCAAACAGGGACCCACGTAAGTTCCAGTCTCCATTTCTTCTCTCTGTGTACTCTCCACCTATTCCCCTGTGGTGCCCTCACAGGGAACAGGTGATCATGGGGCCAAATAGATCCCCTTTGGAGCTCCTGGACTCATATCTACACGTTGTTCCAGTGTGTTGTATGGCATTTCTTTTGGGAAATTGTGCAAGATTGGGCTGCTAGAATAATGCTGACATGCTGACTTGACTGACATAGGATAGGTTCAGAGCTCCAGGATCTTGTTAGTACACCAGCACCAGTTGGGTTTGAATTGCATGTGTGGGTCCATGCATGAGTCTTTGCCCATCTGTGTGCCCACCTCTAGTCTATAGCACCAGAGGTGGAGGTTGTGGCAGGCGTTTTTTACCTGATATGACCCCTTCCACTGACACCCAGGACATCAGTCTCTCTATGGGCTCTGTGGCACTTGTTAAACAGTCATACAGAGTTAACTATTTCTATCTCCTCTGTGAGCTTCTGACGTTGTTGTCTCACTTTTCCAATGGGCCTTTCTGATAAATTTCCTCTTTTGCTTTCAATCATGTGATGATATCATGATCATCCCTTACGTGAATGTGATCACTTTTCATGCTCTGCCAATGGGCCTCCCGCCCCTGCTACTCATCCTCCCTGCTTGTGGTGGCATGTGTATAATGCAAGGGTGCAGTTAACGTGGAAAGACATCCGGTCCTAGGAATGTGATGATTATGACCTCCAGGGTTCAAGAGAGGCTATGATTGGAAGATGTGTCATTCTACATGTATGCTATAAAGTGCCAAAGGGTACATTGAACATGACCATAAAGTGACATATTGTTCACATTTTCCTGCACACTCTGGAGAAGTTGTGCCTTTGTGCTCATCATCAACGAAGCACAGTAACAATGTCTGAGAGCCCACAGGGAGCTGATATTCACAGGCAGCCTGGTGGATAATGGTAGCGTCATGGGTCTTGGTGTAGCCAGCATGAACTTAAGAGTATCAGGGGCCTGTAGAGGTAAGAAGATCTAGACTGTTTCAGTACAAGTAGGTGCTCAAGAGCCATGGCATTCTGAGCAACAACAGTGATGGTCCCTTTTCCTCTCAATGGGAGATATCACCTTAGTCATCTGTGGTGCATTGGACAATTAGGAACATAGAGGCATGCTTGCTGAGCCCGAGCAAGAAGATGTGGAACCTGAACCTGTGGGGAAACTTCACAAGCACTAATGGCACAGTAAACAAATAGCTAAGTACCTCCTCTCCCCCTATAATGCTCAATCTTCATCAACAAATCACTATACCTCATGTGAGCCCATGAATTTTGCCATACATGTTTTCATTAAATTGTTTGTATAGAGAAGAACCCACAAAAATATTTACCTAGGACCCTGCACATCCCAGAGGCAGCCCTGCCTTTCTGGACAGCATCTTCTCCAGCATTATTCTAAACTATAGAATGGGGAGAAAAAAATCTTGTGTGTGCTCCTAGCTAAGGTCAACTCTTCCGTGGCAAGTGGGGTCAGGGCCTGAGAAAGACAGTGTCTTCATAGGGGGTTGGCCTGGTACGGAGACTTACAGGTTGAATAGGGTGAGGTTAATGTTGACAAAGAATAGCACTTCAGCCTGTGGAAACCAGAACCAAAGCAGGTAAGGTGGATGTCTGTAAAGAGGAGTAGCCTGTTGTAGTAAAATGTGCTCTTTGAATTATACAGTTCTCAGCATTCATTCATTAATTCATTCATTGATTAATTCAATTGAGCTCCTATTATTGGCCAGGCAATGTCCTAGGCCACAGTGAACAAGACAGAAGGGTTTCCCACAGTCGTGATTGCTGCACTCATTCACACACAACTCAAAACAGGAGAAAACTTCCCTGAGGGTTGCTGTCTTTCTTGCACATAGCTCCTGCTTCTTCTGTGATCTCTGTGAGCTACCTTTTAAATGTGGGATTTGTTTTCAAATGTGGCTCTCATGTCTAAGGCTCTCTGTAGAGTGGCTCAGAAGACCAATTTTATGTGCCTCATTGTGGTTTACTCCAATCTGCCCTTTAGGTGCAGCCTTCTCTCGCTGAGGGCCCTCCTGGTTCCATCTCCTTTGTCAATAGACCCCATTAGGCCAGCATCATCAGTATCTTAAAATGGAAAATGAAATAGCCTTTGCGAGAAAAGGAGTGGAATTTTCATTTTTCTCACTAAGCTCCCTTTGAGTGAGCAATTTTAGGACTTCTGCAAACACTCCCTGCAGAGAAGGCTCTGTAAATGTAGCTTTTCCTCGTCTCTGAAAGCACTACTCTTCCATGAGAGGTATAGTCCATTCTTACATACACAGAAATCAGAAAGGTGGAGAAATAAATTAGAGAGCAGAGTAGCCACCTCCTGGTGAACCTTTCATAGTACCCTATATTCAGCTTCAATCTCAAGCAATTCATTCATTCATTCATTCATTTTTTCATTCAACAAATATTAAAGGAGGGCCTGCCACATATCAGACCCTGTGCCTGATGACATGAATACAGCAATGAGCAGAACCCCATCCTCAAAATGTTTGCAGACTGGATGGGGTTTATGCATAGAGGCAGACTCAATGGCACAGGTCTCAGAGTCTGGTAAACCTAGGCACCTGTTTTAAAGGGAGTGGCATGAAAATTAAACAGAACAATGATTCTTGAAGTGTAATCCATAGACTTGTGGGCACCCAGAGACTCTTTTGGAGATTCTGTGAAGTAAAAACTATTTTCATTATTTGCCTTTTTCTCTGGCTTGACATCTGCATGTTGGTGCTACTACTGTACTAGTAGTTTTTGGCTTCTTCACTGCCACACTTGAAGTTAAAAAAAGTTTCACTTAAGAATGTCCTTGAAGAAGTAGAAAAAGTTATTAATTTTATGAAAGCTCAAGCCTTGAGTGCAGGTCTTTTAAATATTCTGTGTGACAAAATGGGAACTACATATAAAGCATTTGTTATACACTATAATACAATTATTGACTCAAAGAAAACCACTTGTGTAATTGAGTTGTGAGATGAACTTGCTGATTTATTTTTTTCATAGAACCCCATTTTGACTTGAAAATATGTGGGACAATCTATGGTGACTTAGCAAGTATTTAGTAAACATCTTCTCAAAAGTGAACACAGTGAGCCTGCCACTTCAAAAACAAAAAACAAATTAATTTCTTTCCAATGACAAAATTTGAACTTTCGAGCAAAAATTAGAATTTTGGGAAACATAGATTCACCACTGTGAGCTTGACAGCTTCCCAATAGCCAAAGACATTTCCATCAGATCAGTGGTGATATAAACAAATGTGGCTTTGGGGTATTACATAATGAAAGGTATCATCGTTTAAAAGATAGACGCAACTCAGGGCACCAGGGTTTTCCGGATGACCAATGCACAGTGTTACAAAAGCATGACTACTTAAAAACCCATTCAAAGTGATAGAGAGATCAATGGATTTTAATACAGCAGAGTACAAACATTCATTGATATGGTTTTAGATCTTTATTGTTACTAAACTTTTTTTAAAAAGTCCTTTTTGTTGAGATTTTTCATGTTGCATCAATGAAGAATACTCAAAATTATCTGGTCTTTTAAAATAGTTTTATTTTCTCTAAATGCATAACTATGTGCATTTTCTTCATATACTTCAAACAGAGCAACATACTGCAAACAGATTCAATGCAGAAGTGGAAGAATCCATCTATCTTTCATTAAGGAGAAGATTAGGCATTTGAAATACTGTGAAACAATGCATCTCTTCTAACTAAATAATTTTTGCTTTGAAAAAATACAGTTACTTTTCATAAACATGTGCTGTTTATGACACCATGTACTGGATTGATTTTTTATTTTATAGTTATTTAACAAATTAATATTTTTAATATCTTAGTCTTAACTTCTAACATGGTAGGTAGTGATAGACATAATCCATGTAAATACAAGTTGTTTAGGGTCCTCAATAGTAATTAAGAATATAAAGCTTGACATCTGCTGACGCAGAGAAAGGGGCATGTGGCTATGTACTCATCACTACCCACAGGTCCCTCAGCACAGGTTTTGTGGGGACCTCTTGTCTCCCCTTGAGGCGGGGAGCCTGTCGCATTCATTTTTGTATTCTTAATGACCAGCAAAAGTGCTTGGCACATAGTGAGTGTCCAGTGACTGTTGAGCTCATGAGCATATGAGTAAATAAGACATTGGATAGTGTCACAGAAGATGGGTGCTGGGACGTAGGCAGAGCAGCTCAAATCAATATGAAGCCAGACCCAGGTGGAGATAATGAGATGATCTCTGAAGACCCAGTTTAGTTTCTTCCAATGTTCTATTTTGCTGTTGAATCAGAGGTTGGGGCTTATGCCACTGGCTTCTCTCATCCTGATCCAGTTGGCCACGCTAAGACACAGGTACCCTGGGGAAGGACTACTATAGGTAGACAAAACCTCAAGTGATGTGTTTTGCTTGGCTCCATAGCAATGACCTGATTCAATGGAAAATGTGCTTTATCCTGGCTGCTGCCAGCACACCAACCAGGCTCGTGAAGGTGATAGGAAATCAGCAGAGTGTTCACGGACACATGCCTGTGAGTTGAACCCATTCAGCAACAGAAACGGCTTTATATTCTACCCGCTGTAGTTTATCTAAACCCTTCTGGCCTGAATTTACATGTGTCATGCTTAGATTTTAATGGTCACTGTAGTGCATACCAGGCCAAATTCATTGGTAAATCCCCTGCATAGACAAGCCAAGAAAACTGGCCATTCCTTCTATACAGGTGCAGATAGACCATTACATTGGAAAGGTCCTTAGTGGTTCTGTCAGGCTAGAAGCCTCGAACCCCTGACAATGGGAATTTTCTAATTAGAGAGACTTGAATGTCCCAGTGGACTTTAAAATGTTAATGCGGAGTCATAAAGGCTTTGGTGCATTTGAACTTCTGGCAGGTGTTTGATGGGGTAGGAATAGAAGTATGCCTGATGTCCATAGATGTGTAATCAATTGAGAAATATGCCCCCAGCTTTCTGCACCAGAGAACACTGAGAGATCTGCCCCATTCCTGTACGTTCTTCCAAATGACTGTTTCCAAATTAGCACAAATGTGTGCTTTTTAATATCCTCCCTACCATGAACTTCCTGCTTTATAATCTTAACATCTTCCATATGAGGGAGACCTTCATTTTTCCACCCATTACCTTGGACTAACTGGGTCCTAACAAGCTCATAGAAATCTTCACAAGGGATCAACTTTCTGCCTTGCCCTTCTATGGTCCCCAAACCACTCTCTTGGCAAGAACCAGCCCTTTATTGGCCATTGTCTTCTTTGCTTGGGGAAAGACCTTGATTGCTTTCACATGCCCCCTTGTAGTAACTTGGGAACAAGTGGAAAGAATCAGAGACTCAAACCAGAAGTGCTGATTTGAGCTGAGTCTTCACTCTCAGGATTTGTAGAGGGGAGGGGGCAGAGCGACTCTGAGCTTCCCATTCTTCACATAGGGCTTCCTCTTAGGGATATCTGGGGCACTGGGGACCAGAGGCCTTAAGACATCCTTTTGTGTTCAAATGGGACATGACAGCCTCTTGGCCTGGAAAGTCTTGTGGTGAGGCTTTAGTTTTCTCCTTTGAAAAGTAATAACAATGGTGTCGCTGTGGGAAGTTGAAGGGTTAAGCAAGCAAAGAGTAAGGTAGAACAATTCAAGTTACCATTTTCGGAGCATCAACTCCAGGCAAGACCTTGTGCTAATTGCTAAAGAGATAAGGGATACAAAAACAAGTCTGATTTTGCCAGACAAAGAAGAGGGGAATCTGCACTTCAAGTAAAGAGGGCAGTGTGGGTAAATTCACTAGGTATTTTGGGGGAAATGGAAAGTAGCTGGGTGCTGCTGGAGTGGAGAGGCATATGAGTATGTTGGAGGGGTGGATGAAGGGGTTAGTGCTGGCAAGAGCTAAGATATAGTGAAAAACTCAGCTGGAGCAAGAAGTTTCTTGAGTAAGGCAATTATCCTCTAGGTAGAATTTCCTGCACAGTTTCCTGGAACACTGGAACATTTCATTCTCAGATGTGTGTGCCAATGTCCACTGCATGCCCTTCTGTCACAATGGACGAACTGTCTGTACTCCTGTGGAGAGCCAACCCTCTGCGTTTTCATTTGAATCCCTCCCAGTCATCCTCTCATCCCAGTTGAGCAGCACTTACTACCTGGTGTTCTAGAGTTTATTTTGTGTATTGCCTTTCTTCCTCACTAGACTGTAAGCTCTGTAAGAGCAGAGAATTAGTCTTTCTCTTTTCAGTGATATATTCTCAACACCTAGACAATTTATAGCATAAAGCTCTCAAAAAATAGTTGCTGAGTGAATGTTAACAGTTGTTCAAAAAAAGTCATTGTCAAATATGTTTGGAAACTTGAGGGTTAACCATAGTTCAAGAGCTTTCCTTTTCCAGGAGACTTTTAAGACTCTTTAATATGCTACTGAACAAATGACAGATAATGGTGGCTTGAACCAGCGTGGAGGCAGTGGAGATGGAGGAAAGAGATGGTTTATGAATTTGTTTTAGAAGTTGAGTTGACAGGACGTCTTGATGGATTGGTTATAACTGATTATGGAAAGGAGAGAATCAAGGAGAACTCTGTGTGTTTGTGTGTGTGTGTGTGTGCATGCTTATGTGTGCACACATACAGGTATGCATGCACATACGCATGCACATGCTTCATTTGGGCACTGAGGTTCATCGCTGGCCCATTCAATGAAGCTCTAGAGGAACTGGTAATTGGTTGGAAGAGGACAGCTGGAGAGCAAGGCAGGAGCCAGGACATCCAGGTCTTGTCACATCGCACCAAGGCTTCTGAACTTTATCCTGGGAGTGATGGGGAGTCTTTTAAGGATTGTAAATGGAGAATTGGCATCATCAGATTTGCATGTTAAAAAGGTGCCTCTGGCCACAGTTAGAGTATATTAGACGGGGCAAGAATGGAAGCAGAAAGCAGCAGAAAGGACAGATATGAGGCTGTTGCTACAGTGCAAAGATGGAACACTCCAAACCTTAGTTTGCTGGGCAGAGGCCAGTCAGGACACCTGAGCCAGGTTTGGTATGATCCCCTCAATGCTCACATAGCCTCTTGTTCTTCACACTCCCTCCTGTGTAAGACCGTAGTTAGAATGGCTTCTTTCCACATCGGGGTGGGTTATGTGAATATGCACACACACAGACCCAGTGCCTAGCAACCACTCCTGGCACTGACCCTCAGAAACATTGCCACAGACACTCCCACAACAGATTAGTTTCCACCCAGCCATTGGCTACAGCAGGGAAGCATGTCTGCACAGTCAGCTGTGCTCACCACTTCATTTTAGTTCAAATTTCCATTGCTTCCTCTTTAGTCAAAGTCTAATTTCACTTTGTTGTAGTTCTGCAAATCACAAGCTATGAACTATGCAAAGCCTACTCCATTGGAAGAGAATATGTAGCCATGAAACAGTGAGTCTGGGCCATTGGCACATGTGCATATAGAATTTATGAACTCTAGTGGTTCATGGGGAGAATGGTTCAGTTGTATTAATGGCCAGGTGATGGGAGTAAGACTGCTAGATATGCAGATGTCCTTATAATCACAGCCTGTCAGAGGTGGGCGAGCACGTAGTGAGCATCTACTCCAACCCCCTTTATTTATAAACAGAAACTGAAGTAAAGAGAGGGATGAGTCTTCCAAGCTAATGTGCACTTGGACTATACTGCAGTGAGTAATGTGAACAGGGCAGTATAGATAATACAAAAACGAGATGATTTGTCCTGAGCATCGGAAGACCTGCTTTTAGGAGCTCTACTCCTAACTCTCTGGGCTTCAGTTTCACCATCTGAGCATTGAGGAGGCTGGGGCTTGATTTAAATATAGCACATATTAATAGCTCTTGGCTCCTTGTTCAGATTCATTTGAAAAGCTTGAAGCTCCCCTTCCCATCCCAGGTTGTCATCCTTCTCCACTATGGGCAAGAATGAAGTTTCAAGGGCAACAATTTCAAACTGGTTCCTGCATGGTCCTGCATCACACAAAGAACATCTGAGAAAATCAGCCAGACCCTGGTCACTGGAATTCAATAAGGTGGAAAAAAAATCTATATCTATTCCAAAAGTTTACACCTGAGCAAAAATAAAATTTTATCCAAATAACAGACCTGCTAGGCTGCAAGTTTAATAAGCTATTAAACGGCACCATCTGAAACCTGCAATCAAAGCAAAAACACTGTAAAATAAATCAAGAGAGATAAGAAAAGATTTCACATTGTTAAAAGTTTATGCTATTTCTGACTTCCCGAAATGTTACCATTAACCTGGGAGTTAATCAGAGTTTTTCATGTACCCGTTGTTCGAAGCCATATGAGCACTTTAACAGGGTAAATAAAAGATCTAAAGAAGCAATAAACACGAATGTCACAAGTGGCAATCATCTACCTTGTGAGGCTCATACCATACAAAGGGTTGCACAGCTGGAAACAAATGATTCCACAGAACACTGTAAATAACCTCCAAGCCCATTCCTAATTAAACTGAAGCCACACTTTCTCATGGGCATTGAATATATGAACCAATTAAGGAAATATCATTTCTTTCCTGAAAGGGCTGTGCTCTCTTGTTCATTCTCTTTCTCTCTCTCTTCCCTGTCCCTCCCTCTTTCCCTCTCTCTCTCTCTCTGTCTCTTTGTGTGTCTCACTCTCTCCTCTATAGAATTTCCACCAAAGAGCTGGCCCCCAATGTTCCTGAGTTGCAATAATGAGACATCCTAGCTTTAAGCAAATTTTGCACCTGTAACCTGCAGAAATATAGCCGTAGCATTTGAAAAATTACCTCCATGCTGCACAGTGCCATGAAAATTTATCTTTGAGATGATTTTATTGCATGGTTACCCTAGGCAATTAAATCAATAAATCTTAACTGTCAGCAAGATTGGCCCTGTGCCAGAAATAAATGAAATGCGCAAAATCAGTAAATAAAAGGTTCCTGACAACTCATTCCAGCAATTATTTAGCAGTTGGGGTTGTGGGGCATTTTGTGTTTCACTCCCCAGCCTTTATTGACATTCTTTCTGCGAAATGATTATGCTAACAAACACAATGACTCCACTACAAAGAAGTCATAGTTTGCCAAGCCATAAATTACAGTCCTGAAAATCAGGAAGGAAATATAGCTAAATGGCCAGAAGTGGTAAGCCAGGATCAGTTGGGGTTGGAGACAGGTCTAGAGAGCAGCTCCCTTGGCCCTGCCTCCTCTCCTTGACTACTACGTCTCCATCCCACTGGCCTTTGGCCTGATTGGAGGTGACCTCTCCTCACGGGGCCCAATCTGCTTGACTTGCTTTCTCATACCCTACCACCTGTATTCTGCTAAGGTGTCTAGGGAAGGTTAATCTTATGGGTACGGTGTGTCTACCACTCCCCATTTCCAGAAACAATCCCAATGCCATGTGTGAATGTAGAGGAGTAGAGTATGGGTAGAATTGCTAAGTTAATAGTAGTAGTTATTGAGTATTTCTCCTGTGCTATATATACCCTTTATATGGGGTTAAAATTGGGAGGCACTTTATTGTCTCCATTTTACAGGTGAGAAAAATGAAACTCAGAAAGGTTAAATGAAGAGTTGACCAGAAAGTGGCAGAGTGACTATTTCAGTCAAGATTAGCCTTCTCATGACTCCATCATGTGACACCTGTGCTGCCTTTGGTGCCTATGTCATGGACTCAGGGGGCAGAAAACTGAAGCCAGTGTTTGGGCAAGTCTGTTCTTGCATTAGTTCCCAGGCCTTCTTCTCATCGGAATTCTTCCTCCCTTAGTGATGGGTATCCTCTATTGAGGGTCCTTTAGGGATGCCCTCACAGAGCTGACAATGGCTAATGGCACTCACACATGGGCTGTAAGGGTGACAGCATGCTTGAAGGCCATCTGAGAGTCTGAGTGGGGGCCTGCAGCAGATCCTAGCATAGGGCCTTTGTACCTAGTATGCCCTAGGCCTCAACTGCTCTTTCCTCTCTTCCTTGTCTACTTGAGGCTTACATAGCTTTCAGGTTTCAGATCAAGTGACACCTCCTCAGTGAAGCCTTCCTTGACTTGCCACCCACCTCCCATTATGCACTAGGCTTTTATAGTAGCAGGCAATTCTTCTGCACAGTATTCATCTTAGTTGCAATTTCCCATTTATTCGTGTAAATACCTGCTGGATGGCTCTTTCTCCCTTTGGACCATATGATCCATGAGGGTGGGGGAGCATCTGGTTTTGCTCCCGCATGAGGTCCCAGAACCTCATACTATGCACATAATGACTACTTATCAAATAAAGGGATGAGTGCTATATTAATTTGCTAAGACTGCCATAACAGAGTACCACAGACTTGGTTGCTTAAACAATGTAAAGTAAGGCCAGGCATGGTAGCTCATGCCTGTAATACCAGCACTTTGAGAGGCTGAGGTAGGCAGATCACCTGAGGTCAAGGAGTTCAAGACCAGCCTGGCCTACATGGTGAAACCCCATCTCTACTAAATATACAAAAAATTAGCTGGGCGTGGTGGCAGGTGCCTGTAATCCCAGCTACTCAGGAGGCTAAGGCAGGAGAATCGCTTGAACCCAGGAGGCAGAGGTTGCAGTGAGCTGATATTGTGCCATTGTACTCCAGCCTGGGTGACAGAGCAAGACTCCATCTCAAATATATACATATAAAGTATATGTGTCACAGATTTAGAGGCTGGAAGTCTAAAATCAAAGCATCAGCAGGTTGGTTCCTTCTGAGAGCTGTAAAAGAAGGATGTGTTCTGGACCTCTCTCCTTAGCCTATAGATGGCCTTCTTCACATTTACATGGCCTTCTTCCTCTATGTGAGTCTGTCTCCAAATATCCCCTTTGTCTAAGAACACCAGCCATATTGGATTAGCACTGAACTTAACAACTGTATTTTAACTTGATTACTTCTGAAAGACTCTTTCTCCAAATAAGGTCATATTCTGAAGTACTATGAGTTAGGACTTTGACATGAATTTAACCCATAACTAGGCACAACTGACCCAAGGGCAGAAATTCTTCAGACTTCTTCATGGCAAACAGTTAGAACTTTTTTCCAGCTCAGTGCTAAGGAGAATGGCAGATCTATTCCCAGCTGGCTCCTACAACTCTGCACATTCAAATCTTGTCAGCCTGTCCCTGGCAGGATTACAGCTGAGCTGTACAGGTCTGACACCAATGGCTACATGGAAGTCTCCTGGAGCTAGTGGAGGGCTGGATGACCTCAAGAGTGTGGAGCAGCTGGGTTCCAGCCTTTTGTCAGTACAGCGAGTGAGAGGTACTGTACCAGCTAGGGATGAGCACAAACGAAAGGCCTCAGACTTGGGTATTTCTAGATCAAGGCCTGCTTTCCTCTCCCTTCCCACCCACTCAATCCTCTCTCTACCCATCAGCTCCTACAGCAGGACAGAGAGGCAGAGGCTGGGCTAAGCCTTGGGATGTGCTCCTAAGGAGGATGGATTTAAGAGAACCCTCTGGGGCTGGAGACAGGCTAGGGGTTTCCTGAAAAGAAAAAGGATCTGCCTGTAGATCAGAGATTCCCCCATGACCAACAGGGGCAGGGTCGATTGCAAGGAAACAGCTCAGGAGAATATGCACACCTCAAGGGGAAGTGGCGGAACTAGGCAGGCACTATAGATGAAGGCCAAGAGAAATAAAGCTTGGCCCCATCAAGAGTCTGATGCTATGTGGGGAGCAGGGCTTAGGTCTTCCAGGAGTGCTTGGAAAGCAGGGTCCAGAAAAGGAAGTTGTCCTTGGCAAGCCCCCTGAGCAGGAAACCTTACATCGTCTTAGGGCAGCTGCAGCTATAGTCAAAAGGAAAGAGGAGTCAGTTTGCACCTTGCCAATCAGGACATTGGGGCTCCTTGGGATGTGAGACATGTCAGAAGCCATTCTGCAATCCCTAGAGGGTAACAGAAGCAAACAGTGGGAATATATTCTTCCTTCTTCCTCATTGGCTCTCCTCTTTGAGCTTCAGCTAATGCAATCTTTTTTTTTTTTTTTTTTTTAATAATTCTTGCTGGCAAGTTCCCAGGGCAGATAATTCCTCATCAGCACATCATGAGCACCAAGGTGGTTATTTCCAAATTAATGGTTTGAAGCAAAATATGAACATTGTTAGTGAACTGGGGGCTGATAGATGGCAAAGGCACAGTGTCTAATAGCTAAGTGCAAATTTTGTGATGACAGCCACAAGATTTCAAAATAACAATAATTTGCATTTCTATAGCACCTTTCATCTGACTAATGAGCTTAACACAATTAATTCATTAATTTATAACACTCCCTTAAGCAGCACAGAAGTAAGGGTTGTTTGAATAATTTTCTGCTTGGAGAAACTAAGGCACAGAGAAAAGGATAGTATTGGTGGCAAGGCCATAGTTGAAGTAGCTCCAGGTCCATTGCTCCGGGGATAATAGGAAAGCAGAAGAGCCTTCTGTGCAGGATGTGAAATCTTCTTGCACCTAAGGGGAATGGTGTAGACATAAATCTACGATGGCCCAAAAGATTCAGGCCCCCTGGTATACACACTCTGCATAAGCCCCCTTGAGTGTGGGCAGGACTTGTGAAGATGATGAATGTCACTTGTGTGACTAGGTTGCATTATATGGCAAAGGTGAAGGGATTTTGCAGAAGTACTTAAGGCCCCTCATCAGTTTAATTTGAGTTCATTAACACAGAGATTATTCTGGGTGGGTCTGAATTAGGGAAGATTTTGAAAGAGGGTCTAAGAGGACGGGCCCCATCTTCTGTCGGTCTTGAGGAAGCAAGATAATCTGAGTTTCATGGATGCAAAAAAATGAACTCTGCCAACAACCCGAGGAAGTGTAAAAGGAGACCCAGAGCTGCAGCTGATCACAGCTCTGACAAATACCTTGATTGCACCCTCATGCGAACCTGAGTAGAGGACCCAGTTAAGCTGTGCCCAGACTCCTGACCTACCGAAACTGAGAGGTCATAAACGCGTACATTGTTTTAAGCCTCTAAGTTTGTGATACTTTGTTACCCAACAATAGAAGCTAACATAAGACATCGCCTGTACCTTGCAGATGATGTGTTTTGTGTTCTGAGCTGATTAAAAGACTGGGATTCAACTGGATAGTCAAATATAAATCTGAAATCCCAAATGGAAGAAACTTTTTTCTCAGTCATCTTGTATTCAGATGTGCCCTAAACAATGCTGTCTCTCTTAAAGAGCCTTTATTTCACTCAAAGACTTGATGGAATCATGGAACACGAGTGCATGTCTCCCTAGAGCTTAGATGCAAATCTAGGCCTCCTGTCTGCCCCAAACTAAGGGTTAAAATCTGAGAAGGCACTGGCATGGCTTAGTTCATAAGGGACTACAACTCACACTTGACAGTTTAGTTAGCAAAGATTATGATTATTTTGTGGGTGGCTATTTCTATTAGTAACCAATTCCACAGGGATTTTAAGGATATTCTGGGATCCTTGTACACCATGGGTTTTGAATATGAGTTCCCAAGCCCAAATGTCCAGTGGCTTTTGAATGACCTTTGATTATCTACCAAAGATAAGCTATGGGCCCAGAAATTCGGCCATATTCAAGGATCCAGTCCACCACTGCCAGACATTGGTGGGGGTGGGGGGTAAGGTGTACAGCCCTGGATGAAGGAGCTTTGGCTAGAAAGTGGATTCTTAGTTCTGACTGCTGATGAGAATCACTTGGAAAACTTTATAAACTACCCATTTACGGAAGTTGAGGGTTGGAGGTAGAGAGTAGTATCCAAATCAACTAGATCAGAATTTCTGGGGTGGGCTCCCAGAATTAGTAAGATTTAAAGCTCAGCCAAGGTGAAGGTACTCTGTGCCAGAGTGTGAGAGATAAGCTGGGCCTAAAGTCCAGAGCAAGGCACACCAACAGAGCACACTGGAGGTGTTTGGGCTACACTTTGAAGGAGATGGCTCTTTCTCAGTGAGGGCAATGCTTTAGGATGTGTTTGGTGTCTATCATGGAACTTATTCAGTGATTCTTGGCCAAGACTTGGTCAGTTTAGAGGGGTGGCCAAGATGCTTTGGGGCTTCCAAGAGGAGACCCCAAATAAAGCTTGCCTCTTCCCCCTGTCAGTTGACCTTTCGAGGTCCTGTTTTGATTCCTGATGTGGTGAGTTTGAGGAAATTTGGGGACTGATCAAAGAAAAGGATATCACCGTGAGGTGGCAGTAACATACAACAAGCTTTATTTGGATGACACTGACAGGTTTGTATGTGGAGGAGTGAGAGAAAGTCCTTCACAGAATCAGACCTTCCAGATGCCAGGGTCCAGAGGCCATCACTAGGAAGGGGAGGAGAGCTAGGGACCTGGTAGTGGGGAGAGAGAAGGGAAAGAGTGGGCTTCTACATCTAGCTGATATCACTCAGCAACTCAGTGGGGAGTCTCTGGGTCAGACAGTTCTGAAGGGCAGCCATGGTCTTTATATCTCCCTGGGTTATCTGATCTATGCCTAAGAGATGTTGGGCACAGTTTCAAGAGGTATGCAAAACAAGCAGGCTCTAAACTGCTAAAAATCTGCTTATTCGGGCTATATTTAAAACAAATTTGATGTGTAAAATTTTGATTTTGTCCCCAGGGCTTTTGAGCTAAACAGTCCTGGCCTGCTATGAAAATGTAAACAACATAGGAACCCATACAAAGAGACCATTGATAACACTAGGATAAACTCAGGAAGCTTTGCTCCCACTGATTCGTTTGTAGTGTTTGTTTGTTTGTTTGTTTGTTTGTTTTGTCCTACAAATGCTTTATCCCAGAAAGGTTGTAAGGAGGGGCTTTTAAAATGAACCTCTATGAGAGAAGGTTCCTTCTGGATCCTTTCTGGTCATTCACTGCTGTGTCTTCTGAGTTGAGAATTGTGGGAGAAACTCAGATCCACAATATAATCCTCTGCCCAGGTCCAGCCATGCTGAAGAGAATTGTTTCCAGAAAGGCACATTCTTCCTCATGAGTTTCCCCTTACATCTCTGGCCTGCTGCAGGGCTTATTGTATTTTGGAAATGAGAATATGTTCAAGTGCATTGTGGTTTGAGCTAACTGGAAAATTCCCGGAAAGTTATAAAAGCGTTAAAGGAAATTCCTTCCTTGGAGAAGAATACTCAGAGCTTGGATTCCTGTGGGATGTTTTTTTCTAGAGCACTAGAAGCACCATTATCTCCTGTTCCTGCAGGAAGGTGGGTGGGATAAATGGGTAACTGGGCCTTTTCTCTGATAAGCCTAGAACTGTGGTTCTTCATCCTGGTTTCACATAAGAATCAACAAGGAAGCCTTAAAAGATACAGATATCAGAGACCTTTGACACACACCTATGGAATCAGTCTCTGAGGTGGAAGCCTGACATTTGCATTTTTAAAAGTCCTCCAGTATTTCTTTAAGGTGGAGAGTCCCAGAGCTAGAAAGACAGAGATTGAAAGTTATTTCCTGCCTGTCACTGAACTCCTGAACTCACACACTAGTTTGTGTAACTGTCAATCCCAGGAGACCTCCAGCTCATGACCTGCATAATTGCAAAGGGCTTTGATGACATGAGTCAATTTCAAATGCCTGTACCTGAAATGTATTGGCCTAATCTCCCTTAACAAATTGTGTAGATTCCCTCTCATATCACAGCTAACGTTTTTACTATTTTATTCCCTTTTCTTAAAAAGGGGGATGAAACAAAATCTCCCACCTAAGCTACAATGTGTTTCCTGGAGAAACACACAAAACTAAACATATTCTTCCCCAAAGCATGAGCCTCAGTGTATTCCTAGCCCTTTGTGTGATACACTCTGCCACAGTCTACCCACTTGTGGCATATCCCCTGTTAGACATGCAACCTAGAAGTTGCCTCACTACTCTTACACCCTCAAAGGATTAAGTCTCTTGGCCTTGGTAATGACAGTATGTCAGAAGAAATTATTTGGAAAACCTCAGGGTTTCCAAGAGAGAATGTAGGATGAGAAACACCAGTCTAGATGACATCTTGCTCATTTCTGGGTAGCAGGGAGAAGGTGGATATGACCAACTTCATTTTACAGAGGAAGAAAGTGGGGCTTTCTTCCTCTTACATGTCTCACTTAATTCAGGCAGTGAGAACCTCATTTAAAATCCTGCCAAAAGCCCAGGGGACTCACTCCCCTGGGATGTTCTACTTCCCTTCTGAACAAGTGTCTGCATCTCAGAGGCAAGGAGTAGGAGTTAGTGTGGGGCTGGACCTGTCTTAAAGTGAACTAATTTTAAAACTCTACCGATTGGCTGGGCACAGAGGTCACGCCTGTAATCCCAGCACCTCGGGAGGCCGAGATGAATGGATCACTTGAACGCAGGAGTTAGAGACCAGCTTGGGCAACATGGTAAAATCCCATCTTTACTAAAAATACAAAAGTTAGCTGGACATGATGCCTTGCACCTATAGTCCCAGCTACTTTGAGGCTGAGGTGGGAGTGTTAGTGGAAAGGTGTCCTGATCCAGACTCCAAGAGAGGATTCTTGGATATCAGGCAAGAAAGAATTCAGGCAAATCCACAGAATAAAGTGAAAGCAAATTTATTAAGAAAGTAAAGGAATAAAAGAATGGCTATTCCATAGGGAGAGCGGTAGCATGAGCTGCTGGATGGCCATTTTTATGGTTATTTCTTTCTTTCTTTTTTTTTTTTCTTTCTTTCTTTCTTTCTTTCTTTCTTTCTTTCTTTCTTTCTTTCTTTCTTTCTTTCTTTCTTTCTTTCTATCTTTATTTTTACTATACTTTAAGTTCTAGGGTACATGTGCATAACGTGCAGGTTTGTTACATATGTATATTTGTGCCATGTTGGTGTGCTGCACCCATCAACTCGTCAGCACCCATCAATTCATCATTTATATCATGTATAACTCCCCAATGCAATCCCTCCCCCCTCCCCCCCTCCCCATGATAGGCCCCAGTGTGTGATGTTCCCCTTCCCGAGTCCAAGTGATCTCATTGTTCAGTTCCCACCTATGAGTGAGAACATGCGGTGTTTGGTTTTCTGTTCTTGTGATAGTTTGCTAAGAATGATGGTTTCCAGCTGCATCCATGTCCCTACAAAGGACGCAAACTCATCCTTTTTTATGGCTGCATAGTATTCCATGGTGTATATGTGCCACATTTTCTTAATCCAGTCTGTCACAGATGGACATTTGGGTTGATTCCAAGTCTTTGCTATTGTGAATAGTGCTGCAATAAACATACATGTGCATGTGTCTTTGTAGTAGAATAATTTATAATCCTTTGGGTATATACCCAGTAGTGGGATGGCTGGGTCATATGGTACATCTAGTTCTAGATCCTTGAGGAATCACCATACTGTTTTCCATAATGGTTGAACTAGTTTACAATCCCACCAATAGTGTAAAAGTGTTCCTATTTCTCCACATCCTCTCCAACACCTGTTGTTTCTTGATTTTTTAATGATTGCCATTCTAACTGGTGTGAGATGGTATCTCATTGTGGTTTTGATTTGCATTTCTCTGATGGCCAGTGATGATGAACATTTTTTCATGTGTCTGTTGGCTGTATGAATGTCTTCTTTTGAGAAATGTCTGTTCATATCCTTTGCCCACTTTTTGATGGGGTTGTTTGTTTTTTTCTTGTATATTTGTTTGAGTTCTTTGTAGATTCTGGATATTAGCCCTTTGTCAGATGAGTAGATTGCAAAAATTTTCTCCCGTTCTGTAGGTTGCCTGTTCACTCTGATGGTAGTTTCTTTTGCTGTGCAGAAGCTCTTTAGTTTAATTAGATCCCATTTGTCAATTTTGGCTTTTGCTGCCGTTGCTTTTGGTGTTTTAGACATGAAGTCCTTGCACATGCCTATGTCCTGAATGGTACTACCTAGATTTTCTTCTAGGGTTTTTATGGTATTAGGTCTAACATTTAAGTCTCTAATCCATCTTGAATTAATCTTCGTATAAGGAGTAAGGAAAGGATCCAGTTTCAGCTTTCTACTTACGGCTAGCCAATTTTCCCAGAACCATTTATTAAATAGGGAATCCTTTCCCCATTTCTTGTTTCTCTCAGGTTTGTCAAAGATCAGATGGCTGTAGATGTGTGGTATTATTTCTGAGGACTCTGTTCTGTTCCATTGGTCTATATCTCTGTTTTGGTACCAGTACCATGCTGTTTTGGTTACTGTAGCCTTGAAATATAGTTTGAAGTCAGGTAGCGTGACGCCTCCAGCTTTGTCCTTTTGACTTAGGATTGTCTTGGCAATGCGGGCTCTTTTTTGGTTCCATATGAACTTTAAAGCAGTTTTTTCCAATTCTGTGAAGTAACTCATTGGTAGCTTAATGGGGCTGGCATTGAATCTATAAATAACCTTGGGGAGTATGGCCATTTTCACGATATTGATTCTTCCTATCCATGAGCATGGTATGTTCTTCCATTTGTTTGTGTCCTCTTTGATTTCACTGAGCAGTGGTTTGTAGTTCTCCTTGAAGAGGTCCTTGACATCCCTTGTAAGTTGGATTCCTAGGTATTTTATTCTCTTTGAAGCAATTGTGAATGGAAGTTCATTCCTGATTTGGCTCTCTGCTTGTCTGTTACTGGTGTATAAGAATGTTTGTGATTTTTGCACATTAATTTTGTATCCTGAGACTTTGCTGAAGTTGCTTATCAGCTTAAGGAGATTTTGGGCTGAGATGATGGGGTTTTCTAAATAAACAATCATGTCATCTGCAAACAGGGACAATTTGACTTCTTCTTTTCCTAACAGAATACCCTTGATTTCTTTCTCTTGCCTGATTGCCCTAGCCAGAACTTCCAACACTATGTTGAATAGGAGTGGTGAGAGAGGGCATCCCTGTCTTGTGCCAGTTTTCAAAGGGAATTTTTCCAGTTTTTGCCCATTCAGTATGATATTAGCTGTGGGTTTGTCATAAATAGCTCTTATTATTTTGAGGTACATTCCATCAATACCGAATTTATTGAGGGTTTTTAGCATGAAGGGCTGTTGAATTTTGTCAAAAGCCTTTTCTGCGTCTATTGAGATAATCATGTGGTTCTTGACTTTGGTTCTGTTTATATGCTGGATTATGTTTATTGATTTGCAAATGTTGAACCAGCCTTGCATCCCAGGGATGAAGCCCACTTGATCATGGTGGATAAGCTTTTTGATGTGCTGCTGAATCTGGTTTGCCAGTATTTTATTGAGGATTTTTGCATCGATGTTCATCAGGGATATTGGTCTAAAATTCTCTTTTTTTGTTGTGTCTCTGCCAGGCTTTGGTATCAGGATGATGTTGGCCTCATAAAATGAGTTCGGGAGGATTCCCTCTTTTTCTATTGATTGGAATAGTTTCAGAAGGAATGGTAGCAGCTCCTCCTTCTACCTCTGGTAGAATTCAGCTGTGAATCCATCTGGTCCTGGACTTTTTTTGGTGGGTAGGCTATTAATTGTTGCCTCAATTTCAGAGCCTGCTATTGGTTTTTCAGGGATTCAAATTCTTCCTGGTTTAGTCCTGGGAGAGTGTAAGTGTCCAGGAAATTATCCATTTCTTGTAGATTTTCTAGTTGATTTGCGTAGAGGTGTTTATAGTATTCTCTGATGGTAGTTTGTATTTCTGTGGGGTCGGTGGTGATAACCCCTTTATCATTTTTTATTGCATCTATTTGATTCCTCTCTCTTTTCTTCTTTATTAGTTTTGCTAGCGGTCTGTCAATTTTGTTGATCTTTTCAAAAAACCAACTCCTGGATTCATTGATTTTTTGGAGGGTTTTTTGTGTCTCTATCTCCTTCAGTTCTGCTCTGATCTTAGTTATTTCTTGCCTTCTGCTAGCTTTTGAATGTGTTTGCTCTTGCCTCTCTAGTTCTTTTAATTGTGATGTTAGAGTGTCAATTTTAGATCTTTCCTGCTTTCTCTTGTGGGCATTTAGTGCTATAAATTTCCCTCTACACACTGCTTTAAATGTGTCCCAGAGATTCTGGTATGTTGTATCTTTGTTCTCATTGGTTTCAAAGAACATCTTTATTTCTATTTCTGCCTTCATTTCATTATGTACCCAGTAGTCATTCAGGAGCAGATTGTTCAGTTTCCATGTAGTTGAGCGGTTTTGATTGAGTTTCTGAGTCCTGAGTTCTAGTTTGATTGCACTGTGGTCTGAAAGACAGTTTGTTATAATTTCTGTTCTTGTACATTTGCTGAGGAGTGCTTTACTTCCAATTATGTGGTCAATTTTGGAATAAGTGCGATGTGGTGCTGAGAAGAATGTATATTCTGTTGATTTGGGGTGGAGAGTTCTATAGATGTCTATTAGGTCCGCTTGGTGCAGAGATGAGTTCAATTCCTGGATATCCTTGTTAACTTTCTGTCTCGTTGATCTGTCTAATGTTGACAGTGGAGTGTTGAAGTCTCCCATTATTATTGTGTGGGAGTCTAAGTCTCTTTGTAAGTCTCTAAGGACTTGCTTTATGAATCTGGGTGCTCCTGTATTGGGTGCATATATATTTAGGATAGTTAGCTCTTCCTGTTGAATTGATCCCTTTACCATTATGTAATGGCCTTCTTTGTCTCTTTTGATCTTTGATGGTTTAAAGTCTGTTTTATCAGAGACTAGGATTGCAACCCCTGCTTTTTTTTTCTCCATTTGCTTGGTAGATCTTCCTCCATCCCTTTATTTTGAGCCTATGTATGTCTCTGCATGTGAGATGGGTCTCCTGAATACAGCAGACTGATGGGTCTTGACTCTTTATCCAGTTTGCCAGTCTGTGTCTTTTAATTGGAGCATTTAGTCCATTAACATTTAAGGTTAATATTGTTATGTGTGAACTTGATCCTGCCATTATGATATTAACTGGTTATTTTGCTCGTTAGTTGATGCAGTTTCTTCCTAGCCTCGATGGTCTTTACATTTTGGCATGTTTTTGCAATGGCTGGTACCGGTTGTTCCTTTCCATGTTTAGGGCTTCCTTCAGGGTCTCTTGTAAGGCAGGCCTGGTGGTGACAAAATCTCTAAGCATTTGCTTATCTGTAAAGGATTTTATTTCTCCTTCACCGATGAAACTTAGTTTGGCTGGATATGAAATTCTGGGTTTAAAATTCTTTTCTTTAAGAACTTTCAATATTGGCCCCCACTCTCTTCTGGCTTGTAGAGTTTCTGCCGAGAGATCTGCTGTTAGTCTGATGGGCTTCCCTTTGTGGGTAACCCGACCTTTCTCTCTGGCTGCCCTTAAGATTCTTTCCTTCATTACAACTTTGGTGAATCTGGCAATTATGTGTCTTGGAGTTGCTCTTCTGGAGGAGTATCTTTGTGGCGTTCTCTGTATTTCCTGAATTTGAATGTTGGCCTGCCCTATTAGGTTGGGGAAGTTCTCCTGGATGATATCCTGAAGAGTGTTTTCCAACTTGGTTCCATTTTCCCCCTCACTTTCAGGCACCCCAATCAGACGTAGATTTGGTCTTTTTACATAATCCCATACTTCTTGTAGGCTTTGTTCATTTCTTTTTCTTCTTTTTTCTTTTGGTTTCTCTTCTCACTTCATTTCATTCATTTGATCCTCAAGTGCTGATACTCTTTCTTCCAGTTGATTGAGTCGGTTACTGAAGCTTGTGCATTTGTCACGTATTTCTCGTGTCATGGTTTTCATCTCTGTCATTTCGTTTATGACCTTCTCTGCATTAATTAGTCTAGCTGTCAATTCTTCCACTCTTTTTTCAAGATTTTTAGTTTCTTTGCGCTGGGTATGTAATTCCTCCTTTAGCTCTGAGAAGTTTAATGTACTGAAGCCTTCTTCTCTCATCTCATCAAAGTCATTCTCTGACCAACTTCGATCCGTTGCTGGCGATGGGCTGCGCTCCTTTGCAGGGGGAGATGCGCTCTTATTTTTTGAATTTCCAGCTTTTCTGCCCTGCTTCTTCCCCATCTTTGTGGTTTCATCTGTCTCTGGTCTTTGATGATGGTGACGTACTGATGGGGTTTTGGTATATGTGTCCATCCTGTTTGATAGTTTTCCTGCTGACAGTCAGGACCCTCAGCTATAGGTCTGTTGGAGATTGCTTGAGGTCCACTCCAGACCCTGTTTGCCTGGGTATCAGCAGCAGAGGTTGCAGAAGATAGAATATTGCTGAACAGCAAGTGTACCTGTCTGATTCTTACTTTGGAACCTTCCTCTCAAGGGTGTACTCCACCCTGTGAGGTGTGGTGTGTCAGACTGCCCCTAGTGGGGGATGTCTCCCAGTGAGGCTACTCAGGGGTCAGTGACCCACTTGAGCAGGCAGTCTGTCTGTTCTCAGATCTCAACCTCCGTGTTGGGAGATCCACTGCTCTCTTCAAAGCTGTCAGACAGAGTTGTTCGCGTCTGCTCAGGCCTCTGCTGCTTCCCCTGTTGTTTTGTTAGCTGTGCCCTGCCCCCAGAGGTGGAGTCTACAGAGACAGGCAGGTTTCCTTGAGCTGCTGTGAGCTTCACCCAGTTGGAGCTTCCCAGGGCTTTGTTTACCTACTTAAGCCTCAGCAATGGCGGGCGCCCCTCCCCCAGCCTCGCTGCTGCCTTGTGGTTAGATCGCCACAGACTACTGTGTTAACAATGAGGGAGGCTCCGTGGGCGTGGGACCCTCCCGGCCAGGTGAGGGATATATTCTTCTGGTGTGCCCTTTGCTTAAAGTGTGGTATTGGGGTGGGAGTTATCCGATTTTCCAGGTGTTGTGTGTCTCAGTTCCCCTGGCTAGGAAAAGGGATTCCCTTCCCCCTTGCGCTTCCCAGGTGAGGCGATGCCTCGCCCTGCTTCAGCTCTCGCTGGTCAGGCTGCAGCAGCTGACCAGCACTGATTGTCCAGCACTCCCTAGTGAGATGACCCCAGTACCTCTGTTGAAAGTGCAGAAATCACCAGTCTTCTGTGTCGCTCGCGCTGGGAGTTGGAGACTAGAGCTGTTCCTATTCCGGTTATTTCTTGATTATATGCTAAACAAGGGGTAGATTATTCATGAGTTTTCTGGGAAAGGGGTGGGCACTTCCTGGAACTGATGGTTCTTCCCCTTTTAAGACCATATAGGGTAACTTCCAGAGGTTGCCATTGCATTTGTAAACTATCATGGTGCTGGTGGGAATGTCTTTTAGCATGCTAATGCATTATAATTAGCATATAATGAGAAGTCAGGATGACCAGAGGTCACTTTGGTTGCCATCTTGGCTTTGCAAGATTTGGCCGGCTTCTTTACTGCAAACTTTTTTATCAGCAAGGTCTTTGTGATCTGTATCTTTTGCTGACCTGCTGTCTCATCCTGTGACTAAGAATGCCTTATCCTCCTGGGAATGCAACCCAGTAGGTCTCAGCCTTATTTCACCTAGGCCCTATTCAAGATGGAGCCGCTCTGGTTGAAACGCCTCTGACAGGAAGATCACTTGATCCCAGGAAGTGGAGGTTGCAGTCAGCTGTTATTATGCCACTGCACTCCAGCTTGGGCAACAGAATGATACCCTGTCTTAAATAAACAAACAAATAGCTCTGCCAATCCAAGGCCTGATCTTTATCTCAGCTAGAGTGACAGCCAGGAAGGTGGTGCCATCTCTTCTTCTATTTGTTACTTCCAAGACTAAGAGGCTCCACCTCACCAAACTTTTCCTGAGTTGCTGACTCCTCCTGTGCCCTGGTCTGTCTTCATAGGAAAAGGTGTTTCTGGAAGATTGGCCCAATGCCTTTCCTTTAGTGACCTCTGGAAAGACTGAGAGGAAATCACTTCCTGAGGGCCTGTGGTCCTTCTTTACTTCTGTTTCTAAAATGAAAATAATATATGTTATAGAATCAATAGCATTATTAATAATAACAAGTAGTAGAGGGTAGTGGTTAAGATTAAAGCCTTTGGGGCCACATTGGGGTCACACACCTGGCTGTGTGACTTCAGGAAAGTTGTTTTCCTGAAGACCTCTTTGTGTCTCCATGTCGTCATCTATACAACAGAGATATGCTAGTACCCATCTCACAGGGCTTTTAAAAGAATTACATGCATTAATATATAAGAACGTGCTAAAACAGTGCCTGGCCAGTAGTGCCTTACTGGTTGTAAATGTCACAAAAACTAATCAATTAGCATAATCCCAGCACTCCTAATTTTTAAAAATGTCATTCTGCATATTTCCTCTAAGTTCTTCTCTGCATGTGTGCATACTTTTACCTAGGCGTGGTCATCATTTATGGTATCTGCTTGCTTTGAGAGAAGCAGAAAACAACTTGGTTGCTTGAGAACACATTTATAATCCATTTCGTTCTATTTATTCAGCTCAAATATTTTCCCATCATCTCACAATAAAAATATTCATATTTACAGATATTGTGGCCTTTCCATTTTGTAAAGGATTTGGAATTCTTAGTGGGGGTATTTTAACTATCAGTTTTAATCACATTTAGCTATATTTGTGCTCACACTTGGACTATGATAATGATTATGATTATGATTATGCAGAGTCAAAATATCTGGTCAAGCCAAGTGTAGTTCATTTTTTTCACAGGAAATCCAGCCAAGTTGTTAATGTTGCGTTTACTGACAGGTGTTTTGTGCCGTGTAGTCTTAGCATTGCAATTCCTCACTTTACATAGCCAGAGAATACATTTCATGTAAATGAAATTTCTAGATACCTGAAACCTATCCTTTAACTGTCCAGAAAATCTTTAACATCTTGAAGGAAACAGTTCCTAAATATATGACATGAGTTTCCGTGTTAGTTAAGGTATACTCAAACTTTTCCTGATGACTTTCAGACATTATTGTGACCCAAAATTATTGCTTGTGCTGTCCTCCCAGGGCTACTGGCGGCATACCCCTGCAGTAAATGGCCATTGCCAGCTGTGTTTTTTTCAGTCTAGTTTTATAATTCTCTCTCTTTTGTCAGCATCTACTAGTTATAACTTTATACTTTGCAAGCTTTTTGTGCTGTGTACTGGGAATCCAGATAACTAAATATTTTATAATTTTCTCTTAAATGGGCTTTGAATGATGGTCCAAGGGTCTCTCTTATAAAATGAATTGGCTTTGTGAGAGTTATTTTCTTTATGGCTGTCAGTTTTATGGCTGTTGATGTAAGCGGGGGCACTGGCTATGTACTGTAATGTGGAAGAGTTGATAACAAGGTACTATGGCTTGGAAAGTCTCTAAGCAGAATGATCTACATATCTAAAATGAGATTTTCATAAAAATTTTATTTTGCATTTTTAAATAATTCAATGCATTGGCAGTATAGTTAATGCCTCTATGAGAGAAACCAACGCACCAGCTCAGCCAATATCATTTTTACAGAGACATCTTGTTGGAAAACAACAAAACCACATTAAAATGTTTGTACACAGAGTTACTGTACTGAGAACAAAGCACCAACAAAATGCTTGTGCGCCACACATTTGAAATGCAAAGCCACACAGGCAGATATAGTTTTATACACATAAAGCACATGAAACCAGCTTTTAAAAACCAGATAACATTTCATTAATTGATTGATGTTAGAACAGTTTACCCTGGTCTGTACAGGAAATTGGAACTTACTGAAATTCTGACAAGACGAGCATGCTTGTTAAGAACAGTGACAGTTGGTGGATCTGCAATGAGCATGAATATTGGAAATCTGCACCCATGAAAAGGTGGTTCAGAAGACGAATTGGATTCTCATAAAGCCAAGGGGGCACTTTCTGAATGGTCATCACAATTTACTGGCCACCTGGGGTGCCCCTGGGGAAGAAAGGGTCTTCCTTTGGGGACAGGACGTCAGGAAGTTTTCTTCTTAGGAGCCAGGCAGGCTGTTCCTGATGGTTCTGCTCCTCTACTTACTTGGGAGGGAGCATAGGCCAGGCATGGGCCCAAGGGTTTTGGACTGCAGCTTGGAGCAAGTCAGCTTCAACACTGAGGGCTCAACTCAGCTCATGTTGCTGCAGCTGAGGTGGCCTTCATCTTCCCTCTCATGCATCTTGACCTACAACTTCCTCTTGGAAACTCAATTGGATTTGAACAGAGCTTTTTCCATCTCGAAGGCTGGTGGAATCCGTTTAATTGAACCATGATATTATGACCAAAGCTTCCAAGAGGAAAGGAATTTTCATTTCAAATCACTGCCTTCATATAGTAATGTAACCAGGGCTTCCTGGAACTGTAAAATAATGTTTTTCAAGAAGGGAAAGCTAAAATCCCATGAAGGACAGCAAGCTAGACATGTTGCACATGCAGGGACACACACGCACACGTGCGTGCGCACACATACACACACACACTGATGATGTGTACTCTTTGTGCAGTTAGGCTTGCCACAATGGTCCAGTGGCATGGTGTTGGTGAGCATCCCCACACACAAAGCATATGATGACAATTAAATTCCCATTTGTATCCCAGTTACTCAATAAATATTTTCCATGACACTTAAATATACAAAATTTCTGTTTAAAATACGCATGAAAATGTCTTTTTTTTTTCCAGGAAGAAGAGAAAGGTTATAGAGTCACATCTTCATTTACAACATGTTGGGATTATCTTTCTGATTCTTATATACAGGCTAATGGGAATGTTAAGAAATACTTCATATGAGCACATGAGACGTGAATGTGCCTGTTAGATACAAAGCAAACACACACACTATAGACCAGGCAGAAGACACCCCTGACAACTCGCAGAGGTATTTTGCAAGTCTCAGTCAATTTACTTACTGGAAAAACAGGTGGAGTCATTTGTTAAACTGCATTAGGTCTCAGAAGATATTATCAAAGTGCCCTTTGCAAAAACTATCTCTATCCTTTTCATTTATCACTGTGGGGTGTGAAAGGGCCCAATGAACGTGGAGCATTCTTTGAAAACCCATCGATGTTTGCCCAGATTTCATTCCTAGCATATAGCCTGGTCTAATGCAGATTTATCAAAGACTCCGTATTTCAATATTTTAATGAGGGGTGATGGATAGAGGGAAGGAGGAAAGAAAAGAGAGAAAGAGAGAGAGAGAGAGAGAGAGAGAGAGAGAGAGACCATTGCAATCAAAATATTTCTTCAGTCCAATAATAACAAACACCCATCCAAAAATAATGGAAAAAGAAAAGGAGAAATGAAAAAAAAAAAAAAGATGAACCTAAAAAGTCTTGACTGAAGTACTCTGGGAAATTTTTTGAAGAGGGTTTTTTCATATTTATAATGGTTACAGAAACATCTGAAGATGTTTGCCATTGCCAGGCCTCCAACTAAAGTTCATTGAAAAATCCTGATATAACACTGTCTCGTCTGCCTGCAACCACTCCACTTGCTCCAAAATTATGTAGTAAAGGTCAAAACACTGCTCCACAAAGTTATACAATTGGACAAATGAATTAAACAGACTAATATTTATACTGCCATGTAATAATGCAGTTATATTATCACGATTTCATAATACAGCATGCCTTTCCAGGGGGCATGTTTTAAATCAGGACACATCTATTTTTATTAATCTGTTATGTTTTAAAAGCATGAACAAGTACAATTCAGAAGCTCACATTTAATTTCACTATTTGTTTGGAAAGAGAAAGAACACTAGCAGGAAAGCAAAAGCCAGAGCCAGAGAGAGAAAGACAAGTAACAACAACCATCACAGCCACAGATACAACCACTACCACCACCAGAAAAGAAAAGAAACCAGTCTCTTCTTTGCAGGATCCAAAGAATATGTCACTCATCTAACGAAGTGGGCAAAGGGGGAGAATTTTAGGTATCTCCTGATCCCAAAGAGGATTCTGAGCATGGTATCTCTAAAAGGCTCACAACTGACATTCATTTTATCAAAGACAACACTACAGCAAACAATCTTCAGAAACACTACTCAGAGTAGGAATAGAAACAGCAATTTGTAATATTGAGTAAATGTGAGGGATTTTATCTCAGATATTTCTCTTTCTAAAATATCCAGTAAGTAGAATCATCCAGGAAGAAAATTAAGTATTTGACAAATTGTCTTGAGATGGAATCAATCTCATTTGTAAAATTTATGGGTGAATATGTTTGATTAGTGAGGGTGGTGTTAAAGTAGGGGATGCACTGGATGATGTTAAACACATTTCTAACTCTTTGTAGCTGTGAAAACTAGTCCACTGTCTGGTGTGGTGAAGGGGGTGCTCAGAGTCCCTGTGTAAGTATAATGCCAATTAAACCAGATCCAGATGTTACCATTTCCCAGTAAGGACAAATGTTGTAGCAATACCATGAAAGAATAGACCTCCAGTCCCTGTTATTGTGCCAGCTACAAAAAGAATTGCAGAGGCAAAAGACAGAAGGGCCAGAAAGAGCGAGTAAGACATGGATCTCCTCCAGGGCTAACATTCAACCATGGATACAGGCCCAGACAGAAAATGGAAATGTTTAAAAAAAAAGATTTTAGAACAAGTTCTTCAGTCTTTCCAGATACAAACCTCTTATTAACTGCAGAAGATGCACAGGACCAGGAGAATTAATTCTTTGAGATTTTCTATTCTACTTTCAAGATGATTTATGTGTGGAGACCTAATTTAAAAAGTGTATGTGTGAGTGAGTTTGTGTGTGTGTGTGTGTGTGTGTGTGTGTGTGTGTGTGTATTTAATGAAAGTCTCATTATATACTTTAGTTTATGCCTTCTTGTTACTGAGCTTAGTTTTCTTTGTACTGGGTGGAAAAGATAATTATTTTGGTTGGATGATTGTTTCTGACTATTAGTCATGTAATTGATATAGAGATATTCTGGTTTGAATTCAGAGCTAAAACAGTAAGTAGATACTTTTAACTAAAAGCAAATGTTAACAAAAAACTTAGATTCCCTAATAACTAAAGTAAAAAATCTTATGAACAACAATGTGAAGATGGGAGAATTACTGAGTTTCCATGTCACATAAAAGAAAAACACAGTAAATTCTGGATTGGGCTATTCTCCATAGAGTTCCGTAAATACTTTATCCTAGTTACATGTGAAAGTTACAAATAGCACTTGTAAATCAAAATAATGATGATAATAATAATAAAATAAAAAACACTCACTTATCTTTTTAAAAAATCAATCATGAGGGTTTTCTAAGTGCCCATTTTACCTATGAGATATGGAAGATGATGAAACCATCTCCATTGATCCATCTCTCCTTTCAGCTCAGGAGGGCTTCATTCTTCTCAGCTATTCTCCTGCTTAAAACCTAGGCTTCCAGGGCAGCCCATACCTCTAGGGCCTTATCATGAGCTTTCTACATTCACACATTGATTCATATCTTAAAGCTATGTAATTGTTTTAGTCATTGAAGTGTGTGTGTAAGGGTGAGTTTGTGTGTGTGTCTGTGTGTGTCCACATGAACACATATATGAAATATGAACCTTCTTTGACTGGCTGCATCCAGTAGTGTGTTGAGGCATTTTTGCCCAGGCTTGCAAGAGTCAACTGTGTGCATCTCTTTCCAACCATGTGTTCAGTGACATCACAGTTGGTAGCTTAAAATCATCTAAAGTGGTAGTATTTATGCCACGGAAATTGGCAAATGGTGCAAACCAGGTGCTTTCTATTCTCAGTGAGCTGGTTGTTAAACATTTTACCACCACACTACTGGTTGCATGCTAGGCTGACAAAATGAGAAGCTAGCTCTTGGTCTGGGCAACACAGCATTAACTTAGCCTTGTTGGAGTGTCGCCAATTTTGCTTACTGTCTAGGGTCTCCTTTCCCCCCAATTTCATGAACACTGCAGAACCACAAGAGGGCATGAGCATCTGGGGTACATTTGACTACCCATTGTCACTACATTGGGCTCTATTCTCAGAGACACTTCTATTTCGTAGCCACATGAGTGATGCAGGGCAAAACCAAAAAGGTAAAGCATCTGAAATTTCCTCCGGATATGACAGCTGGCTTCCTGCTGCAGAGACTGGAGAACAATGAGTTCCCCAATAGGAACAAGCTATTCCCAGCTGAAAGCATCAGCTGGGGCATTCTTCAGGAGGCTTCCCACAGCTGGTCTGCATGCTGCTGCTCACCAGCCAACTGCTGGCAGGCAGGCGAACTTGAGCTTGCCACTGCAGCATCCTGTCAGGGGCCTGGAAGCAGGCTTCCTTCACTTCCCCCTTCCCTCCTCAAAGTCTGATACAAATCAAAGAGCCAACAAAATTGAGGTCACTGGCAAAAGAGTTTGAAATTTTGAATGATTTTTATTAAACACCATTAGTCTATACTGCACAGTTAATGAAACAGCAAAGCTCCAATCTCTTAGAAGAATGATGACTGATCATGGATCTAAAAAGCAGTTCAGTGTCCCCTAACGCAATGTGAGCACTATGAATAATTCTTTAACATCTCATGTCAGAAGCAAAGAGGGGCAAGAACTGCAATCTGGCTTTGTGGGGCTTCCCCACCCTCCACCCCCACCCCCACCCCCTTTCCGCCCTCCCCACAATGCAATTTTCTTTTAGCTAGTAGATTACAGAGTAAAATGTGATGATTTTGGCAAAGAGGGCTTCTATATTTCTGAGGAGGAGGATGGAAAGAGAATTAATACTTTTTCCTTCACCAAAAATATCAGGTGGTAGGATTAATGTCTGACACTGGCCTATCTGATTAGTCTCCCACCAGGGTAAATGCTGATTATCAATACACAGATGCCACTTCTGTTGTTGGAGTCTACTAACACTAAAGAGAAAATGAATCAGATTTTAATTATGAGAATAAGGCTGTGCGAGTGAAAATGATAAACAACAACAACAACGATGAAGAATTTAGTCTGCCAGTCGTGTAACAGAACACTGACAACTGGCTCAATATTTTTCCCCACAGAATTAAATTTGGGGGCCCTGAATTGACCCATTCATTTGATACTGTGTAGCTGTATCATCTTGCCACACATTTTTCTCAATGGGGATAGTGATGCTTCTCTAAGCAAGCAGTTCATTGCTTTACTGAGTAGTCTTACCCAGTGATCCAGTTTGGTTTTCCCACCTGCCAACTCATGCAGGTGAATTTTATCATGTCTGTTGAGAAGTATGTGAGGGCCTCACCCTCACAACTCAATTGATTCTGCCTTCAAAAATACTTTCCAACCTCAAACTTCAGCTTCAACCTCCGGGATGCAAATTTGCATAAAACAGAATCCAAATTAGATATCTTTGGGAAAGATATGCTAGAAGAAGTATCTTTCCAATGCAGACAAAATCTAATGCATTTAGTGATGTAATGTCCAAATTAAAATTCATCCATTCGGAAACTCAACAAAACATATTTTAGGCAATGGTTTCTAATTTTGCAACTTGCTTATTGCCTGAAGATTTTGATCTTTTCATTTCCTTACATGGAAAAAAAAAAAGGCATCCCGACCTTAAGTCTTTTAAAAGTAGTAGCAGCTAGTCTGCTTTTCCAATTATGTCATCCAAATATAAAACTACTAGTATTTTCCCAATGAGATTATTAAGTAATTAACAGTCTACAGGCTGGCTAACAACATGCTTACAGCTAAATTCTACCCGGAGGACCACACTAGTAAACCCTTTTCAAAGTAATCCTACCTACCAAACTCAGACAGTTATATGACAAAACCACTAAAAATCCAAAGTTAATTAAAAATACAAAGCCAAGTCAACATCATAACATAAGCTTGTCAAACTCTCTGTGGTTGGAGCTTGGGTGACAAGTGAAGGCGTAGTGGTGGCCCTACCTGGGTCAAGTTGCAGGGCTGAGATCTTTTGCTGTCCTTGCTCAGATGGAGCTTCCTTTTACTCTGCCCTCTACTCTAACCTCCATGTGCTTATTTAAGTGTGTCTCACTAAGCCTCCATCAAGATCTAGAGGCACGATCTCTCACTGCCATCCACATGTCTCATATCCCTCCCACAAACTGCTATGCTGAAGAGATTCATTTGACGGAATATCTCCATCCCTTAGTCCCTCAAATAGCTGTGCACCTATGACACGCATCACCATTTACACTGTGATGAATAGAGCAACTATAAAACAGCAACAATCCTTAATCATGAAACCGAAAGATGTCTTATCTCAAGGGATAGGAAGGTAATTCATCCTCCATGTTTAATTAGTTCCTAAGCTGCTTTATAAATGAGTCTACTACATAATCAAGTGGTGATCCAGAGCTCGATTGTCAGATTTGGTCACTGTGCTGCCAACTTGGCACATATTTTATACTCAGTCACCAGAGATGACAGAGAATCCTCTTGCCTCCCTGTTGTATGTAAGTAGATATAACAAGTCACTGAAACTAGAACTACAAGTCTTTCATCCATGAGGCAATATGCTTGTTTCTCTGGGAAACTGCCCCAACATTCTAACGTCTAGTTTCTGGATGTGGGATTTCAAGAATCTACTCCTAAGTCCATAATGGTCTAGGATTGTGGTTTAGGTTGAACTTACAAGTCAAGCCAGTGGGCTTCATTATATAGTAATAGCCAAGCACTCTACCTGGTAAACCATGATAAAGAGAGAACTTGAGTCACTGCAAAGTCATCAGCTTAATTTTTATATGTGACACCAACCTTGGATGTTCAGAGTCTTTAATGTTATCATTTTCCTCTTTTAAGAGGCTCAGAAAAGATTCTTTCAGGTTTCATTTTTTTGTGTGTGCATGCATAGGTGTCATTGCTGAGACTGTAAACATAAAGCTCAACCACAGTGGGAGCATAAAAAGTGCTGGGTTCAGCTGCTGGGATGCTCCCATCAGCCATACTAACAACATGGCTTCAGCCATTGGAGTACAACTTCCACAGCCTTATACAACAAAGGGCCTTAAACTCAAAGATGACCAGAGCACAGCTCAAGTATGGCTGTTTTGCAACTGGGGATATATCTAACCTTGACAATGGGAGTGCAGAGTCATCACCTGCTGTTTCTATCATAGACCTACATGGCTTACTTTAATAATCATACAAGTTTGCATCTTTCATGTGCATATCTATTATTTATCTGGTCATAACTCAGTGAACAGAGTTTGATAACCCAGCATATTAAAGGCTACATGGAATTATATACCAGCAGGTAATTACCAGTAAGTAATGCATTGGATAGTGTTTACCACAAGTGTAAGAATCTTCTGGTGAGCTAGAACATCAAAAATGATATTTACATTGTGATGTTTAGGGACATAAAATGAGTGTAAAGTATCATGAGGGTGTAGTCACAACCAGTGAGAAATATGTCCAAATTAGGTGAATGGTTCCCAATGTTTAGGGCTCTTTCAAAGCATCTCAGGGTGAAGCACTACCCCAAGACTCATTTTAAAAAAATAAAAGCTAACCACTATTTAGAGAGTTTGGAGTTTTCTTAGGAATTTTCATGGAAATGATTCATGATAATATGGACTTTAATATAATCAGTAATTGTAATTCAGTCAAAAGTTAATGAGCCAAACAAAGGAAAAGGAAACACAGATAAGAGAAAAAAGAAAGTAGAAAACAGAAACCCTATAAGAGAGAAAATGCGAATAATAATTGAGGAAGTCCAGATTTTCAAGCCACTAGGAAGAAAACTGTATATTATTACTTTTAGGTAGTGATAACTTGATTTTGATTTTTGTTTCCATAGATTTGAACAAAATACAATTTAAAAATCCTGCCAGTTATGGACCCACTTACCAACTGTGTAAATGTTGTTGTTGTAAAGGAGGCAGAGGTGTGAATTCCTTGTTGGACACTTTCCAGACTTCTCTTAACTCCCAACTCTAAGTCTAGAGTGTAGCATTTTGGCTACTAAAGCATGCATCAACCAAACTGTTCCTCAAAAGGAGAGCTTTGCACACAGAGAATCCCAGGTGAGGATTTACACTTCAAATAATAGAGTTGAAAAATACTGATGCCAGCTGATGCCTAAAACTTGTCAAAATAAATGTCACCCTTTCTTCTTATCATTAGAATTAACAACATAGGGAATCAGGAAAGGGATGCTAGCAAGAAAGTCCTCTGGTTGTGTGGCATAGCATCTTTTTAAGAGTAGCATTGCTATGCTCATTTATTTTCTCGATACTCTTGATTTCATGATGTTGCTACATCTAACCAGTGGGTTTTGACAATGAAAATTCTCACCTGAAGATTGAATCTGTGGGATACACAAAAGTTTAATGATAGATTCTGAAGTATGTTCTTTTCTGGGTATAAGAGTATAGTTTGGGGGATGGTCCCTTGTGTCTAAGTTCTCATGTCTATATGTAAGACCACTTGTTGCATTTCTCAGGAGCCTGTCTTTATCACAAGTGCTTCCCATTCTTTGTTTTGGGTAGCATGGGCTTAAAACAATATTGTAGGGACTGTCATTCCATGAAGCACAAAAGGATGGTAGAATCTGAGGATTGCATATCAAATGCTAAAAATATGACTAATAAAACATACACTGCCCTTAAGTTGTAGTGTCAACTTACAATGACTTCTGTTTTTCACAGATAACAAAAGAAGCATAAAAACAAACATAACCAAAGAGAACTTTCCCCAATGAGTGGAGTTCCACCAGTGACCATCAGTGCGCTGGTAGAGGTAGAGTGATGGGTCGTGATGCTAGAGATAGGAGAACACCCACTACAACAAGTGGGCATCAATGCGCAGCCAACACAGTCCTTGGCGAACGTAGCGGACAAGATTGGTCATGCTGCTGTGCTGGGTCAGAGGCCCCATCAGGGTGTCCAGATCGCCAAAGAATTCTGAAAGGCAGAGCAGTCCTCAGTTAGGCCTTTATAGGATATCATGAAAATATGCACCTCATTGAGAAGCTGCTTTCACACGACACCACAACCACACGGACAATGGAAATGTGATGCATTTGTCCATTCATTCATTTGACAAACATTTATAGAGTGCCTACTAGGAGACCAAAACTCTACAAGTTTATCAAGCCCCATTATTTTAATATTTAGTGAGCTCCAAAAACTCTGCAGCACGTAATAAATTTATGTTTTCATTGATTATACATTTATATTTAGAAAAGGGTATTTCTACACAAAATTGTAGGGAGCCATGGTCTATCTAATGTCAAACTGTTTGTCATTCAACGTGTTACTGAGTTGAAAATATCCTCTTTTCCTTTTGTCTAAATGAACCGAGTTTACTGAGTTTTCTTGGCATGGTCTAGACAAGGCCCATGAATCTGGGCATTAATAGTAGCCATCGGCCTCCACAGCTAAATAAACATCAAGGAGGAATTTGATTCTGTAAGTCTTCTTACCAATTTCATTGGGGATGGAAAATGGCCTGCAAGTATCTGTCACTTAACAATTTTTCCTGCCCCTGACCTAGGACATGAATGGTAAGAATGCCCAGCTGATTTCCCCTTGGTTCACTTAGGGAAGAGGGCAGCCCTGAGGCTACACTACTAACTAGCGTGACTGGAGTTTTGGAATGTCTGCCTTACGGGATAAAAGTACTATGTGGGAAAAACTATATGATCTCTAAAAACTTGCTAGGTGTTCCCTTTTCATGTATGAATTCATTTGCCTGGCACTTGGTTATAAGAGAGCTCTCTGGCAAAGGAAGCAGCGTCAGCTATGTGCTGGCTGGCAGCAAGGAATCTGTGTCAGGGGGTGGGGTGAGGGGATGGGACTGGAGATTGCCCTAACATGCGATGCTCTCCTGCCTTCTTGGAAAGTGATTTCCATGCATGGGTTACATGTGCTTGATTGCTTAGGAGATGGAATTTCATCAAACAATGCATTTATTCCTTATGTTATATATAACATATGGGATCCTTCTCTAGGTGTCAACCTCATTTGATTATATGATACTTTTTAACCTGTACTATGCAATAAAAATAATTTATTCTGATAAAAGAGTAAATTATTTCTGGCATCTAAAATATTTTCCTATGTAATACAGTATTAAGGAAAATATTTAAGGACCTAGTCGTTGTTGAACGAATGTGAGCCTCATATGAGCCAGGATGTTCCCTGGGTATTCTGTACAAAGCTCTCTGTGGCTTTCTTAATTAGACACCATTTTAATAACTGCTCCAAATGAACAGTATAAGCAGCTGGGCAGGTAAGCTTCTAGACCAAAGGCCAGGGGGCAGCATAAGTGCCATTGGCTTGTTTCAGCACCAGAACCTTCTACAATAAGTCATCTGCAGCTGCATGGTGGGCAGTATGAGGCAGGAGTGGAGACCTTTCACTGGGAAAACCAACTTCACCCATCTCCACTGGGTAAAACACGTGCAAATACATGGTTGTCTCCAGTGCGATGTAGAGCTGCAACCAAAAGGGAAGCTCCGCAGTTATCTCACTTCTATACAGACAAGGTAGATGTGAATAGAATTCCCAAAGCTAAGTAGATCAGAAATGACAAGGCATGAAACTCAAGGCTTTGAGCAGAAGATTTCACACTAGTCCTCTCCCCAGTCCACTGAAAAGCCCAATGACAGCATTAACAGGACATATTTTGTCTCTGCTCTCTCATAACCAAATGCAAGAATGATGGGGTTGTTTTCATTCAAAACGACACAGAGAATTTAGCAACTCTTTGACACACTGTGCTAATGACAAGATTAACACCAGTTCACCCTAACCTCAGCACAGCCACCACATTGCTCCTGGAAAGCTCTGAAGTTAATTTAGAAGGAAATACTTAACCAGATTTTGAAAATGGATGCAATGATAAAGGAAATCCATAAATATTGAACTGCCCTCCAGTTACTGATACAAAATAAGAGAGAAATAGTGGAGGCAGACATGCTAGACAAATCTTAAGATGTGTCCATCTTCACTTGTAATTCTAGAACCCCTGGATGAGTCTGGTTGTATAGGCCAGTTGTCTCTGAATTTCCAGAGGTGTAGAAAAGTAGACAATTTAATAATTATCCATTGCTCAGATAACTGGTTTGGGATTTCACCAAAGGTCTCTGAGGACCTGTCATTAATTTTGCTCTCTAGATATGCAGTGTAGCCTATTGATTAAGAGATGAGACTCTGGAATCAGATACTTCTAGATTCCTGCTTCTAACAAGCAAGAGCTGTGATAACATGGGTGAGTTTCTTAATCTCATAGAGCTTCAGTTTCCTCATGTATGAAATAAGGACAAATGAGACAACAAATGATAAAGCAATAGTGCAGTTCCTGGCATATAGAAATTGCTGCACAAACCTGTGGAACCAATACATGCAGATACTCCCAGGAGTCAGTGTAAGCTTATAGCTGCATTGAGAGGTGAGGTCTCAAACCACAGAATGTGCTTTGTGAGCCACAAAATCTTTGAGTTATATAGATACATAATATTACATAGTAAGGAAAGATAATAAATCTTTGTAGAATTTCTACCTTGAACTCCGAATTTTATACTAGGTGCTTTACACCTATTATTTAATTCAACCCATCTCTATCATCCCTCTGGGAAGTTTCACCATCATCATCACCGTTATGTCCATTAGAGAGATGGAAGCTAGGAAGTAGCTCACAGATTTAATTAACTTGCCTAGGTTGCCCAGGCAATGCATGACCGAGGTAGGATTCAAACTTAAATGATTGGGTTGCAAAATCTGCATCCTTCCTATTCCAATAAGATAGTTTCCCCATGCTCAGCGATACAATAGTAATGGGTAGCCCACATTTGTGCCCACCTTGACTGGTGCGGAGCAGTCTGTGATTGTGGGGCCAGAATCAGCCAAGTCAAATGAACAGCTGGGACAAACGTGCAGTTTGATTTTACTTCCCACCTTCGTTAGGATAGTGAGGCTTTGTTGTGATCCTCAACGACAGCTAAGGTCACAGATGTCAGCATGAGTCACCAAAGACCGCGGATTCACTCTGGTAAAGCAGGGTCCTCTTTGCATTTGTTTTGTAACAAAGTTCAAGTGTCATCACGAACAGCACCCTGATTCTTCATCCCAGCCATCAGTGTGTGAAAAGTACTAGCTGAACTTTGGCCCTTGCTTCCAAATGCAAGCTGCGTTATTGTGTACTCAACTGGAGCTAGTAATTATAATGAAGGCCTTAGTTCAACCTCACCTCTCAAAATAATAATAGTAATAATAATAATAATAATAATAATAACAGGAGCCAACGGGATCATAATTAATTTGTAAATCATTATTTTTGTCTTTGCCTCTGTTTCTCTGTGTTGATCCTTGTCAGTGAGTGAAATTCAAAACACATCACAGTTCAAATTAGTTTAAGCTTTAAAGGAGGACAAAACTCCAGGGCTTTTTCACTCTTTCGGGAATAACAGGTCACTGTGTCATCCCTGAGCAAACTCTGTCTTCCCTTATCTAAGTCCTAGAAATCAGAGATACAGAAAGATATAAGGCCACCAAGTGCAACTAAAATCCTTTAAAGTGAAGTTAACTCCATCATGGTCTGTGAGCTATATGGGTAGAACAGATGAGCATACCTTTGTTTTCTCTTGTCAGTTTATCGGCCATATCCCAGTGTTCATAGCCCCGTAACACATTGCTAGTGATGTTGACGTGGCTGGCAGCCATGTGGTGAATGCGCTGGGGAATGGTGACTGGGCCGTTGTTACAGTTCCCCATTGCGTTGATGGGGGAGACGTTGTTGAGAGACACTGGGGATGGAGTGTTCCTGGGGAATGGAAAGAGACAGGCCTTGTTAGGCTGGTAGGAAAGAGTGACAGTGGGGTTCTAGGCCTCCCCCATTACGCTGGGATCTCATCAGAATGTCATTTGCCGGAGTGAAGTTTAGCATAGTGTACATATGTGAAGCCCCATCAGAGTGGAGCTTGTTCTCACATCCCACTGACTCTTCTCACAGTACATCTATAGCTTTTGTCAATGCAATAGCTTTTGTCAACACAATAGCTTTTTCCAGAGGCTCTAGTGGATACAGAGATTATTACCACCCCATACCTGCCTCATCTGACCAAGCTACCCAGAGCTACAGTGCCAGGCTATAGAATGAGGCCCACTCTTCCTCCTTTCTAACATTAAACACCAAAGTCTCCACTGCCTTTGACAACCACCGAGGACTCCATGCACACCACTGCTTTTGTCTTCAAATACCAGAGAGGACTGGGTGGATATTTCTCCAGCATTAATTCTACCCATAAATATAGCTCTTCCTTTGAATACATATAACAAGTGTTGTGATGTTTCAGAGAAAGAAACAGCTCAGAGCTATGATGATTTCTCTACCTGCTGCTGGAATGGCTATCAGCAGTTAGAAAACACTTGATGTCCAATATTGGTCTATCATCAAAGTGTTTCGTGGAAACCACAATGTCAGTTTGCTCCAAATACAGTTACCACAATAAGCAAAGTACAATTCTTACAGCCCCCCAAGGAGCAGTATTTGGGAAGCTGGGAAAAGTAGTATTCTCTCTCTTTAGGATTCTTTAAGACATGCTACAGAGATGGGCTGTTAATTGCTGACTATTTACCTGCATGCTGATTTATAAAAAGAAGTCTTCAGAGTTTCCACTTCAGAGAGTGCTAGTGTTTAGACACACATTTTCATTACATTCTTTAATACTTACAACAAGGAGTCACCTGCTGGCTGCATACAGCATGGGGGTCGTTTTTCCTCCAGGGCCCAGGGTTAGATCTGGCTACCTAAGGAACCTGAAGGCTTGCCCAGGAACAGTCACTAAAGCATGGGTGGCTTCCTGTGCGCAGGAGCAAGGTCTGTGTGCCCCTCTGCTTCTCTATCCTCCTCCAGTCACACTTTGAACATCTGCCCAGGCAAATGCATCAATTTATCAGGACAGAACACAATGAGTGAGTAAAAGAAATGGAGGGAAGATGTCTTCAGGGCTCCATGAATCCGCATGTTTGAAAGAATCTCTTATTCCTCTGAACACACCTTATCACACAATCAAGTAACTCTGTCTCCTGCCCCAGCCCCACCCCCTTACCAGTTGCTATTGTTGGCAACTCTAGTTTTCCAGGGTGGCTCCCAGAACAGATGTGCACCCTGATGGGCAGCACATACAGATGATTTGGGGAAACAGCAATCGCAGCGTACCAAAATGCTGAAATGCTGCTGACTAGATCTGGGAACAATTACAACTGCAATGCTCTTGAGACTCACAGGCTGTGCCTACAGCTATAGGAGAGAGTTGGACCATTTCTGCAAACAGAGTCTATTTTCTGGTATGTTCTGGTCTGGTCTGAGGGAGCAAGTTCGTCCTCACACTTGTTCTGTGCTTGTCTGGTGTTAGTGGGTTCAAGAGTGTTCCTGCTATGTTTATAATTTCTGAGCTACTTCATTACCTCTTGATAGAAAGATTTATTCTTAAGGTAGAAGTGGGATGAGGAGGTGTCCAAGCTAAGGGGTCTAGGCACAGAAGACAGTGAAATGACAAAAAGGCAGTGAAAGCTGGGTTTCTTTGTTGTGGCAGGTTGCAAAAGCTATTTCCTAGTCTTTTTCCCCAGTGGTAGTCATTAACTCTTAAATGTCAATTTATGGCAAGAAAGAAATACTTTCTCATTTGTAATTCTTAGAGAAAATGACAAAGCTGTCATGTGCCACAAATGTTGAAGGAAGTTAGAAAGACATGTGGCGTGTGCCTGTAGTTGCAGCTACTTGGGAGGCTGAAGCAAGAGGATCGCTTGAGCCCAGGAGATTGAGGCTACGGTGAGCCAAGATCGCACAACTGTGATCCAGCCTGGGAGTCAGAGCAAGGCTGTATCAAAAAAAAAAAAAAAAAAAAAAAAAGCCAGGCACAGTGGGTCATGCCTGTAATCCCAGTACTTTGGGAGGCCAAGCGGGGTGGATCACCTGAGGTCAGGAGTTCGAAAACGAGCCTGGCCAACATGGTGAAACCCTGTCTCTACTAAAAATACAAAAATTAGCTGGGTTTGGTGGCACATGCCTGTAGTCCCAGCTACTTGGGAGGCTGAAGCAGGGGAATCGCTTGATCTGAGGAGGCAGAGGTTGCAGTGAGCCGAGACACTGCACTCCAGCCTGGGTGACAGAGTGACACTCCATCTCCAAAAAAAAAAAAAAAAAAAAAAAGGGAAAGAGAGACCACATGGTTCAGGGAAAGAGGTACTGGAATCCCAGGAGATCTGGAGTCTAGCCCTGGCCCTGCCATAAAATTGCTGTGTGCCCCTGAGCATATCCCTTCTCCTTGCTCGGCCTTACTTTTCTTGACTGCAAGAAAAGGCAATGATTTCCAATCATGTCCAGGAGTCACAAGACAAACCAAATCATCTCTCTTGACCACATACATCTTGAAAAGCCCTTTTTACTTTATCACACTGAAGTGCTATTGGGGACTTTTCCCCCTACTATTCTCTAATTTATTTATTTTAAATACTCAGTGGTGGAGGCAAGAAGAGCTAGGATAAGTGTCTGTTTTCAATTGTTACTGTTCTCACACTAGGCTCTAAGGTCTGACATATTCTGAGGAGCATGTCTGCACACTACATTGTGCTCATTAAATGAAAAGCTGCCTAAGAAGTTGTGACTGTGGTTACGAGAGGGCTGATGCAGGGCCCACTCACTTCAGTACGCTCTCCAACTCTGACTTAGCTCTCATCACTGCGTAGGGTTTCCCTTCCTGTTCTTTGTGTCTATCTACTTGCAGATCTCACCCTTTTCTCCATATTTCCATGACACATGCAAATGAGCATGCACACAGAAGCACATGCTTCCCACCACTTCCACCACTACCACCCTGGTCCAACCCACCATCCTCTCACCTCTAAGCCATACCCTGCCATGCTGTTCCTTGAACTTGTCAGGCGTGCTCCCTCCTGCTTCAGAGGCAGCTGCTATCCCTCTGCTTGGAAGAAACTCCTCCAGTATTGTTATGGCTTGCTCTACCATCATCCTTCTCTAACGTCCCTACTCAAGATTCAGCATGGTACCGCTGCTCCCTCCCCTATCCTCAGCAGCCCTTTTTGCCTGCCTTCCTTGTTTCAGTTTTCTCCATGACACTTCCCATCACCTAGTATGCCACATGTTTGTTGTTATCTTTTTCCTTCAACAGAATGTGACCTTGATGAGGGCAGTTTGTTTTGTTTTGTCTATTTCACTCTGTGCCATACTTCAGTATCCAGAACAGTGTCTGGCATATGTGTTCTCAATGAACACCAGTTGAATAAATGAATGACTTGCTTCTATTCTTTATTTAGTATCTACTACATATAAAGTGCTCTGAAAGGTAGAAGGAGAAAAGCATATATAGCGTGAGGATAGGGGGTATATCTACAAAAGGCTTGGCAGAGTGTCTCACACAAGGTAGGAACTCAATAAATACTTGGGGAATGATAGGATGGATGGCTACTTATTGCAAAAGAGCAAAGAGTCTAATAGAGGAGCAAAATACATTCTTTTCTGGAAATCTAGGGTAAGTGCCAAAACTGTGGTGCTAACCAAGTGCTGTGGGAATTCTAGAGGCAGGATCATTATCCCTTCTAACTTAAATAGGTAACAATTACAACAATAATCATGGCAACAGTAGCTGCAGCAGCCATCATTTGTTGCACAGTCTCTGTGTGCCAAGCATAGTTCAGGGCCTCACCAATATTCTGTCTAAGCCTCACCATAACTCTGCAGGGAAAGTTCTGCTGCCGCTGTTTCTGGCCTCAGAGAAGTTCAGCTCCATCCTGAGGGCCACAGAGCCTAAAGAGCTGAAAAGCCAGGATCTAATAGCAGGTCCATTTTCCTCCAAAGCCCATTCTCTTCATTCTCTTTCCATTCCACCAGGTCACTTCAAAGTACTGCCATCCATGTTTGCCCAGCTTCTTTCTTTTTATTATCTCTCTGTGACATTCGAAATTGTTGCTCAGCCTTTTTAGACTCTGCACAATGTGGATTCCAGAACCCTGTATCAAGAGTCAGCAAATCTGGCCCATCTTGTGTTTCTGTATAGCCTGTGAGCTCCGAATAGTTTGCAAAAGATGAACATTTACAATCAATTTGTTGAGAGAGGATACTAACTTTGAACCCCAATTAAGCAAAATGTTATGAAAAAAATTTACATTCTTCGTTCTTATTACCAATAGACTTGTATTTCAAAAATTATACATAATTGGTATTATATTTTGAATCTTATCAGTAACAATTTTGTGAAAATTTGTGTTCTCTCATATTTTTCTACATAGTAGCCTTGGTTTCACCTCTTGGCACAAAGCCCAAAATATATAGTGTCTGATGCTTTAAATAAAAAGTTTCCTGGCCCCTGCTGTAAACTCAGCAGATTTTTCTGCTTCTTCCAATTGCTTCTTTGCACTTCCTTTCCCCAGCTTCCATGGAAGCAGTTCCTGAATGTCTGTTCTCAACCCTCTGCTCATCTCTCCATATAATTTCCTGCAGAGCCCTTAACCACCTCTGGGCAACTGACTTCCCCAATTGCTAGCCAGCCTAGGAGGGTTTGAAGTCAGAGGGTGCTGCTCCTGGAAGGTGCTGTGAGAGTCCTCCACTGGGGACACCACCCTCATTCACAGGGAAACAAGGCCATAATCTTGCTTGCAGACAAGAAGCCCTTCCTAGTTATGCAGGGAGGCCCAAGCTCCTTCTCCTAGGCTTCCATAGCACCTTGTTCATACCTGTCACCTCCTTGCACCGGACTGTGTGCTTCTGGAGTACAGGGACCATATCGAATTCAGCTTTCTATCCCCAGCCCATCGTGCTGCAGATGCATGCAAAGCATTTGCTGAATGAATGAGACATAACCCCTGAGTGACTGTTTTGAGTTGCCTCACTCAAAAGCTCTGTGACCTACCAAAGGGAATGTGCTTTCTTCATGCAAAATCTGCTTAAAAATCATTTCAGGAGGTTTTTCATGCAACTTCACAAGCTTAGGTTGTGTTTGAGTTCTTTCATTTCAGAATTAAAACAACAACAACAACAACAACAACAACAACAAACAAACAAAAAAACCGCATTTTTTCCCAGTGATCCTTTTATAGCTGCTTACCTGCCCCTGCCCTTACTTTACTCTGTGCTCAGAGAAAACAGTTTTCTCTGGGCCTTTCTCTGGTTGTTTTTATTTTCTGAACTCATTTTTTCTCTTAAGAGAGAAGCACTCTTTCCCTTTTGTTCGTCAATATAAGAGTAAGACCCAATTCAACATTTTAAACAGTGCTTCCTTTCAATGCAGTAATTGAGTTAATGTGTAGTTTTCAATTCATCTGTTCCCTCGTACTGAATGTTTTTATGATTTCAAAGTAGAGTTCATTGTCCCATTGCTTTTGGAGTGTGTTTTCTAGATATTTATAAAGTGGCAGTAGAGACTGTTTTATTCTTGAAGAAATTATTTTGATCAGAGATGCAGGAATTTTGAAATGATGAAAAACTGAAAAAGCAGCTTGGAGTTATAAAACAGTCTATGTCCACAGTCATCTAGTTTCTCTTCCCATCACTGAGGGGTGTGGGCTTGGGCTGGTGAGGGGTGTTTGGGAATCAGAGGAGAAACTGATGCTCAGGCAAGTCAGCTAACTTCACGGCTGACACAGAACTGGGATTCAAACTCATTCTCTATAAGAGACATCTCTTCAGTGGGCCTTCGAGGGCATTGGGTCCAACCCCTTCATTTTAGCGATAAAGAACAAGCCCAGATAGAGGAAGGGGCCCTCTTAGCTTACCCTGTAAGCCAAGGGCAGCTTCAGCACCAGGTCAACGGTTTTTGGGCCCCTACTCCACTGCTGCTAAGACTGAGCTGTCCCAAGCAGATAGAACTCTAAATAAGGCCTCAGGCACAGGTGAGTTCCCTGAGTCTCTGATCAGCATTATAGTGGATGCTTTTCTATCTTACGTTAGGGCATTTTAGTATTAATATAAAAATTATCATGAAGGCTTGGATAATTGGCTGACCAAGTGCCTTCACATTTTCAGCACTATTATGCCTTTGGTTTTATTAAACAGCACTTACTATATATCAATGAATATTTCATTGGTCTTTCATTATTGAATGAATCATTGAAAAATCACCGCAATGGAGTTAACTTTATCCTGCCTCCCTAAAATGGCATGGGGCTTGCCATCTTATTAGCAGATATTTTTATGGCTATAATTTGGCTTAAAGATCAAATAGTTAAATAACTCTGAACCACATCTTTTTAAACTTTTCTGTCTTGCCATTAGCCGAAGCCTGACTAGAATTTTGTATGCACAAAAATGACTGTAGTTCTAGAATTGACCTTCACTCCTGACTTGTCACTGCAAAATATTTGGGGTCTGTTGAATCACTCATCTTCATGAAAAAGCAATTTTCACAAAATACTTACTTTCCATTGCCTACCCATGGAGATGGGATCTGTGCGACTTTTGAAGCATTTTGCTAAAAGAGAGAGAGAAAGGGAAATAAGGACATCTATTTTGTGTTTTATTAATTCAGAAACAGATGGAAGTGTGATTTAGAGTACATTAATATTGATTGCAGCATTTCGGGATGCAGAGCTGGGATGTATGTGCACGTCAGCACACCACGACGCACACTCGATGAAAATAGCTGGTTAGGATAATTAGTGGGCTCCAATCAGGACCATGAAAGTCACTTGATGAAAGATCTTATACACTAAAAGGCCCAGTGAAATCAGACTCGGTTCTCCAAGAAGTGGTTTAATTATCCTCATCTGAAATTTATTCTGCAAAACAAGCTCTTCAGAGTACAAGTAAGCTTTTCACCTTTAGCTCCAGTTGGAAACTTTTTCCCTGGGATGCAGAGTGAGTTGTCATTTCTAATAATCCAAGAATGTGTCAAAGCCAAGCAGTATTTTCATTTGTTTGTTTGTTTGTTTTCAGGAATCACCTTGATTTGCTATATTTACATGGAAACCCTCATGGCTAAAGAGCTTCCCTATTTAACAAAGTGACTGGTCCAGGGCTGCATTGCAATCGAATACTAAACATGCCTTTGTTCCTCTGATGGAACTGGGCTGGTTTAAAGGATGGGCTTCCTTGTATTTTCAAGACCACACACTTGTGGATCGGAGGGAAAACTGACATTCAGCATTACCACTACAGGACAAGTATTAGGCTCGTTGTAATGGCCTAGCCAGGTGGAGGGTCAAGCAACACAGATGGCCACAACTCTTGTGGCACTGTGCCTGACTCAGACCTGCTCTCAGAAGTTATATCCCCAGTGATGCTCATCTTCTGCCTCTTTGCTGCCAGCCCAGCCCCCTTTACAAAAGGAGGGTCAGGGAAAGAGTCAGCATTTTCGGGAGTCCAATGAGAATGGAACACTTCTTTGGAACTTTGTAGACCCACACCTAAGGTGCATTCTGCAGACTCCAGTTTTTAATCTCAAGAAAGCTCAACACACTCCTAGATGAATGAATTATTTAATATTTGTTTGGAGTTTTGCAATACCCTGTAAACTATATAGGGCAGGCCAAAGAGGGCAAATATTACATCAGTGGGTCTCAAAGTGTGATCACAAGAACAGCAGCAGCAGCATCACCAGGGAACTGATTAGCAATACAAATTCTTGGGCCATGCCTCAGACCTACAGAATCAGACACCTGGGGACTGGGGCACAACACTCTTGTTTCAAAAGCCCTCTGGGGGATTCTGATGCCCACTGAAGTTCAAGAAAGAACTTTCTAAAGCAGAAGTTAAGAGTGTAGACATATGAAGAGAAGAGGGCCTATTGTACATGACTCCCTTTTACCCACATGAATACTAGCCTTATGGCATTATGGCCACACCACATAATAGCTGGGGAACTTGCTCCTTTTCCCAACTGTGCCACAGCGTCTTCATAAAGCTGTGCACTTCCACTCACTGTATGTTTCATGTAAGGCCATAATTTCGCTCATTTCAAACAACTACTTTGGTATGATTTAGCCAAGAAGTCTCAGGCACTTGGCAGAAAAAGAAAAAAATCATGTCCTTTTCTTTTTAGACCTGCCCAACAGAAGGAGCATTGAGTCTCCCCAACTCTAAATCATGACTAGTGTTGGAGGGTACAGTGATCAGGCCTAGTATGAAGCTGCTGTTTGCAATTTTTACCTGGACTCATTCTCAAATTTTGGCTTTGCATTTTGAGATTGCCTATCTTTATTGTGCTTGCAAGTTAAAAGCCCCAGTTCCCTACAATATGGCTTTGTTTGTTTGTTTTGGTAACCAAAGCAATCAGTTGTTTTTAATTACAGCTACTGCACTCCAAGACTCCCCATGGCCAAAGGCTTTCCAGGGGTGTGGACGTGCACATAGAGCCAGGGTGGCCACAGTGACTTCTCTCACTTCTGAGAGATTCCTGGGCTGACCTATCATTTAACAAAAGACTGGCCATACCTACAGCCACAAGTTGTGCCCACCTCACAGAGCAGCAAAAAGGTGACATACTCCTCACTGCAACCAGGAGGTTGCCAAGGGTCATTTGGTGAGTCTGGAAAAAAGTCAGGGGATTGCACTATCGTGCCTTCTCTCCCTGGAATCAAATCAGACATAAACTCCTTGCTGAGCCCTTAAGGAGGGGTAGGACGGCCATGGCCAGCAGGGAGGAGAGAGGTTAAGCCTTTGGCAGCATTTGACATTCAATAACATGCATGTCATGTCTTATTAGTGATTTTATCATCATGTACCTATAAATTATACAAAATAAGGATTACCTTAAAATATTCCATCAGTGATCTGGAGTACTTCATAGCATGGTCCTTCTTCAGCTTAAACATTCTCAAATAGAGGAGTGATAAACATCGGTAGCTGTGGTGATAAGGAAAGGCTTCTGTTAATGCCAGTGCTTAGTGAAACTTATAAACTGTTAAGAAGAATGCTGATTCACAGTTTGCAGTTACTCTCCTATGGTTAGATTGAGAAACATAAGTAAATAAAGAGATTCTAAAGAGGGAAGGGGCAAGCGTTAAAATTCCATTTTGATAAGGGTATAAATTAGGAGAGTAAATGTTTAGTCAGCGACTGAAGAAATCCATTAGTTATCCTTTAATAGTTTAATGGAAAACAAGAGTAATGATCTGGGGTAAGCAGCTTAAGTTGATCTGGAGTTTTCAAATCCTTCTATGACATTTCAGCAATTTCCTTGTGGCCTCCATGGGACTCACCATAGTACTGCTAGCTTTTTGTCCCCATCCGAAGCCAAGGGACTTGCAAAGTTCTTCAGCCTCATTGCATACCTTTGGAGAGAAAGAAAAAGCTAAAGTGGAATCTGTATTACCCTTCAGAAATGCCCAAAATCATTGGTATTCTGATTGCCTGAATGAGTTATTCCCACATTTGCTCTGGGCAGGAGGACTGAGTAGTGCATGTGGGCAAAAGCATGCTTCCCCGAAAACACACACAAAATCGGGATCAAAACGTCATAAGAGGACTCATGTGAAATACAGAGTTCAACTCTGAAGAAGGCAGTGAAATCATGAGACTTAGGAAAATGCTATGGAATTATTGTGAGTTTGTGTGTGTGTGCGTGTGTGTGTCTAAATGCTGGTAAAATACTGTTTCTAGGCACACTGTAGCTAAACAACATGATTGGTTTTCAATGAGAGCTGGACAAGAATGTCAGTTTCAGTTCAGTTTATGACAGATTAGGTAAATAATATACAACTATGTCTGACATGAGCATAGGGAGACCTCAATCACACAGTTAAAAGGTCTTTTCTAATGGCTCAGGTTTTGAATATATTCCTATTGAAAGTGTTTTTTTTTTTTTTTTTTTTTTTTTTAATGAAGGTCGATTTCACAGCATTTTAAGGTCTAAGCACCCTTAATTTATGATGCTTGTATATTTTGTCTTTCTATTCTCCTTAATTGTTACTGTTCTGCACTGGGGTGATAAAAGGTTGAGTAGTTCCCTTTTTTTTTTTTTTCTTCTAGTCAAGTACATTCCATTCAGGGCATTTAGACTCTTGAAAATCAATTCATTGCATAAAATCATTGTCTGAGCTTTAATGCAATTTCACAGGTATTTGTGGTAGAATAAGTAATGGAGTTCAGTGTGGCAGAAGGAAGTTGAAAGTTCTCATTTATAAGAAGGCGATGGAAAGCCTGCAGGGCCACTGAGCTGGCATGCCTGACTCCTCACTTTCAGCAGCCTTCCCCCACAGAACACTGGGGAGCCTAGGCTCACCCCCTGAGACTTGGCCTCCTCAGCATTCTAGCCGCCTTGCTCTCCTGGTTATTGCTCTAGTTGTGTTGAGTGAACATTTTCCAAGAAAGGCACTTGTACATTTAATGTGGGTCCCTTCTTTTGTTGCAATATTAAGCAAAGGAGTTTTTTATTATGTAATAAATCTAGCTTTCTTTGACAGTTGGATCACTGAAATGTCAAGTCATTGTGATGCCCCACTTGTTTTCACAAATACATTTCTATTGCAGATTCCCGGAGCTCAGAGCAACTATAATTACTTGAATGAAGAAAATGGGGCTCTCTCTCTTTAGCCAGCATACTGTCGGGGAGAGAGTAATAAAAATTTCTTCAACATAATATTGCAGTACTAAAAACTATGTTCATATTACACTCACCCTCTAATTGCAACCACATTTGAAGTGACTTGATAGTGGAGTTTCAATTGCTTAAATGGACCAGAAGACCTAGTTGCTTTAACTCATTTTATTCCCAACTGAAATTCCTCTCATTAAAAAATATTATACACACATGTAATTTACAGAAAGTATTAAAAAAGTAAAAAATAGAGAAGACATAAACGGGTACATGCAAAAATGGTGAAGTTGGAAACAAAACAAAGCAAAGCAAAACTAGTTGAATCTGAATGAAGTCTTTGGAGCGTATCAATGTCAACATTCAGGCTGTGATACTGTAATATAGTTAAGCAAGATGTTCCCATTGGGGCAGACTGGGTGAAGGGTACATAGGAACTCTCTGTATTAGTTCTTACAACTGCATGTGCATCTACAATTACCTCAAAATAAAGTTTAAAAACACTGACTTTAAAGTGAATGCTTGTAAATTCTCCACTGACTTTCAGGTTTCATTGAAATAAACTTCTATGGGAAGTAAAATAGCATATAATAAAACATAAATCATGCTTTTTCCCTAAATAACTTTTTTCAAATAATTAAAAGAAAATTACTTAATGATTCACATCGCACTTTTACCACAAAATGAAATTTGTATTTTACTTTCATATTTTAAAGACAGCATGTGTTTTCCTAAAAGAAAATACGAAAGAAGAATACGCAGAGAGGGAAAACACCCATAATCTCACTCACTTATTACAGCTATGATTTCATTTCCTTTCCAGTTTGGTTCAGATGCATATACAAACTTTTCATGATCATAATTATAGTGTGCATGTTATTCTGCAGCTTGATTTTATTTTAACATCATATTATAAATGTATTTTGTGTGGCTGCATAGTCTCTGTCATTGTTGTATTTCAATCGCTACAAAGTATTCTGTTGAGTGTCCTACTATGTAATTACTTTTCTATTATTATTTGGTGTGCTTCCAATTGTGTGCTATTATATATAATGTCAAATTGAACATCATACCGATTACTTGTTCTAGTCTTTACAATTGTTTTCTTCAGGAGAGAAAACTCAGATTTCCACAGTTAAAGTACTGGATCAAAAGATATGAATACTCATTTGTATGGCTTTTCCTACACAATGCCAAATTGCCCTCAATTTACAATAATCAGTTTCCATTCCCACCAGCTGCATAGGAGAGGTCTAGTTCACTGCTAGGCCTTCTTTTGCTGTAGTTTTTAATGCTAGATATTAACATTGTTACGTTTTCCTGTTAATTTAAAAAGTGCCTTTTTTAATTTGCATTTTTGAATGAATAGAGAGCATGAATTGTCCCTGTGTTTGTTCACTAATGTTTCCCTTCAGTTTTGAATCCTTATAATTTTTGCCAGTATGTTCATGTTGTGTATCTTTGAAAATCACAGGTAGTTTTTACTAGACACTGAGCAATCAATTTCTTCTTGAAAGCTACAGAATGGTGGTGGTGCCTTTCACAGTATATAAAGTAAGTCAAGGAGAAGTACTTGACACTTTTCTCGGTGCCTACATTTCAGAGCAGTGCAAAGAGAAAGAAGGCTGATTGGCTCAGCAGGCAAGGCTAGAGCTGCCCTTATAATCACCCTACTTTTGTGGCTCTAACTAAACTTCTGATTCTATGTCAGCAGAGTTGCTTTTTTTTTTTTTTTTTTTTTTTTTTTAAATTCTTTTTATCTTTTGGAATGTGTCACTGGGAAAATATACACACTAAATCTGTCCAATGTTTGTCTGAAGATTTAGGTACAAATATCCTCAGATTTGTAACAGTTAATGCAGATACAAGCAAGATAGTATAAACCAGTCCTGGCATGATTGATTAATCAAGCCAGATGGAACTGGACATAAGGACTTTTCAGGTAAAAAACTGCTTACTCAATCAATCAAAAGTGATTATTTAGTCCATCTACTGAACGATGGTGCTTATTCACTATTCAGGGGTGGATTAAATTATTGTATAAATATCTGCAAATCACTGGGTAACACCAGAATGGATTATTTCTTCTTCTACCTCTTCTTCCTCTTCTTCTATGAATTTTTTGATAACCCAGAATTTCTACACCACCAAGACCAACAGCCAGAAAATTTCATTTAAAATATAAATGAAACCAATAATGTGTGCAGTTAATATCCCCTCTCCTATTCTCATCCTCTCATCTGTACCGCCAGCCCCTACTACCACCTCATCTATTTCCCTAATTCCAGATGCATAGAAAGTCTACTCCACACCTGCAGCCTTAAACACCAACTCCGAGTTGGAACGGTGCCCCCTCCCTTTTTAATAACCAAGATAAAAATTCTTAGAAAACATGGTTTGTAATAGACATCCTGAGAGCACCATTTTTTTTTGAATTATAAAACTGCACCTTTGAAAAGACAAGTCAATGCTAAATGGTAAAATGATACTTATTTCTACCCACTACATTTCCATTTTAATGTTACGAATATTGAAAATTATAACACTCACATTATAACTTCTGGAGGAGATAATTTATAAAATCAATGTCCATCAATTATAAATTTTCCATGATATTAATAAAATAGCAAGAACTAATTATCATGACTTCTAAGAGGATGGCTTGGACAAATTATTAATAAGTGGAAATGATAAATTTTTAAAAACATAGCTTCTAATTCTAGCTGAAATGAGTGTAGGAAGATGATTGCAGAAAGGCCATTCACCTGAGGAGCTCCACAGTCTCAGAGTACATGGTGTACGGGGACTTTGCTTCCAGAGGGTCGCGTTCCATGGCATTGCCACATTCAGTGAAGGACAGGGCGGCATCAGCATAATTCACAGCTTTGCCAAATTTCTCGAACTGAAACAGGAAGATGACTCGTCAAGATGATACTCTCTGTTTTCTCCTTCACATATAAGAGTGGTTTGAAACGGGGGTAGTTTTGCCCCCTTGCCACAGGGAACATTTGGCAATGTCTGGAGACACTTTCAGTTGTCACTCCTGGGGAGAGGGGGCATCTGGTGAACAGGGACCAGGAACGCTTATAAACTTCTGCAATGCCCAAAACAGCTCCCACAATAGAGAATGAACCGGCCCAAAATGTCAGCAGTGCCCAGGCTAAGAAACCCTGATACAGAAGACAATGTATGAATTGGTCTTAACAATGAAGTTACCAGCTTAAGGTTCTATCGTCATGACACCAAGGCTAGCTGAGAAGAGAAAAATGCAGGCAGGGTGTCATATGTAGTTCCTGGCATTGTTGTTGCTGTTCTTGTTGTCTTTTTGCTGGACCTGATCCAAATCATTGCCTCAACTAGTTTCTATTCATGAAATTTACTAAACTATCCCATCATTGTAGTGTCCTATAGACAGTACTTGCAACTAAGGGCTGCTTTTTATAAGTCTCATGGACAATGAACACATACATTTTTGCTTTAGAACTCTTTGTGAGCACATCAACTTTACTCTCAGGAGAAGATTAACAAATTGATGCTATTGTCATGAAAAACGGGAAGCTGTAGTATGCCTGTTGACAATAATCACATCACTTTCATTGTAAATGATAGTTTGAAATAGTGTGTCAAAAAGCCAAAAAATATAGTACTACTAAATATTTTAGTTTAGTAAAATTTTATTGCAAAGGTTTTAGCTCTGATAATGGTCATGATTAAACTGACTTAGACATACTGATTTCTTTTTTATGTGTAATGAATATTATATATGACACTTTTATAGTGAGTATTTTATAACAGGATTTAACATTTTCAATTTTTGATAGCAGGATGTAAGAATTCCACTAATATGGTATTTTATGTAAAAGAAGGAATATAATGCAGATTTAGCTATTTTAATTTTCTTGTATACCTTTTATCAAAATATTTTCTATGCAACTGTGAAAGTTTCAATTCTCAAAATGGCAGAGTAGCTGTCTCTAGCAAAGGATTAAGTACAACCATAAAATGATTAGCTACAGGTCCTGCAGAATCTCTTATTGTAAATGACTTTTTACAATAAATGTTCTTCAGCTTTTATGAGCTGCAGGAATTCTGTGGTTTTCTTTCTGTAAGTTACTGCGGAGAAATACCGGTTTCAATAAAATTCAAGCTGATTTCGTGAAAACTTGTATACATATATGCAAACCAGGTCCTTTCTCTTTTGCCTTACAAGATAATTTCCTTACGTCATCTGGCTTCACTGGCTCTCCCATTTGGAAATTGTTCTTAGATCCTGATTTCTGAAAGTGACTTTTCATTCATAACCCAATAGCTGGAGAGATCTGTAAAGATCACCTAGCCTAAAGCCCTTCTTCCCTAGGAGTAGCTGATGTCCAGACAGAAAATTACATGACCATAGTGCCAATTAATAGCCAAGTTATGCCCCACCCCTGGGACTGTTTCCCCATCCATAAAATGAGTGGCTTAAACTATAAGGATGCTTCCCAGGCTAATATACACATAAGCCTAGCAAAAATATCATTCCTCTAAGTGTTCCTCAACCTTTTTTTTTTCAATATCACCCCCCCACCACCAAGAAATTTTTAAGATACCATCAGCCCTCTTTATCTGTGGGTTCTGCATCCATGGATTTAACCAATCTTAAATCAAAAATATTCAGAAAAAAATGAATGGCTCCATTTGCACTGAACATATACAGACTTTTTCTTGTCATCATTCCCTAAACAACTCATTATAACAACTCTTAACATAGCATTGCATTGTATTACATACTATAAGTAATCTAGAGATGATTTAATGTATATTAGAGGATGTGAACAGGTTATATGCAAATTGCCATCTTATATCAGAGACTTGAGCATCTGAGGATTTTGGTGTCCAAAGGGGTCCTGGAACCAATCCTCTATAGATACAGAGGGATCACTGTATTTTTTCACGTACCCCCAATGAAATTTTAATACAAAAAATATACTTATTCTCTCTTTATGCCCTGTGGCCCCCTGGAGGGTCACACCCCATTGCAATAACTAAAACTTTTTCACCCCATCTCCAAAACCAATTTTTGCCCCCATAGGGGCAGTGTCTCCCCAATTGGGAATGCATATTCTAAATGGATTAGACCAAATGTGATCCCTTGAAAGACATATATGTAAACACAACCTTGGAATGTAGTGTTATTAGTTCATAATTATATGTATATATGTCTGCGGCACTGATTTTTCTCAGTTCCTCAAACATTTCATTTACATGGTCTCCTGTGTACATCCCAGTCTTCATCAGCTCATGTAACAGCTTGTCAAAGGAACATGTGTATGCTCCCTAACTCCAATTTTGACAGATGGCAAACCCTAGGAGCACCTGAGTGCTCTGTAGTGCCATAGAATTGAGGACATTTAGAGAAAACCTTTGGTCTTTGAGGCAGCAGCATTGCCATCCAGTGCCTTTCAAATCTCTCATCACCGATACAATGGTCACAGGTACAGTTGTCCTGGCATCTCCAATGGAGTTAGCACCCAGCCTGCCTTGTCATTTTTGTCTGCAGGAGCAGGGGAAAATTGTTTCTAAGGAACAATTTACACCACAGAAAGGTTACCTGGAGACACTAAGCAATTTGTACCACAGCAGGGAAATGACAGAAAGTAGGGAAAAGGCAGATGTAAGGACCATGGACAGTTGATGTTGGCCACATACTAGTCATGGTATTTCATCACAGCATTCCCAGTATAAAACACTACTGGGACAACTAAGTCCTAGCGGGACACAATGCAATGTTTGAGGATGCTATTTTTTAACCCAATGGGGTTTAGTCAAAGTGAGAAGCCTGAATTTAGGGCCTTCCCTAGGACAGTGGTTCTCAAATATCTGCACTTGGGAATCTTCTGGGGAGCTTTAATACTCATTCCTGGGTCCCAGTCCCAGAAATTCTCATTTCATTGGTCCGGGATATGGGGTAGGCATCAGAGTTATTCTAAAGCTTCCCATGTGATGTGTGGTTGAGACCCAGTGTTAGGAGCCTCAACCAAATCAAACAACTCAAAATGTTGAGCTTATCACTGATCTAGGTGGCTAAAACCTTTGGAGGCAGCTGGGTAAAGTATCTTGAGAAATCCAGATGACAGCATTTCTTTTCTCTGCTTGGGGGCCCAGCCTAACTGTGGGGCTCACTCTGAAAACATGTCATCAAATGCAGCAAGGAGCTGAGTTTTTCCTCAGGCCTAGTTTTCCCAAAGCCAATTTTTGAGGCCATTTAGACAGCTCTAAACAACTCTCACATTCTCACATGACTTCTGGCTTACTGGACCCAAAAAGCGCATCATTTCCAGGGAAGTTTCATAAGTCATTTCAAATTCACTTGAAAGATAATGACTATGGTATATGCCATTGAGCTTCTGAAGTTGGGGCAAGGGGAAGAACAGTGGGAAAACAAATGACATGATAACCAAGCCCTGAGAACTTTGGAAATTACAGAGCTAAGTAATTCACCAGCTCAAATCTCCTTGTGTCAGGGCAGCAATGTGTTGACAGGCAGGTGTGGGCTGTGCTACTGAAAATTTGTTTGGAAAAGTGCTTTCTTTGTTTGCTTTTGAAACATAAATCCTTAATGGGAACAAAGCAATGAGAAAAAGGGAACCTACCAGCGCATCAGCTTTGTGCTTCAGCTTCTTAGCTTCTTGCATGTAATAATCAGCATTGTGAACCCTAAATAAACAAAACAAGCTCTTTCAGAAACCAATGCTTCATCTTTTCATTAAAAGACTGAATCATCAAACCTTTTCTGCTATAAATTTATTCCCATATAATGCCTTGAAAAAGGCAGACTAATGCTGTCATTCATATCATAACCAACCTTGAAATAATACTGTAAATGAAATCTGAAGTACATAATGGCCCATTAGGATAAATAACCACATCCTCCAACCCCAACCATTACAGTTGTCCAAATAGATCAAACAAAACCTGGCTATAAATCTGTGTATTGGTTATATGTGAGGACATGGATAGGAAAGGACAAAACAACCTGCCTTTGCACCTGCCTTTGGAACAGTAACAATGCTGCATAATTAAAATGGTACAAAAACATTTCTTGGTGGGGACAGAGTGGTGAGTGTGTATGCAGCAGGTGGGGTGTACTTTTAAGGGTATAGGATTTGATGCTGAGGTCTTATTTGGGGTGACACATGCATAGCACTAAAAAAGCCACGCTACCCCCATCCCCCATTCACTACTCCAAACTGTCCATGATAATCTGGAACAACATACGAGTCATCAAAAGTGAGCTTGGGTCTCCGGACATTAGTGCTGCTGCTGGATAGAAGGGGCAGAGCCGCCCAGGATGTCATCTCCAGGTGACTGCTATCCATGAGGCCAGTAGTGATGGTAGAGGTGATGGTGGAAATGGTAGTGGTAGTAGTTGTGGTGGTGGCCGTGGCAGTGGCAGTAGCTGTAACAGTGGTGGTGACAATGGCAGTAGCAGTGACAGTAGCAGTGGCAATAGCAGTATTGGTGACAGTGACGGTGGCAGAGGATGCCTTTTTTGGAGTGTCTCCATCCTGGGAAAAAGGAGTACAAATAGTTTCCATTAGGTCCAGCTTTTTAAAACATCTTGTCATAAATGCTTTGAATGTCAAGCACGTTAAGAAAGAAGGCAAAAAAAAAAAAAAAAAAAAAAAAAAAAAAAAAAAAAAAAGAAAAGAAAAGAAAAGAAAAAGAAAAAGAAAACAATACACACAGCTTGAGGATAAATAGGTGACCCTGGATATTTTATGAACACCATGAATCACCAGCTTTTATTCTATGATGACACCAAACATCAAGCTAATCGGGTGCTGTGATTACATAGCTCCACCATCCCATTAAGACAGCCACAGCAAAGGTCTAAATCCAGTGGTAAATGTGAGGGAGAAGGGAAGGAAGAATATAGAGAGGAGAGAGGAAGAGGGAGGGAGAAAGGAAGAGATGCATGGACGAAGAGAGGGAGAGATAGAGATATTAAATAAATCCCTTGACCCTGATGTGGGTATTTTTGATACGGGAGCCAACCCAGAAGCTTTCTCTAGGGTAAGTAACGTCCTCAGGTCACTCTGCAAAATACCGGATACAGTCCAGCAAAATACCAGGAAATTGTACTCTAATCATCCCTGCCCTGGCTGAACTGAGGTTGAATCAGCCCTTTTGTTCATGTGAGGCACTTGATTGGTTTCTAGCTAAATGAAATGTGAATTTGTCTCTATTTTGTTTTGAAATCTTGGGATGGTGAAGCCTCATTTCTACCAGGGCCAAAATCAAATGGGTAAAATACTTACAAGGGCTTTGCTTTGAACCGTCATTGCTATAGAGAGGATGGGGAAAGGAGGTGGTAAGATTTGTAATTATGTGACAGTGTGGTATCACAAGACCACCTGCTGTGTTCAAGTGGCCGACTCTGCCCTCCCGCCCCCAGCAACTGTAGGACTCTCCTGACTGTTCTCTCTCTGACCATACTTCCCACGGTGCCTCCTCTTTCTTCTGCTCTTCTGAATTGGTATCTCTCTAAGGTTGATGTTCCCCAAAGTTCACTCTGCAGATCTCTTCTTTCTTGATATGATCTGTCAACCTTGTGTGTTGTTGGCACAGATTCAACAATAAGTAGGTAACACCCAAATGGAAACCTCAATCTTACCCAATCTCCAAAGCTCCAGCCTACAGTAACCATCTTTGGACAATTCCACCAACATGGCCATTAGCACCTCAAATTTTTGGCAAACCAAATCACTAATCAAACCAGTTTTCTGTTTCTGTTAATGGCAGGATGGTCTTCCCTGTTATCAAAGCTGAATTTCTCAATGTCAATAGAGCTTCCAAACTGAGTTTGGCACAGTTACACAGGGAACTGCAGTAGTATCTGGGCTAGGGGCACTGAAACTGGCAAGGTAGAGACTCCCCACCTTTCCTTTCACCTGAGCTGCTCTGCTTTAATCAGCTTTATATATTGAAGTTCCGTAAATTATTTCATTTTGAACAATGATAATGCTCCTAAAACTCTTTTTGAAAACCACTGCTCTGTTTCATCTTTAATTAACAGTTAATTGGAGTTAATTACTCCTATTAATTGTACCTCTCCAATATCTCTCGAATTTGTCCCTTTCTCCCTCAAAGCCTCAAAATGCAGGCCCTCACGGCTTCTCACTGAGACTAACAAAGAGTCTCCTGTCTGGACTCCCAGCCCTTGAGCTAGCTTCTGCCTCCACCCTCATTCTGCTGTCTGCTAGCTTGCACTTCCTGAACAAATTTCCTAGCATCTCCCTGCCCTGCACTCAAATACAAACTCCAGGCTGAAGCTCCTTTGCTGGCATTCAAGGCCCTACCTGATTTGGCTGCAGCTTTCTGTGCAATCAGTGACTGTTCCCTTCCATGAACCTTAGTTTCAACCGAACTGAACATGCCCTTGCTTTTTTCACTTTCCTGATTTGAGACATGTGAAGTTTTGGATTTCAAAAAGCCTTCCATTCATTTCTCTCTCTCTCTCTCTTTTTTTTTTTTTTACCACCTTGTGATAATGTATTCAACTTATTATTTTCGTTGCATTTTGAAAATTTTAAAATTGTAAAATACACATATAATAAAATTTATCATCTTAACCATTCTTAAGTGTACAGTTCAGTCATGTTAAGTATATTCACACTGTTGTGCAACCAATCTCCAGAACTCTTTCCATCTTGCAAAACTGAAACTCTGTACCCATTAAACAGTATCTCCCCATTTACCCTTTGCCTTAGACCCTTGCAACCCCCATTCTACTTTCTGTCTCTATGAATTTAACTACTCTGGGGAACTCGTGTCAATGGAATCATATGGTCTTGGCCTTTGGTGTCTGGCTTATTTCACTTAGCATAATGTCTTCAAGGTTCATCCATGTTGTAGCATATGACAGGATTTCCTCCCTTTTCCATTTTTGTGGATAGACCACATCTTCTTCATCCACTTCCCTTCATTTTTAAACCCTACTCATCTATTAAGGACCAACTCAGGAAACGCCTCCTCCACCAGGAAAACTACCTTATGCCTACAGCCAGAAGTGCTTTAATCCTCCTTGGACCATTTAGAGACCTGTCTCTATCCCTGCCCTAAGACACCAATCACCAGCTATTTTACATTCTAGTCCTTTGAGCACATGTCTCATTGCTCACTTTAGACTGAGAGCTCTTTGAACACTGGAGCTATCTCTGATTTATGATACTGTCCCTCCACCCCACAGCCCAGTGCCGTCAGTGTTTGCTGAGTGCATGCATGCACGTATGCACGGACACTTGCCATAGTCAACAGGGTCACTTTAAAGATAAAAGCCAAATGTGAAATGTATTTCTTATATTTATGTGGATCTTTTACAGTTGATCCTGGACCTTCTGAATATGAAATAATTATTACCACCTAGATCTCACTGATATAAATGTGCTGAGAACCTATGCATCTACAAATTGCTATGATGGATACGAAGAAAACAAATATTTTTTTCAACCTAAACATTTTAAAGGAAACAGAGCCGTAAAACACTTGTAAGCCAGCTCCATGTCTCCACTGCCACAGTCAGATTGGCCTAGACCAAACAGTTAGGCCAGCCCAAGACAGTGTCATTTGTCTCTATGGCCAAGATGTACGGCAAGAACCCTGGCATTTATGTCAGTCCTGGCACATCTGACTGGAAATGGCTGAATTCAGCCATGATCATGTAAGTTATACAGAAATGTTATCTCTCTATACTTACTCACCCGTTGAGTCAATAAACAGGACTTCATGCCTAGATGGAATAGAGAAGACTCTGCGAGCACAAAATTGCAAACGTCTTTGGAGCTAGAAGAAGCTTCATAGATCATCTAGTCAAATCCACTCATGTTATTATCTCAGAGATGTTTCCTGATTGGCCCAGAGTCATAGAGCAAATTTGTTGCAGTGCTAGCACTATGCAAGTTGAGAGTTAAGTGTCTTAACTCACAGGGTAAGGCAAAAATTATACCACAAAGTCTCCCAGATTTCAAATCATTAATAGAAAGAAAGAATGGCCTAAGAAGAGGCATTGGTTGCTCACTGCTATCAGAGAAGCCTAATGATTTCCCTAAGAAGGATGATATATTTCTAGGAGAAAATATTAATATATTTATCATGTTTACCCAGTAGATTTTAGCCCTTGTGGAAATGACTTTGCAGATTCTTTTAAGCATTATCAGTGTCATAATAACATCTGTAGCATTTATAATTCCTAATTATTTGTGACAATATACTAGGCACTATACAAAGAGAAATAATGGAGAGTTTGTGTGTTTGTATACACAGGCCTCTCATACTTTTTCACTGCATCTTCCTCCCTTCCTCCTGTAACATCCCCAAATGATCAAGTTAGATGAGCTGGGTTAACTTGTTTCTATCTGACAATTACAGTATTTCTTCCAAGATGCTTACATTTACCGATATCCCTTTGAAAGTAGCACAGAATTTGCCTTCAGTTCTCTTAGGTTTGGTAGATGTGATTTGTCCAGTCACAGAGCTGCTTTTGTCTTGACTAAAGGGACCATTATTGCCACTGACATTTCTGCGGCGTGGAGGGTCCTCTGGCAGTGGGGAAAGTGGAGGAGGAAATAGTTTCTCTTCCTTTCTTCTATTTGCTCTCCTGGATGAATTATTTCTGTGGAAAACAAGAAGTGTAGGGTGTCATAAAGTCTTCTCTTTCTTTATTCTGATTTTCCCCATGATGCTAGTACTGTCAGCTGAAGTCATATTTTAATTGCTATCCCTCTACCTATGGTGAAGAGTATATATAAAAATGCATGTAGACATGGATATAGATATCTATATAAATACAGATATCTCTCTATATAAATATAGATATATGTATACATATGTATCCAAGAATAAATTCATGTCTTTGCAGCAGAACTCCATGACAAATGTAAATGTCTAATGGAGTGTGCTACAGTAGGATATTTTCAACTTTTCAAGATTACTGTTAATTAGATTTTTATGGAAAATACAATGAAGACTTTAATCCCATCATTTTCCAGGATGGTTCCTATTTATTTTGCCCTAGGACTTAACTGCACAATCATGCAATAAATGGCACAATAAACAATCAGTGGAAGAATATTTTCTTAAGAAATATTATGCTTATGCATTACTTAGAAATAAATAATGCACTAAATAGTTTTGTGACATACAATGCAAATTGTATATACAGAATGTTCTACTCTAACGCCAAGCATAATGAGCCTCTGACCTTAAATTGTTATACTGAAGTACTGATGTACTCCACTTTACAAAACTCCATTTAAAAATATTATTACGTCATATTCACATTAGACATCTGCAATTTTAAAAGTACTCCCGTGCTTTCAAACTGATTTATCTGCCCATTAAATGGGCACCATCAAATAGTCTGAGACTTCAAATAAAACAGTACAAGTGAAACCTTATGCTAGCTGCTTAACATGGTAATTGGGTCATGGATTTTCATTTTAGTTACTGTCTTAGACAAATCAATGAAGATTACTTGAATTTTAATCTTTTCTTAGACAACTAATATTGCACTGTGCAGCTATTTACTTTTCATGATTATTGACTACAATTTTCAATAGCAAATTAAGTCAACAAGAATTTATGTTTTCCTCTTGGTCAATTTCAGTCAGTGTCTAGAAATATAGATTTACAATATCTCAAAACAACAAATCAAAGATGAACAAGCATTCAAGTGGTCTGATTCCCTGAAATAGAAGTCAGTGCAGACTCCTTGGCCCACTTCCACTGTGTTGCACAAATTTGCCAGTTGTAATATGTGTCATCTTCTCCATCTTTTGTTTCATAAATGTGGCCCTATGTTAATTTTTGTTGTGTAGTGAAACTGAAAAAACACAACTGTTTCTGTCATTACCTCAATTGATTAAAATTAATTAAAAATACTTTCCAATGGATTTTAAAAATTGCTTTGACATATATAACCATTTTAAAATACTAGTGATGCCTGATTAAAATGATGGTGAACATATGGATCAAGATTCTTGTCCATGAGGAAGCTCCACAAATAGCAGATCATATTAAGTGTAATAATTACAAAGGCACCAGGCCTTTGGGAATTTATATGTGTGGATGTCAAGTATGGCTGTGGTATCTACAGGAGGTGAATGGTGGCTCATTAGCTGTAACTACTCCCCAACTACTTGAGCTGCCTGAGAAGAAACTGGGGGCTGCAAGGGAAAGAGCTACTTCTGAGAGGCAGTTACTTTGCCATTGGCAACTACAGTCATTCAATGCCTACCTGTCTGCCACTAAACCAACCAGCGGGGATTCATTGCATTCTGTACAGTGAGCGCCTGTGACCTGGCCCTTTTACATCTGCCTGGTCGTGATGTGGCACCATGGGGTCTTTAAAGACTTCTTTGGTGAAAGATACCCAGGGAGCATTTTCTAGAGACCACTCAGTCATTGTTACGACTTCCAACTACAAAAACAGCTTTTGCGTCTTTGGGTACCTCTTCCAATAGGCCAGAGGAGAACAGTAGAGAAAAGAAGAGCATCACCACCTGCACTCAATTCTTAGAGGGCCTGCTGAAGGTACCAGCTCTAAAAAAGAAGGGGAGGTCCAGGAGGGTCCTTCTGTTGAACTGTGGAGAACTATAGCTGTCATAGTCTGGTGTGGAATCTTTGTTAGGTTTAGAATAGTCATTTAGAAAAGTGAATGTTGTCTCCCATTTTGTTTGAAAGGTTAATAAGGCACAAGAAGCAAAGCTTGAGGAGAGGATTCCCAGGAGGAGACCGCTAAGAGGTCAGTTATTGCTTTATTCTTCCTCAACTCCAGAAAGTTTTCCAGAGAAAACTCATCTGTTTGATGGGCATAACAAACTGATTGAGGCTCTTTCTGAACGATAAATGCTACAAGGGAAACACTGCTTTCCTACCTACTAGAAAAGCAGAGACATTGTAAAGATAGTGGATTAAAGACACCATTTGGTGTAAGGAACATGGCTGTGCTACAGCCAAGCAGGCATAGGGCAGCAGGCATAGGCTGAAGTAAACAGCCTAGATGACTCAGTGGATTGGGGCACAAGCACACAGTCCCACGTCTTATATAATCATAGCCATGAAGACGCAACATAGAGAAGCTCACCACCTGGCTCTCAGCCACTATTGTTTGTGTAATGTGTAAATGTAACACTCACCCTGTGAAGGAGCTGCTGAATAAAGCTATGTCTCATTTACCTGCTGTCTTTTGAGTGTTCTTCCAGCTCCCTGCCCCATATCCACACACTCGCCTCAGACCTCAGCTGGGGCTGGACCCCAACCCTGAGCATGACATTTGGTAAGAACCAACTCAAATGACTAGACCTTTATGTAATACTTGGTCATCTCTCTTTTATAAGATGGGGAAAGTGACAGGCCACTGGGTCACCTAGAGAATGTATCAGTGGGGACTGAAGGTTGTGGCAAGGCTGGATGGCCCAAATTGGTCCAAGCCTGGAAACTGAGGAAGCAATGCCACCACAGCTATGCCATTTTAGTACTTCTTCCTTGCAAACAATGGAGGAGGGCTCTGGAATGACCATGCCTGACCATCAGGGGAGCATGCCTCCTCACATGCCTGATCCACCCTGAGGTGAAGGGGTCAGCTTGCTCCACTGGAAGGGTCTCTAGTTCTGAGAACTTCAAGTATGTATGTGAAGGGATGTTTCGAGCAAAGTTATATCAGAGAATACAGACGCACCTCACCAATAACTACTGATCCTCAGGGAGAGAGCAGCCCAGGACCCAAATCTCCTTATTAGTTAAACCAGATCTAGTGGTAATTAATCTTTTCTTTCCTTTCATCTCAAAACAACAAAGATCCAGACAAATGTAAGCTGATAACTTATTTCCAACATCTTATCTGTAGCAGATTGATGCCATATCACTGATGTTAAACTGTAATCTGTGAAATCAATTGTTAGCAGCAGTTAGCCAGATTGCCTCTCTGCTCTGGGCTGCTAATAGGCTCCAAAACTGGGCTTTGATGGAAGTAATCTCTAACGTTGAATGAATTTATGGCAATAATTACTCAGACAGAATGGTTCAAGTAGCTGACATGATTGTTAGTTAAGTGGTATTTATAAGACAGAAATAACTTGGTCACAATGCTTGGCAGAAACAGAAGGCAGGACTTCTCTGGAGAAGACTCAAGCTGTTTGAGTGAGGAGGTGCCAGGAGGCCTCCTGATGGACACTGGAACCTTCCACACAGAGAGAGAAGGAAAAAGGGGTGCCAGCTCCTTGGAATGACATGTTTGGGGGAGGCCAGAGAGATGAGCTGTCTGGGAGTGGCCCTCGTCCTGGGACGGTTCTGTGTCAGGAAAAGCCGGCATTTTATGTTTTCATTCCCTTGGCTTCTGTGGAATTCCGGACATAGCTACTGGTCCTCAAGATTCATATCAATGTTAAGTAATGACATCAAAGAGGAAGCAGCTGCCTCATTCTGTCAAGATCAAGGAGTTGCTTTTCCAGGGAAATTGGGTAATCACCATCAGAACTGAACGTTGGGTAGAAGCAAGTGATCTGGTGAAAGTGATAGGGCTTCTCTTGATGCTTCTTGTTAATTTGTTTACTTCCTTTTACCCTTCACTGAGTGCTAAAAGTTCATTTTGACTAATTTTAGTGATAAATCTGAATTACAGTAAAGAAATGTTGCTAAAAGCTCATGGAGTCACCCCAATTCTGGCAGCCTATGTTCCACCCCTCATCACACCCTTGTTAGACCAGTGGCCAGGGACAGCTGTCAGGCCTTGACTGAGAGACTCCTGTTTTTTACCTTAAAGTATTCTGGGTCAAGATTCCCCCAAACAGGTTCAATCAGGATTTCGTAGGAGTCTGAACAATCATACCAAGCCATCATACAGAGACAGGGCAAACTCACTCTCTAGTGTTGGGAGGCTTGTGGGGTGGGGCTGGTGAGATGCAAGGGGGGAGCAAGCAGATAGTTGTGGCCTCCTCCAGGCGCTGCTTCTTCTCAGGGATCTTCTCTGCAACTTCTGTTGGCTTTAACAAGGAAAAAATACACAGAGCTTGAAATGCATGGCGTCATTCAGATAACCATATTTTATACACTAAAAACATGAGCAAGATACATAGTTCGCTTTTATTTTAACTTCTAGATTAGGTAGGAGAGTTAAATGTGCACCTTTGATCAGACAGAAAAGCAATCAACCTGCCTAGCCTAGTCCTACCAAGAAGTTGGCATTTGGAAGAGTGGAACTGTGTGATCTGAACCTCTGTGTAAAGACTGAGTGGCATGGGAATCTCACGACAAAAGTAAAGAGAATCTATTAATACAAATTTTGGACACTTCTCCTATCAACAATGCCTCCACAAATGAGTGGTTTAGAAACTGATATTGTAACTTGAATGTAACATAAATCCTGTCCAAGCAGCATGGGGATCATGGCTGACATATAAAGGTTGCTTACACAATGAGCACCATGCAAGGAAATGAACCACGTTCAAAGCACACCTTTGGACTTTTGCATGTGCTGTTTTGAAGGTACATTGTCAGCTGTGGTTGTACTGTCATCATCACTAAGTGTGGAGAATCAGTGGTAGGGCAAAGGCCTTTGACTTCTTGGTCCCTATTTTGGAATATAGGTTGAGTAGCCATTATCCAGAATAGTTGGGACCAGAAGTATTTCAGATTTTGAATATTTTTGAATTTTGGAATATTTGCATTAAACTTACCAGTTGAGCATCTCAAATTCAAAAATCCAAAATTGGAAAATGCTCCAGTGAACATTTATTTCTCCTGAGTGTCTTGTCAGTGCTCAAAATGTTTCAGATTTGGAGCATTTTGGATTTTGAATTTTCAGATTTGGGATGCTCAAACTGTAATCTCATTAGGTATGTCGGTATGCAACTCAGAGAGAATACCCCCTGTTTTGGAACTTGTAAAGTCAATCTGAATGATGACTGCAATCATTCTTGCAGCATCCTAGTCAGTAGGATGGCCTGGCCACAGTGGGGGCTGCAGCTCAATGAGGAATCTTAAGTCTTTCCTGGAAAGGGACAGAATAAATGAAGAAAGGACTGAGAACCTCCTTTCTAGCCACTGTGACAGCACTGGGACAGAAATAAGATTACCTGAATATCATCATGAGATAACATCACTCTAAAAAAATCCTACCCTGAGATGTGGAGATACAACAGAATGAGCGTATTGGATACCAAACCATTTCTCTAGATGTAGTTCAAATGAAAAGGGCCACTCTGGATTTCACCTTATGAGTATTCTTTATAGCCTTGGAATTCAGCTCTAACCTCCTGCAGGTAAGATTTTCCCAAGTCAAGCCTACCACATAGGTCAGTGATCCCAGCAGGCTGGGCAGAACATGTGGTTGGTAGGACCCAGGAGGCTCAGAGTATAACCGGGCTGTGGAGATGCTAATGTTTGTCCAGAGAAATGAAGAAGCCCCAGAAGATGCATTTGGACATTGAGGGCACTTGTGTATTTTTCTTTCCTATGCATCATAAGTCCTCATATGCCATAATGGACGCTCTTGCCACTGGCTACAGATCATTCCTAGTTTTTCCTCTCTGGTCATGTCAAATACTGCATTTCCCACAGAAAGCATCATCACCTTTACCAAAATCTGCAATGCACTGCCATTGGCTTCCTTGAAAATGAGGCTCAAGATCAAGTTAGACAACAAACAAACACTGCTCACAAGCACTTGGCAGGCCACTTTGGACAGCTTACCTTGTGCTTACGCTTGCCTTTAGGGGCTGGTTTCTCCACAGCTGTGACAGCTGTCTGACGCTTGGGTTTTGTGGCAGTCTCCTTGTGGTCTGGCTTGGCAGGTGCTGCATGGAGTGAGTTGTGGCCAGGTACTCTAGAGAGTAAGTCAAGGTCAATCTTCACCCACAGGTTTTTCAGGTTCTCATGATCTCGCAGAGGGGACAGTATTTCAGTTTGCATGACAGGAATGGGTGAAAATGTTGGCTCTTCATTACTGATGGATAAGTTGTTGTTGCTGCCACTGCTACTCATTAAGGTGCTGAGGGTCAGACTGGCACCACAGATTTCCTTGGATTTGGCAGTATTACCTCCAGAAATAATGCACGGAGGCAGGACTTTGATTTGCAGGGTCTCTTCCTGATCTGTGTTGGAGTCAGATGTAGATGAATCTGTTTCAATGAATTCCCGAGATTTTGGCACAATCTTGCCAGGCCCTCGGTACTTCTTCTTCTCGGTGGCCAAGGGGATGTTAGGTCTTGGTTCTTTCCTAGGGGCTGGTTTGTGGGCAGCGGCTTTGCTGCGGCCTCTTGGTGGGTCAGGAAGCTCCACGCTTTCTTTTTCTTTGGGAGTGCTGCTGGTAATGTTTGGTTTGGGCCAGGTAAACTCGTCAATGCTGGTGTTCTTCTCAACCTTTTTGGGCTGTTTTTTCCCAATTGTCCTTTGAGCCACTGTCTCACTACTTGTTGACAACTTATGCTTCAAAGCCTTTGTTTCTGGAATTTTCTGAGTGGGCCGTGGACGGACTTTCTCCCTAATGAGGCTGAGGAGAGGCCTTTCTTTGGGTTCAGCTGGGACCTGACTGGCATTCGTCTTCACTTTCATCTGGACTTCCATTGGTTGGATGATTGGAGGAGGCAGAGAAATAGTCTCCATGGGTGTTTCATTTTGGCTACAAATAAAAGACTTATTCTGGGATGTCACTTTGTTAAGCCATTTATCCAGTTGCCACTTGTTGGTTGAGGGTGGTTCAGGCTGCAGATTGAGAAACAGCAGCAAGAATGATTTTTACACTTGGGAAGGATTCAAGAGAACCCTCAGTACAGAGACTACCACTAAAAGCTTTGGATGTCAAGTGACTGTTCACACATATACAAATACACACACTCATACACACACACCTGCACACACCCACTATCCATAATATTCAAATGACCTAAATAACCAGATACAAACCAGCTACAGTCTAGTTATTTAAACTCATTTATACTCCTTCTCTGAAAATATTCTCTACTTTGGCCAGAAAGAAAAGAATTATTCATAGACAGATGTTCCAGTGGGTTGGCAGGGATGCCCATGAGGGAAACCTGTTTCCAAAATCCTCTGTGGGAATCATCAGTCAACCTCTCACCAGGAGGCAGAGGTAATAGTCTCCGATCCTGAAAGGAACGTAAGCGCACCTCAGGTACAATTCAAAAGGAAACGCTTTCCAGCTGCCAGAGTGCCAGTGCCTTCTATGTGATGCTATCATTCCCTGCAAACAGATTAGGCCTTTTGTATTTTTACTGAAGGACAAAAAGAGTTTACTTCCAAAAAATAGAAACCACTGAGCTTTCCTTGGTGTATGGGCAATAACCAATTTATAGGGACATGCATGCAGACATTAGCATCCACTAAACCATGGCAATGATGTGTACTATTCGGGTCCTTGATTCCTAACTCTGAGTTCTGCCAGCTGAAAAAAGAGTCATCATTTTTATTACAAGAGCTCTTCTTTTGAAAGCCATCAGCTGAGGCTTATGGCACCAGCCAATAGAGGGTGACAGAATTAAAAATACTTGAGTAGTTGTGATAGCAACCTGCACAAGACAATGGCAGGCAAGGGTTGAGGAAGTTGTATCGGCTGCCACTGGGGGCAGCGGAGTTCTCGGGTTGAGAACATCAGCTCTGGATACACATAGACTGGGGTTTTCAGTCCTGGCTCTACCACTGTCTATCTGTGAGATCTTGGGAAAGTTCTTGTTAACCTCCTAGAACTTTATTCTCTCATCTACAAAACAAAGATAATAATAAGTACTGTGTAAGGTTGTCATGAGGATGATATGAGACAATGCAAGTCAAGAGCTCAGCACAGTATCTGGCACATGCATGGTCCACGTTCAACAGGTCTTTCTACTATTAATAGCAGGAATATTATTATTGTCTCCAATTTTTCTTTTCTGATTATTGAAAAACAAGTGTATGGAGAGCTGGGGGTTGAGGGTGGAATTTACTTGCTGTAACCAAATGCAGGCTCAGGGAAATTGAGTAGCTATCCTGGACTCAGAGAGGATGTGAAGCAAATTCTTTCATTTCAAAATTATTATTTTAGTATTTCATGGAGCTGTGTTAAATGTCTTGGTGAATTATTATCAAACACACTTGAAGGATGCATATTAAAATAAAGAACATATAACATTTAAATAATCATTTTACCTTTAAGGAAAGCCATACTTCTTGGGTCTTACTTGCCAAGTGGCAATTCTCACTTTAATCACTTTAATCTAGAGTAAGGGTTAGTGTCCCCAAGGCCAGAATTGGATCTTGACTGGCTTCATTGGTTCTCTCAGAAGACAAGCTGCTAGTCTATTCATTACTATGCTAGTTTTACTATGCTACGAGTAGCTAAGTGAGTCACACAGCAAATCAGTCACACAGCAAAGTATGTATGCATGTTAGGACTATGTGAATATATGTTTTTTAAAAATGCTGTTAAATATCTGGATACTTTTCTGAAGTGGTTATTGTGCTTAATTATTGTGCTGAAAGTGTGTGTGTGTGGCGGGGGGGGGGTGTGTGTGTTGAGGGTGCTGCCTCCAGGACAGGCAGATCATGGTTAGGGCCCTGGCACCTTCACTCACCTCTGGAGTGGCCACACGAGGTGCTTCATTAGATTCGCTGTCAGTGGTGCTACTTTCAGTGTCTGAATCTGATTCAGAGCTGCTCTCCGATTCGCTGGAGCTGCCAGAACCCCCACTGGTTTGCACTGCAGGTGGGGGCTGGGGAGTGGCCAAGGGTGGGCTGAAAGAAAAACAACATAATTCATTGCCTCATTTACTCTCAAATCAGATGGAAAACAGCCCAGTTCAGCAGAAGGGCCTATGATCCATGAAATACAGGCAGAGTGGGGTTTACCATCCCCATTTTACAGATAGGAAATGTGAGGCTTAGGAGGTCCAGTGACTGGCCCAAGTTGAAAAGTTTGAAGAGAACCAGGCCTATGTGTATCCAAGTTCCTTGGCTTTCCATCACACTGCCTTGTCTTCCAGAAAACCTTGCCACCCTCACTCAACATAAAAACCTTAAGCCAAGTTTGCATGCCTTCTGGATGCAGATATAGATGTAGTGCCTTAGATGTTGAACTGTCCTTTTTTTTCAGCTAAGATAATTTTTCATTTTTTGTTGCCCCCTTGTTCAATACCCCACAGGTTCATCAAGAGGCTCTGATCTTAGCGAAACATATGGTATATAGTTCTATTACCAAGAAGGAGTGAGTTCAATTATCATTTTAATTAGAGGAAACTAAGGTTCAGAAAGAGGGTGGAGCTGGTCTCTGCCTCCCAGCTAGTTGGAGAGCCAAGACTAGCACCTAGCACTCTGGCCCCCCAGCTGCCTCAAAGGACACTAGTTGTGCTGAGCGTATTCATTGCTGAGGGCCTGGTGCTCAGCCCCAAAGTGACTAGAGTTGGTCCTCAATTTCTGTCTGTTGGGTGTATGAATAAGGGAATGTGACAACACATTCCTAGGCCTCCTCCACCATAAGTTTTATAGCCTCCTTGTAACTCTTACAAGGAGGTGTGATCATAAGAGACCAATCAGCTGTAATGACTGATTTTAAGTTTGTAAAGCTGACCAAGCAAAGCATTTGGAAAGTGACACCATTTGCTACTCTGCCTTTATTGATAATTAATACTCCTCCTTACCAATCGTTTGCTCTCTGTGTCGTATAACAAACAAGCCTCAGCTGCATCTGGGCACACTGGGGTATGCCATCACCTTTCTTTTTCTCATTGTCACTTTGGACTGAATTTTCCTTTCTCTCAGAAATGGGTCTCTAAATTTGGGGGAAGGTTCTAATCTCCCTCTGTCTCTTCAGCCTAACCCCTCTTTGGAGATCAGTTTAGCTCATGGGGAAGGGGGTGCTCAGGGCCTGTTTGTCTGTTTGTCATCTACTGGGCCTTCACAGCCCCTTGCACGCAGCGGCAACTTGACTTGCTCTCTCCCTCGTATTCCCCAAATCTGAAGCAGCAGCTCAGTCAAGAGAGCCCAGTCTGGTCCTGGAGATCACCTGGTCCTGTGGCCCCATGTTTAAATGTGACAAAGACGATCCGCAAGGATTCCCCAGCCCCCAACTCAAGGAGCACAGACCTTTATACATTGTCTGAACCCAAACGAGTTCATGCCCCCACCCCATGCCCTCACTACAGCCTCTTCTCCAACATTACAACTCTCTCGCTGAGCTGGAGCCATACTGAGTTGCTGCTTGGGAAGGAACAGGATCCCTTCAAAACCAGCATGGGCTCCTCATCAGTCACTACTCAGTGCAGAGAGCCTTTCCACTTCCTGTGCCATGTGTCCTTAAAGACTGGCCCTTTAATCTCCCAGGTAGACATTTTCTTTCATATAGTGAAAGCTCATTTTAAACTGCTATCTGCTAAGTAAATGCGAATTACAAGTACATTCCTCTGTCAAGTACATCAAGAGATTAGGGAAAGTACAAGAAATAAGGAGACTACTGTATCTCCTGAGAACTGTGTGTCTTCCCCCAGCAGTGGGGGGAAAGCGAGGAGACCTATATAACAGGGCTCTTACTTCCCTGTATTCCTTTGTAGATCTCTCTTTAGGGTCAGTAATGATACCCTATTTATGCAAAGTTATCTTTAAATCTAATCAATTGTTTTTGTCTTTAGTTACTAAATAAAGATTGAGAGAACAGAAATCTAAGTGAGACTAATCCAGAGATTAGGCTAACTTGGCCTCAATTCCTCCCAAGTGAAGTTTTAAATATAACACAGAGCATCTGCAACACTGAGAATACTGGGTGGTGGATTGAGGGATAAAATCTAATTTGTATCCACATTTATGATTCTCAAGTGAAAAGGCTGTTTCCTAGTATCATTTCACATTTATGCACTCATTTATTTTAATAAGAAGCTGGTCATCCTGCTATTACTAAGCTAAAATAGACTCTAGGTTGATTTTGGAATATTTCTGGATAGAGTTCCACTTACTAGATATTTTTTTAGCAACTTCTGTAGGAAACAAAAAATCCCTGGGATTACTTTCTCAAAACCAAACACATTAAGGTGATACACATGAAGTACAGATGATTTATCTACCAAAATCAACTTATTCCTCAGCTAAATCAAAGTTTCATGGATTTAGTAGAAAAATGTGTGTGTGTGTGCGTGTGTGTGTGTGTTGTATCTTTCTTATCTAAAGCCCTTCTGAGAACAGATGTATTTTAGCATTCAGATGTTTCTAATTTTAAAAAGTAATATGCTGAATATACCATATATAATATTCTCAATGGGATCTGGATAAGCACCCCTTAATAAAACTTGTTACTATTGCTGCACTAACATTCACAGTAAGAGGAATACATAAATGTTTTAAATAAATATCTTTACAGAAGTTTAGGTCAGGTTTTATCATCAAATGAGTTTGTCTCGAGGTTAGAAAAAAATATTGGTTCTCAGAACTTGTTGAATTTCAGAATTGTAAGAAATTATGGATGTGAATAGAAACCATATATGAAAATTTGACAATACTTATAAGGAGATATAAATAAATACATGAAATTAAAACTGTTTTAAACATAAGGGCAAACTTGACTGAGACCCAATGAAATGAGACCTGAAATTATGTATCCTAAGAATTTTTATAGCAAAATCTGTTTCTGCGTTCTTAGGTGGGACCCCATGCACAGTCAATTTTGCCAATGAACACTTAGAGGAAATTAGTATAGGAAGAAAAAGATGAAGTACATCAGCTTTTTATACTTAGACATACAGATGTGGGGATAAGAAGGAGGGTGGACTTTAATTCAGGGAGGACACCATGAGAACTCAAACTAGGGGTGAAGGACTTCAGTGTGTTAGTGAAAAGAAATTGCTTTCTCTGGGAAGTTGCACAGTTGGAAATGGAGAACTAGCATTTGTGGAAAGGAATAACGGTTGCTTAAATGGAGGCAAGATTGCTCTCACCAGCACCTTTCCAGTGCCTCTACTCTCCATCTTCTGCTCATGGGCTTGCTGGAGACTGTAGATGCAGCCAGTCTGCTAAGGAATGTAAGCTCTACATCTGAGTCTGGGCCTTATTTCCTGTGGGCCTACCTTGCGCCCAGTTGGGACTGCTCCCAGGGACAAAAAGTGAGTACAAAACTGAAACATTGTCTTTAAAAGCAGGACAAACATCAATATCTGAATAGTTGGCCTAAGGCCACATTCTTGTCTGGAATACACCATGGAACTTTCAAGTTGGCAAAGCATCATAATATGTCACTTTCAGTTCTTCACTGAAATCTGTTAGCTGTTCAGCTAGTTAAATTTCCACTTCTGCTACATTTATTTTCATACGTTACTAATTTATTTTCCAGATGTATATTAAAGTGGCTATGAGTAAAGCTAGCCCATGTAATACTTGATTCTGCCTAGGAGATGAAAAACTAATGCACAGTTTATATATTCTTCATTCACTAAGACTGTATTAATGTTATTTTTCACACATCATTTACTTTCATATTTCAATAAACTGCTTTTAAAAAGAATGCTAGTGGTTACAACAAACATAATGTCTGATACTAAAAATAATTAACATTTGCTATATTAAACCATCCACTCTGTAGTCTGTAAATATTAAAAGTGTACTCAGTAACTTCACTACAATGTAATAAAACTTCTCAAAGGACCCACATTTGTAATGACTTCAAAGTCAACTGCTCAACCTTTTCAAAGATCAGATTTTGCTATCTCATTCATCAGAGTGAGCCATCTTTACCAAGTAGAAACTAAGCTTCATTTTAATTCCAAACCCATTTGTTAGGTCTTCATGGTCATAGGCCAGACTGGGGGCAGAGAAGATGGCTTAGCAAGTCAGTGACCCTAGCAGGGGAATCCAAAGCTGGGGAAGGTGATCAAAGAGTAGGCCAGTAGGAGAGACGCTGGGGAGGCGTTTAAGATGCCTTCTCCAGACAGGGTTGGCCCTGGTGGAAAGCTTGAGAGTGCCAGGGGAAAAAGATGGGCTTTAAGAGATAGTCCGGGCATGCTAGACTCTATATGTGATAGTCTTTCTATGCTTACACCACCCAGACTCTTCTGCAATAAAGGGATTAATGTGTAGCACCATAATTAATGAATAGATGCAGAAAAGATGATGAGGCCAAAGGCCACATTGAAGAAACGGACTATTCTGCCTGAAGAAGACTCTGGGTTGGGGATGGGAGGAGGGGCACACATACTGAAAATTTTCAAACAATGTGCAGGTCTGCCCTGGCAGCAGGGAAAGAGTGGTCTTGTTCTGAACTTCCACGGTAAATACAAAACCAATGAGTTGGAGATCTAGTCAGGAAGATTTTACTTCAACATCAGGAAATACTTTTAAAAACTTACAGCTGACCACAGAAAGAATGCACTACCTTGCATGCCAGTGAACCCTGCACTTTAGGTGAGCAGATAGCCAGCGGCTATAAAGAATGTGGGAGAAGAATCCTTATTGTGGGTCTGAAGTGGGGTTGGATGATCTTTAATATGGAGTCCTGATAAGTAAGCAACAATGAGGAAGGGGCCCCAGGTGTGGGAGGGCCCAGGTGGGGAAGAACAATGAACAGTTGTTCTGAGAGATGGCTAATCCCAAACAATGACCTCATTCCACAGGCACAATGACCCTGCTTCTTGGGCAAAATGACCTCTTCTGTACATAGCCCCCTCCAGCACAACCCTATACAACTTCCCTCCAGCCCTTGCCTCTTTGTAGACAACCCCTTCTCTGATGTTGCAACCTTGCAACACATTTTCATACTTTAATAAATATTCCTTTCTTTACCTATAACTGTATTGGTAAATTCCTTTACCACTTGCACCACTGGCTCCACTACCCACAAAATTTAAGGTGTCTTCCAACTCAAAGATTATAATCCTTATGAACCTAACGTGTATTGGGGATTTTAAGTGAGGCTGTTTATGGACTTCATGAGAAAACGTGTGAAGAGACATTTGTGTAATCCAATCTGCTCCTTGAGGCAAGTCTAGGAATGCCCTGCTCTCTACAATACTTTATCAGTCACAGGGCTATTTTATAAACCTTACAGGATTAAAACTGCACTTCTGTAAGGCTATTTTATAAGTCAGACTTTTTACTAATTCAGATTAACAGCCTCCAGAAAGCCAAACACCAGAACCAGTGCTGTTTGAGTCTAATTCTAATTTAACTGTAAATCCCTTTCTCTGCAGATAAACAGAGATGATGAATTGGTCATTCTGCTCCATCAAGCTGTGTGGACATCCAGACTATGTACAGGAAATGTACATGGGAGGATTCTATAAGCAAGTCCACAGGGTATTGATCTTGGCAACGCATTTCACAAAGCCCAGAACTTGCCAAAGACATGGAGCATGAGATGCTTAATGGGAGAGTCCTACATGAAACTCTCCTCTTCAGTTACGACTTGTATGAATTTCATCAACTTGACTGTGTTCCGGTTTTACTGGGATCAAATGTCTGTCTACTAGATAATTTAGAACGGTTTCATATTTGATTTCATCATAAGCTGTAATGAGATGAACTTCAGGCAAAGGAATCAACATCCGCAGCTGATCTTATCTCCCTTCCTCCCTCATTTTTCTCTCTGAATTCTGGGTTCCAGAACTGGAGCACTATGCCTGCCTCATCACATTAGGCCAGCAGAGGCAGATGCTCTGAACCCTGAACCTATTCTAGCCAGAGAGTGGGAAGAATCCATTTTGTCTGTGTCAGCAGTTTTGAAATCTTTCCCTCATCTCTCCTGCCCCCTGAAAATCCACTTAGCCCATTTCTGCAACAAATAGTGTATGCAGAAATAGAAAGCAATAGAAAGTGTACACAGAAGAACAATATATAAAACCGATAAAAGCAGAATTGCTGTGGTGGAAACAAGAAACAAGGGATGTGGAGAGTGGAGGGAGCCTATGTCCCCAGCAGCTTCCCCACCTCCTTGGGATGCCCCCTGAGCACAATTTGAAAATAAAATAATTCATATCCCAATATCATCACAAGCAAGTAATAATCAAATATATTTTCTGCTAATTCTCTGATGCTATTGATGAGCAGACAGTCGACTATGGTCCAGTTGTGATCTGGGCCACATCCTGATGTAACTTCAGAAAAAGATTATCTTTGCCTAACTTGTATACATTAAGATGTTGGTCCTGTTATCTCATCCTGATGTTTGAAATAGAGCCTCCTCAATTTATTTGCTAAGAGTAATAAGGAGGTCCACACCTATTCATTCCTATTCATTTTCTCAGACAAGTTACTATACATGATATTGCTAAAGCCCTGAATGACTGAAGTGATCTGTGGTTGATGGAGTAATGACTGACCCAAAGATGTCCATATCCTGATCCATAGAACTTGTGAATATGTTACCTTATATAGCCAAGGAGATTTCGCACATGTGAATATTAAGGATCTTGAGATGGGGAGATTATGCTGGATTATCCAAGTGGGCCCAATGTAATCACAGGGATCCTTACCAGTGAAAGAGGGAGGCAGAAGAGGAGGCCAGAGTGATGCCATGTGAGAAAAACTTGACCTGCTATGCTGGCTTTTGAAGATGGACAAAGGAGGCCAAAAGTCAAGGAATGTGGCAGCCTCTAGAAGCTGGAACTGGCCCTCAGTTAACAGCCAGCAAGACAGTGGAGAGTTCTGTCCTATAACCATAAGGAATTGAATTCTGCCAATAACTCACATGAGTAGGAAACAGTTTGTTCCTTAGAGCCTTCATAAAGGAATGCAGCCATGCTGACACCTTGATTTTAACCATGTGAGACCCACATCTGACTTCTGACCTCCAGAACTCTAGGATGACAAATGTGTATTGCTTTAAATCACTAAGTTTGAGGTAATTTGTTACGGCAGCAATAGGAAACTAACACAAGAGCCAAATAATTAAAATTCTAAGTGCACCCTCTTACACCTGAACAGATTTTCTTTTGTTTGTAAAATTTAGTTTCCCTTCAGAGAAGTCCAAACATATAAGCCCACCCTGGGAAGGGAACCTAGATGGCTAAATGACGTGCTGTGAAGCAGATCTCTGAGTAAAACGATGCTAGTAGATTAATGCCACATCAATGGTGCAATGAGAGGTTACATCTTCCAGAGAGGCTGCAAACAGACTTTTTTGAACTTTTATGATAACTATAAGTGACTGGCTTTTTACATTTTTCAATCACCAGCTTTTGGTTCCTATTTCTTCTAACTTACTCAACCCCTACTTCCTTTCTGAGAAGATAATTATGAGTGATTTTGGCAATGGCTTTTCAGCACCATGTTTGACTCACAACTAATCAGGGCTTGGTTGTCCTTTCTGTAGACTGACCAGACTCAGGCACTTGGCCTCTTCTTTTCCTACCTGTGCCCTGTCTCCCATTTTCAATCTACTGCCACATATCTAGACAGCTGCATTTTCTTTACTGGTTTTAAAGAGTCAGTTTTAGTACACTGGGAAGAGCATAGGGTTGGAAGTTAGATGATCTGCTTTTGAGTGTCACCTTGGATAGATACTTCATCATTGTATGACCTTAGGCTAGGCACTTAACATAAGGGTCTCAGTTTCCTTACTTGTAAAATGGGGATAATATATCACATAGGTTTTTAAGAGGGCTGGATGAGGTAATTTAGGTGAGAAAACTCACGAACCCATGCTTCTCCAACTTTAATGTGCATAGGAATCACCTGGAGATCTTATTAACCTGCAGATTCTAATTAGGTAGGCTTGGGGCAAGGTCTGAGTTCTGCAATTCCGGTATAATCACAGGTGATGCAGATAACTCCCAGGGGACCACACAGAGCGTGGCAAGGCTAATATCTACATGGGGCTATTCAGATGGGAGCCACTGGGAGAAAAGGAAGTTGGTGAGTTACAAATTTGAAACTAAAGGCTAAAACCCAATTTTGAGGTAAACTGTGAATTTCACTTTTTCATAATTATTCTGTCCTCCTTTAGCAACAGAGAAAGTTGACTCCCTTGTATCATTTTTAATCTGACTTGGTGAAATTTAAGCTTTCTTTAGGCAATTGTTCCTGAACAATTTCTATCAGATTCCTTCTGATAAGCTGGGATATCAGTTTACCACTTTCCTGAGCCTACTTGCCCAAACCAGCAGTTCACTTAATGTATGTTTCTTTCCTGTGAACATGTCCTATGGATCACTAATGACATTCAAAGGTGGCTTGTCACTGCCCAAGCACAGGGTCATAGCAGGCTATATCCATGGCCATAGTGGGGATCCAGGGCATAATTCATCCCGGTAGTGCTAGTGTTCATTATATGCCAGGAACTGGGCTGCTGAGCACTTTCCCTGCAGTTTCTCTTAATCTGCACCACAATACTGTAAATTAGATACTCTTACTACTTCCAGTTTACAGCTGAGAATACTGAGATGCATCACCAAACCATATCAAGGTGAAAAATAGTTTTAAGGATACTATGAGATTAACTTCAATATGCAATTTCAAAGGAATGAAAAAAAGGCACCTGGATTCAACCTCACCATGGTACATGGTGAGGTGACACTATGGAGGATGTCAGCATATTCCCAGTAAGACTGGCCGATGTTGGCTAATGGACCATTATGTCTTGAAAGCATTGCAATTTGCATATGGGAGAATAAACTGATATTTCGGTTTCTATGGAAATAATTTTAAAAATCACACTGACTTTTCTGGCATGAGACAGAGCTGTTTCAAACAGCCAAACAGGCAGGAAAAAGAAGCATATAAAGCCAAGTATTTTTGTACCTTTTGCCTTTAAAGCCCATTTTTTAAAAATGGGAGCAAAGGAGAGAAGAAAGGCAAGCAAGTGGATGTGAACACTGACTCCCATGAGCTCTGGCCTCTGCAAAGCTGAGAATGAATGATTGAGTAGCATCTTGCATTCACAAGAACCCAGAAAGGGCCAGGAGTCTATAACAAGGTCAAGACCTTCCCATAAAGAATCACATCTGTCACAAATCGTAGGTGGAGCAGGCTATGTACTTCCACTGGGTGTCTTAAACCCAGAAACTGCTTCCATGGAGGAATCTCCTCTACTGTGTTCCAAAAACTGGCCCAGAGATAGGGCCCAACTGCTTGTCAGGAGAACCCAGGCAGTTGGTGGGCTGAATTCCCTAGGAAAGTACAAAGCATGCTTAGACAAGGCACAGGTCTTCCTGAAGATAGTTTCACAGTGGCTTAGCATAAGCCTCTGCCTTTTTGCCTGCTTTATATCTTCTTTCCTATTACTCAGTATACTTAGACCTGCTGCTCAATTTGGGAAGTGGGCATTGCTCTTCCAATCTCTCCTTAGACTACATCTCTTTTGTGATGTTGGTCAATGCCATTCTCCTTATCAGTATTGTCTGCTTCCCTTCATTTCTGATCTGTTACCTGATATATCACAGACACTTGATTTAGAAGGTAAGTTTCTGAGACCAGAGGCTTTATCAACCACATATTCTGTAAAATGCTTAGTGTGCTTAATACACCCTGGAGTAAAGCCATAAAGAATTCTTCTCTATAAATCTCAGGGAGGATTGTCCACAGACACATCCTCTGCCTTTGGGTAGGCACTTAACATCCCTATTGCTCTGTGACCCTATGGCTTCAAGAGGATATCATAATCATCAGATCAGTAAGATCAGAATACTTTTAAGTGCAGAGCACTTGATAGTTTTCAAGCAAGTTAACTCCCATGATGTGAGTGCCACAAGAACACTAGAAGGTAGAAGGAACAGGTATCAAAGGATTACCTATTCACTAGGCTACTGTGACCATTGACTAAACACTGTCAAGTTTGAGGCTATGAGAACAATCAAAACCCACTACAAAACTCGTCTTTCTAATCATATCAGAAAGCAATAAGACTCAGAATTAATCCAAAAAGTTTTCTTCAAGTGACCTAATGAAGCCGGTTGTAAGAATTTGGTGTTGAAAACACTGAAGGAGACCAACACTGTGTGCTAAGAAAACCTTGTTGCAGTCGGCCCATTCAAAGTCACATACGCAATTTCTAAAATAAAAGTCATATAATTTCCTTACGGAATGAATCGTACTTCATAATTATATTGTAAACATGATCATTAGAAATCTAAGTGAATGGCAAAAACTGTAACTCGCAAAATTGCTGTGTCTAACCCTCACAAGGCAGCAACACAACATATTGCCAAGAGAAGAGGATACTGTACAGACAGTCCTTCTGGGTGGTCACCCAGACTAGCCCATACATTCCTAATCAGGAAAAAGTCACTGACTGTCTTCCGTCATGAAAACGTCTTAAAAATGTGGTCAAAGTCAACACTTACTGATTCCACTTCCTCACCACTAGAAACTTCTTCAGGCCTAGTAATTAGGCTTTGAAACTCTTTTGGCTACTAACACTACTTCTTAACTGCCAGCAACAACCCTTCTCTTCCCGACTCATCATTGCAAATCCAATGTTCTTTCTTTCTTTCTTTCTTTTTTTTTTCTGAGATGGAGTCTCATACTCTTGCCTGGGCTGGAGTGCAGTGGCACAATCACGGCTCACTGCAACCTCTGCCTCCTGGGTTCAAGTGCTTCTGCTGCCTCAGCCTTCTGAGTAGCTGGGACCACAGGTGTGTGCCACCATGCCCGGCTAATCTTTTGTATTTTTAGTAGAGACGGGGTTTGACTATGTTGGCGAGGCTGGTCTCAAACTCCTGACCTCGTGATTCACCCACCTTGGCCTCCCAAAGTGCTGGGACTACAGGCGTGAGCTACCGCGCCTGGCCACAAATCCAATGTTCTTTTCTTAGTTGCCTTGACCTCATTCCCTGGTGAACTAAAAGCTTTGCTCTTTTGTACTCACCCTCTGTGACAATATGTTGTATCATGAGATCTCTTGATTTCAGAATTCACAGTGATTTTCTGGCAGATATGTACACTCTTTGCTATAAGGTTTTTGGAGCTAGATCTCCATCAGCACCCTACCTTAGTGTCAGTTTTATTTCTGATTGTTTTCACAACACAAATGCAACTTTTGTGTCCTCTCTGCTCCCACATTGCCTCCATGCCTTTGCTTATCCTGTTTGCTCTATCTACAGTGACACTTTTCCCCTCTCTTCTGCTTGGTTAAATCTTTATCTTTCAAGCTCAAATTCAAATAATATGAGGTCATCGCTAATGACTTTTTAATTCTTATAGCTACCTCCCTGTTTCACATCATAGTTTATCACTTCATTATTCTCAGATGATTTTATTTCATTGTGCTAACCTGCACCACTAAATTGTACATTCCCTGATGGCAGGGACCAGACTGTAAAGTCATTTTGCATATCCCAGGGTGACTGGCATGATGAATTGTATATAATTTTCTTGTTATAAGAAAATACTTCAAATGGCCTTATAATATATAGTAATAAAGCACAAACTAAGTCACCCGGTAAAGAACAATACTTAACTGTGAAATGTCCATGTGTTACTGGTTATCAACAGAAGCCAGTACTTAGGCCAGTCTATGGAACACAGAAACATCCTGAAGCATAAGTTAATTTGATGAAAATAATCAGGCAAATAGGTTGCATGATGATGGATTTGTAACCTTTCAACTGCCTCTATGGATGCTGGCCTTATGACACGGTGCCCAACTCCTTCTTCAGCTTCAGTTCCATTGACAAAATGCAAAGTATCTGGATGGATATTTTTAACGTAATTAGTATTTGGAGCAACAGCCTTCGATGGGTCGCAGAGTGTACAAACATGCATGAACATGAAAAACAAATGGTGTGGCTCTTACTGAAAATGAATGCTACATGTAAACAGACCTTCCTGTTTTTAATTAGAATGATGACTCCATTATTCCAATTTGTCTAACATGTGAGTTACTCTAATCATGTCATTTTGATACATTAGCCAACCCAGCCTACATTGTGCCTGTTATCAACTCCCTCTCTAGTTGATGGTTTTTCCAGTGGCATAATTAATTTCCTCAAAGAAGAAAAAATATTCAATCAGTTTGGGATTAAATACGAGGTTGAAGGACTTTCAGAAAAGACAGAACTAAATCTCCTGGCCCACATGCATTGCTAATTATGACACACTCACATTAAGAACAAGAAGGTGTTCCCTTCTCATGATAAATGGGCCTGCAAATCCTCCCCAGCATTTACTATAAATCACAAAGACTGTTAATAAACAGTCAGAAAAAAAGGCAGTTTCTACAAAAATTCACTCCCATTCTTCGCCAAAGACTACCAATGTCATATTTAAAGCTGACATCTTAAATCTTCTACACAAAAGCCCTCTAGTCAAAAAGCCCAGCTATTTTAAATAGAAGTTCATAAGCCTGTTATTTTGAATGACAGCATAGGAAATACTAGATCTTTAGTCTGCCTGAAAATCTTACCTTCTAGCTAGTAGTCTTCCTTCTCATCAATGCTAAATTGAAGGAAGCCAAGTGCAAATGGGAGAAGAAAAAAGGACCACAATTTCCTCATGCTAGGGGAACTCATTTGATATTGTATCCAATTTGCCTTTGACATCAAGAGGAAGTCTGTACATGGCCACCAGTGATAAGATAGCTAAGTACAGGCAGCCTTACTCAGCACTGACTCCTGTATGTGGAATGGCATGGCTTACAACTAGATCAATAGCAAGAGGAATGACAATCCTGTGTCACAAATGAACACAGAGTCTATTAAATGCTGACATAGAAAGAAATGGAAACAAACTTAAGCATTTCACTAAGAACTGGCAGGACCTGTGATGGTGACAGGCTGGTAGTAATAAGGTAAGGGTGTTTGGTTTTGTTATTAAAAGGAATTTAGGAAATTTAGCAATTTCAAAGAAGGCAGAATTTAGAATAAAATGGATTTAAAACAGGGAATTAAAATACCTTCTGGGGTTAAGCAAATTACATTTGTGGCCAACCACTTCATTAGAGAAATCTAGAAATCTGAATATTCTGAAGGTTACATCATATGCCCTTCTAGTCTGTCAACAGCAAATCACAATGCTACAGGGTCCCTACCAACTAAATTCAAACAAATGCACATCTTAGGGATTATGGTGTAGACAAAGCTTTGACAACTTGGGGGGTGGGGTTTAAATGTCCAAAACAAACAAACAAACAAAATATTCTCACTTGCAAAGCATGGGAGACATGTACTTTTAGTGAGATAAGAATAATTTCTAGTCTGATGGTATCAACATCTCAAAATCCAGTGCAGTTTCTGTGAGTCCCATACTACTATGCCAGTTAGAAACTTGGGCAAAACACTGGCAGAGAGATATTTTCCAGAAAGATTATATGCCAAAATGTTCCCTTTCACTGAAATTATATTTCAATACGCATTTCAGATAACTATGCCTAAATTCAAGGTGTTTAAATAAGAGATAATATGTGTGTGCATGTGTATGTGTACCTGTGCCTTGTGAATGGATGAATGTGTGTGTATGTATGTATGAGTGTACGTGTGCAAGTCTGCACTTCAATGAGTGTATATGTAAGTGTGTGTACACCTGTTTGTTAAAATCCAAGATGGCTAATACCAAGAAAGTAAAATCATTTCAGCATTAATCGAGATGGCTGGCTAAGAAGTAAAAACATTGGGAGAAGTGTCATCCTTCAAATGGTGTGCATAACATTAATTTAAAAATAATGTTGCTATTAGCTGGCTAAGGACAGAAATGATGACTTCTGCAGCACATGTTGGCCATTAGTCATTTATTAAAAATGATACTGCTGCCAGTCAATGTTTACAACAACCCACATTTGGGTTCCAGCCATGATTACTAGCATACACATATGTACATTCATATGTATGAGAGTCAAATGTAACATTTTCATCATATACACAAAGATTAGTGTTAAAATAAGAATATATAAAGGCAAAAAGTCTGAAATAATTGAAATGGTAGTTATTTTTCTCTTTTGGGGATGACCTGTTTAATATCCAAAGAAAATGTCAACACTTTCAGTTAGCCATGGAACTCATGAAAACTGATAGGCTTCCAGTGGCTTGGTACAACAATGAGGAAGTGATTTACTCTTCAAGTAGTATAGATAATTTATACAGATCTAGTATAAATGATATCTTTGATATATTCAGTATATTTCAATCTTGCCAAGGGGGAAAAAAAAGCACAGAATTACTTTTCTTTCCTCCTTCCTCTTTCTTGTCTTCCTCCTCCTTCTGCTCCTCCTCTTCCTTCTTTTTCATCTTCTTTGTGGTATCCTACTTGTAAATGTCTCATTATTCAACATAATTCTGTAGATTTTTAATGGTCCTTTATAATATGTCTGAATTATAAAATGACTGGGAAGTCCATTTTGAGAGATGTTTCCAGTATATGCACTTTTTGAATTATTTGAGGCATAAAGGGAGAAGATTTTTCTCTCCAAATCCCCTCTAAATATCTTGCATGCCTATAACAGGATAAAGCTACAAAAATAACATGGTAAGTCAAATATTTAAAAGTTTTTAATATCTGTATTTGAAATAGTTCTTATTTAACTCCATTCTAGAATGAACAAGGAGAAATAACCTAACCTCCTCTGATTTGCATGTTACTAATGTTGTTACAGAAGGGCAAGAAAGGGCATGACATCAACTGAAACATGATGATATTTTAATCAATGCTTTCCTTGCTGTGCTCTTTCTTTAGTGATTGCATCTTTGGGAGGCCATCCTGTGTTAATTGTGTTTCCAAATTGTACATGGATCTGCAAGAGACCAAATCAACTTTTGCGGTGTGGTTTTACTTTCCTTTAATATGATGGTTTATACACTGTGGCTTATTCATTTATTGGTCTGATGGTTTTTATGAGTTGTGATTCAACATAGGTTCTTTTATAGTATTGTACTTTATAAAGATATGGGGAATGTAATATAAGTCTGATACAATTATAGTTATGTGCCACACAAGACAATACTATAAATATAAGGAGAGTCTGAAAAGCTGCTTAGCAAAATGATCTTAATATACAAGGCAGTGTGAAAATGTAAGAGGAATCTATAATGACAACAAAGATTAGCCATTTGCTCTCTAACCTTATTTACAGAAGCAATCAGAGGTATTCAGGTCGAGTTAATGACCATGTCTCCAATTAATTCAATTGTCTACAAACAACACTGGTGCAGTGGCTGTCTCGAAGTCTGCCACACAGTCTCAGAGGGAATACATAAGACTCCATTAAAAGTGACAATCATAATGCATTTATTACTGAAACACTATTGTATTATAAATAAATTCCTCATGTTAAATTATGCTCCATGCTTTAACAGAAATTCAATTACTGAAATAATAAAAAGACGGTGTATTTGCCAAGTGCTTGGACTATAATTTGGCTGCTTAGTTACCAGCGGTTGGCTGTTTTGCAATTTTTTCTTCATAGACTATTTCTTTTGAATAAATGCCAGACTTTTTCCATACAAATTTTATGAACAAGTTGCAAAATGAAATTTTGAGCTTTTGAATCCAATTATAAAAGACATAACTAAATCTATTATTGAAAAACAATTCTAGTGAGCCCTTTCTGCCGCTGTTGAGAACTGTCTGGTAATTGAGGTAAGCACAGGTGCTGCTCATTATGGACCATTGTGCGCCATCTGAATCCTGGGAACTGTGGAATTCACATGGTTTACACTCTGTTTGTGTGAATAACAAACAGGCCTGATTCTGCGCTTGTTTGTACAAGCTTGTACACAGCTCATTTGGGACTTTGAAGACACCTGCTTACCCTTTTGAAGCCAAAACAGTATCATTTATGTTCTGGCTATCCTTTCGATGACAATTTTGCAAAGGCAACATATTTTGCGCTCTCCCTTCATTCCCACTATCTCCTCCACCATGCAAAAATTCCAACACATCTTTGTCTTTGGCAATAGAAAAATTAGCTGTGTAAAGCCACTACAATTATCTAATGACCAGAGATGACCCAAAACTGTAAGACATATGTGGGGGAAAAAGGAATCAACTCTTCTCATGCAAAGTTTTTTTTAAACAAACCAGAGGTCTAAGGTGGACTGGGGATATGATTTAGTTGTGTTTAGGGCTAAAAGATTTTCTTTATTTCCTTTTCTTTTCTCCTTTCTTCTGGGTTCTCATATTTGTCTTTCTGATGTCTAGTCTCATAGTTGTTAGATTGATCATTTGGAAGCAGAGAACCTTAAAATCACAGACTTTTTTCCTGCCTTGATAATGCAAAGGAAAAACTATTCTTAACTGTGGTCTCCTCTCCTATCCCATAGGACTACCAGCCTAGCCGGCAGCCATCAGTTGAGCTGGTTTGTAGGAGAAGACTGGAGCCTGCATTGCATTTCTGAGCCTCTGAGTAGTGTCACATATTAACCTGAGTATTTCAGCCCTGCTGTAGCTTCTCAGTGCTCTACTCACTTTATTCAATGACTTTGCGTTTTCCCTTAATATACTGAAGGTCTTTCCTGCTAAAAAGATCACACCTACAAGATATGTAGTAATAAAGTGGTAGTTCTGCTGCAGAGCATAACCCAAATCTGGATTACTCCTACCCTCAACTCCAACTTTGGATCCCCTCAACTGTAGCCCCTTTCCCACAGGGACTAACCATAACATGTGACATTCTAAAAACCTACATTTGTGAATCCTATGGTGGGAGTTTGATTTCATATGAATGCAGAAAAAATAGTTGGAAGCATAGGGAATGATAAAAGCAACAGAAGAAATTACGGATGCAAGAGTATATGCTTGAAAGTCGACAAGGAGACATTCCAGTTCACCACAGTTGGAATGTAATCTTCCAATTTAGCAAACATGTTCACTCCAAAGTCCTAGAGAAGTGTCATGGTGAAGCAGAGTAGTGAAGCTATGTCCCTTTGAAAAGGCATAATGGAATATTACTGAGTGCACTGCTAACTTGACACTTGATTACACTTCTATGTACCTTGTCCATCAGGCAAAGTTACAGCCTTGACAATGCCTAATAAAGCCAATCAAAGTGGGTATCAGCCAAAGTAAATTCCTGCATGTCAGATATTAAATAGGACTAATATGGTTTGACAGTGCTCCACAGAAGGCATATTGGAATCTTACCTTTTCCCTTATCATCATCACAGAGAATTCAAGGTACATTTCTGCAGGAATATAAATAATTTGGAAACCCTCATAGACAATATTCTACTGTGTGTCTCATTTGCACTTAAAAAAAAAAGCTGCTCTACAGACCTTATGTACTTTTAAGATTTATCTGAAAGATCCACGAAGAAGACTTCCAGCCAAAAAAAAAAAAAGTACATATTTAATGGAATTAGATCTCTAGGCAAGAAAATGTCAAAAGAAAAGGCAAAATATTAAAGTGAATGCGAGGTGCTATTTTCCACAGCTTTCCTGCTTTGATAAATATCTTCTAGGATGTCATTTGCTAGAAAGTCACGATTTTCCAAAAAAAAAAAAAAAAAAAAAAAAAAGAAAGAAAAAAAGAAAAAAAAAAAACAAACTAGAGTCTAAAATATACTTCCTCTATTGCTGAACTAAGTCACTATTTCCACATTTCTCTCCAAATTCTGCTTTTGTCAGCCAGAAGTCTTCTTGATATTTGCCTTTATATCTGACTTTTTATCATTCTTATCAAAAACACAGCAATTCTTGTGAAACACCGAAATTGCCAAGGCAGGAGCAGAGCTGGAGAACCATGCTTATTCCAAGTCCTGATTTCCTGTCTGGCCTTTAGGAGGAGGCAATTTCACACGAAACCAAGTATCACGAAGTTGGGTGTCTGCTGAGAGCTTCAGGAAGGTCTGGTATGTGTTGATTTGGACTTAATTTGTCCATGAGAGTGAAGAGCACCAATAACATTACCTCTGAAAATGAGCTACTGATATAGAAAAGGATGATAGGAATATCAAATTTGGGCATAGAATTGTATAAGAATGCACAGATTTATATATATATATAAGTATGTGTGTGTGTGTGTGTGTGTAGTTTCAAATGACACAAGTTTAAGCTTATTGTTAGCCTATCAACAATCTGTAGCTTATAAAGAGAAAGTCTTATATAAACCTAATTTCAAAATATATTATGTTCCTCTCTCTTCTGAGTCTGTTGCTTGAGTGAGTGTAAGACCTAACAAAGTTATTAGGACATCATGCATATAAATATTTTTTGTCCAACACGGTTCTTTCACCACCATTATGTGTGTGTGTCTCTGTGTGTCTCTCTGTGTGTGTGTGTGTGTGTGTGTGTGTGTGTGTGTGTATACATATATATGTAAAATAACGATAATACCAATAAAACTCTGTTTGTTGAGTTCTTAATATGTGCCATGACTTTGTCCAAGCTCTCACTGCCAGTAAATGGCTAGAAAAAAAAAGTATGCTTTTTGGTTGTTTTTGTTTTGTCTAAACACACTTTGAAAAATTATGCTCTATTTCAACCAATAACCCATCCATATGTATATATTCAGACAAACCTATTGGAGAGCTAGTCCTAAAATCTTTAAACATATGCTTTCATAAAATTATTTGCAACCTTGTCTACCCCTTTCAATGAAAATTGAAAATGCATGTTTATCAATTATTCTTCAGTTAATAGAAATGATGATGATGATGATGATGATGATGATGATGATGATGATGGTAATAGAGACATACTGCGTGTCAGGTAATGTGCTAACTACTTTTCATGAAACCTCACTTCATCCTTATTATAGGAGTATGGTGCACATGCTGTTATTACCTTCACTTTACAGGTGAGCAACTGAGGTGTAGAGGCGTTAAGCAACTTGAATCAAGGTTTGAACGACAGTCTTTCCAATCACAAAGGCTGTATGATCTTTTACTACTATGCTATGTTGAATTGACTTGGAATTAATTCTTATATGAAATTTAAATAAGATATCTGTCATCATCATTTAGGTTTCTAGTTTTTTGAATACCCAAGTTTAAGGGGTAAATGGCCTTCTAATAACAATTTCATAGCAACATAGCAGAAGCGCAGTATCATAGAATCATATGGGTGTAGAAGACCTTGGAGATTTACTAATCCAGCTCTTGAAACTGTCAAAAGAGGAATGGAGGCCAAACAAAACTGTGTTCAGGGAACTAAAGGTCACGTGAGTGAGTCCATCAACTGCCTAAACCCCCATCTGGATAAGATTGGTTACAGCCATTTTACTTTGGTGGTGTACAGAAGCTGATGAGTACAGACAACCTGGACAGAAAAAATGTTTTCTTTAAAACACCGAGCTATTTTATTTTGAAAGCTGACTAGTGAGCAACCACAAACCAGGTATTTGACTGATTCAGTCATGTAAAAATTGTGACAACTTGATGTGTGTGAATGCTGTGTGTTTATGCTTCAGCAGTCAGATTCCATGGATGTGAGAGGGTGATCTCATACTTGGATTTCTTAACAAGCTCCATAATTGATTTCCAAGTTTGAGAACCACTGATTTGGGGCATGTAATTGCAGCCTGGACTTAGGAAACTCAATCAAAGGAATGACCAGGGGAGAAGGAAATGGAGAAGCACTGGTCAGTGTAAGCAGAAATGATCTCACATATTTTGGACACTTCCCCTCAATATTGTTAATAGATAACAAGCAGCTAATCTTCTCCCAATCTGTTTGTTGAAAAAAAATTATTCAAATATGTCCATATGGTTTTATTGTTATCATGCTACCTGTAAATAATAATTATGGTAAATGACTCAGCTAATAGCAAATAGCACCTTTCCAAGTGCTCAGGCTGAAACTCATGGAATTGTTTTTGACTTTTCTTCTTTGTCTGTATCCCTATTCAATTACTCCATTAGCAAATCTTATCTGTTCTCCTTTCAAAATACATCACTAATCCATCCACTCTTCACCGCTCATCCCCACTACCCTGATACAAGCCACCATCCTTCTCATTTGGCGTATAGTAATAGCTTCCTTACTGTTCTCTCTGTTTCTACCCCTGCTCCCTTCCCGTAGTCCTTTGTCAATAGGTATAGTGTGATCCCATTATAACATAATTCAGATCATATCTCTCTTCTCCTTGAAATTCTCTCGCAGCTCCCAATTCACTCAATCTAGGCCAAGTCTTTCCAGTGGCCTACCAGCTCTTGTCCAGTCTAATTCCCAGTGCAAGTTCTGATCTCCTTCCCCAACATTCTTACCCTTATTTACTCTGCTTCAGCTAAACTATCTTCTTTACTGTTTCTAAGACACACCAGGTATACTCTTGTCTCAAGGCCTTTGCATGTGCTATTCTTTTTCCTGAAATGTTCTTCCCTGCAATCTCTGCAAGGCTCACTCCCTTACTTCCTTTTGGTCTTTGCTCGATGCAGCTCTCAGAAAAGCCTTTCCTGATAACCCCATTTAAAACTACAGCTCTACCTCATCCATCTCTAGCACAATCCCCTGATTTATTTCTGTCTATACTATTTATCACCTTCCAATATATTTTATCATTATACTTTCATATTGTTTATTGTCTGTCTCCACCCAAGAGAACATAAATTCCACTAGGGCAGAGCTTTGGACTGTTTTGTTTTTTGCTGTATCTCTAGTTCCTAGAACAGTCCCTGACAACTAGTAGGCATTTAATGAATATTTAATACACAAATGAATGAATGCAAATGATGTAAAAGTGTGTGTTTTCAAAATTATGGTAAGCTTGATGGTTTCAATGACTGACAAAGGGAACCCCTAATAACAGATAACAGGAACAAAAGTGCTCATTTATTGAGCAACTACTCGGTGGTAGGGGTTGAACACTTCACACAAGTCTTCTCAATCTTCACAGTCATTCTTTGAAGAGATCGGAATAATGCTGGAACCCAGTTAACCCAACGGGAGAGAGACTGTGTTCATGAGTTTGATGTTGGAAGGTAGGCATGAAAGGCTTCTTAATGTGTAGCTGCTTCGCAGACACTGAGGCTTAGGTAGTTTAAGTTCACAAGCTATAATTGGAAGAGCTAGCAGTCTTATCTAGGTCTACCTCACTCCAAAGCTCTTCTTATTATGCAAAAGGGAACAACAAATAGAGTGGTAGATGACCAAGAAAATCATCCTTTTCAACCCCACAGAGGAGCAGTAACCTCTCAGCAGGTCTATAGTTTCTTGTGAATCCCCAGGAAATCCAGAATAACTCTTGCTTGTTTCCAATCTGAGAAATTCTCAGAAGATTAAGTTGCACAGGCTATACCTGATCTCAACCTAAGCGGTACCTTCAGTTCCATGATTCATCATGGCAAGCAGATCCAAATTTATAAAATTTCCCATCCAACCTTTTAGAGCTGAACTTGGAGAATGTCTCTTCTATTCCTCCACTCAATAGGAGCATAAATTGATGCCCGGAGAGGAAAGGGAATTGACAACAGTTAAATCCTGAGTTGGAGGCAGATTTGGTGGGAGAGTACTAGTCTCTTGGCTCCCAGTGGAGTCTACTACATATCTGCCATAGTGAGGATGACGTTAGCCTAAGACATGTTTCCTGATATCAGCAGTAGCAGCAAAAGCAACAAAGAAAATATAAAATCCCAATTGCAAGTAAGTAGCAAATGAACAGTCCAAATTGTTAGATTTAAGGCCGAACAGACTGTAATCATCACTCTTTTCTTTCTGGAGTGGATTCTTTCCATAATGGTGTTCTGAACTAGTTCTCTAGCACTTACCCAGTCAAAACCAGAATTTCCCAATGCATTTTCTGAAAGAGAACCCCACTCCTTTCCAAATATGACATAATACCTACAGCAGAATAAAAACATGCATTTCAGCCTTCACCTTATTAACAGTTACAAGAGAAAACAAGATAATTTGCTTTCATCTTTCTGAGTAACATTAACAAATCTATTTCAACAATGTAAGTCATTATAGATGATAAAATTGTGTAAAATATGCAAATAAGAAGATGCTAGTTGGTGTGATTTGTGTTTATATAATGACTAAAGTTACAAATTAATTGGAGTCGTATAATTTATAACTGTACCACTCTAATAAATGGGTATTAATGGCTATAATAATCATCACATTTTAAAATTTTTACTCTAAGAAGCAGATATATTACTTAAAATATCTATGCACTGCACTGGGCAGGCACTGTGAAATAACTCAGTGTTGACAATGCAAATCACAAACACGGCTTGTGTGTGTGTGTGTGTGTGTGTGTGTATATATATATATATATATATATATATTTTTTTTTTTTTTTTTTTTTTTTTTTTTTTTTTTTGAGACAGAGTCTCGCTCTGTCACCCAGGCTGGAGTGCAGTGGTGTGATCTTGGCTCAGTGCAACCTTCGTCTCCCAGGTTCAAGTGATTCTCCTGCCTCAGCCTCCTGAGTAGCTGGAACTACAGGTGTGTGCCACCACGCCTGGATAATTTTTTGCATTTTTAATAGAGACAGGGTTTCACCGTGTTACCCAGGATGGTCTTGATCTCCTGACCTCACGTGATCTGCCCACCTCGGCCTCCCAAAGTGCTGGGATTACAGGCGTGAGCCACCATGCCCAGCTGCGTATGAATTCTTAAATGTCTACTTAGCACAACCAGTTGTAAAATGTGGTATTTGATGAAATGAATGAAACCATTACTCAGAGGCATTTGCAGCTTGCAAAAATATCACTCATCCCAAGACTCTATCTGAAGTCAGCCAGCAGAAGCTGCTGAAATAGCACTGCCTTAGTGGCCATGGGACCAGGAGCACTGTGTTCTTTAAACCCTCATCAGCTTCAGGTCAGTGATTAGCAAGGTGATAGACATCTTTCCAGGTTGAGTAGCCAGAGGCCTCAAAGAGTCCTTGCTTTATTTGTGATACACATACATGGTTTGGGACCAATGCAATTGAAATTCGACATTTAGAATGCCAGTAGTGAACGGGGATGGAGAACAGAGCATTTGGAGATGTAGTGGCTTGCAGGCAAGGTTCTGCTGCTAATTGGCCCTGGCTATTTGAGGTGATCACTAATTTCTATGCCAGGGAGGTAATGCTGGGACAGTGGTCATTTCACAATGGCCTAGGCTGGCTCAGAAACACAGAGGGCTTCTGCTATCCCCTGAGTAATTCCATTCCAGAGTAGAAATGGCAAGTGTCCTGCACAACTTCATCCCCCACCAGGGCTTCCCCTTTGGCCTTTGCTTCCCCTTTAATGAAGGAAGCTGGTATAGTTCAGTGTGAAACATTTTCCAGATTCATAGGATATTTTCTAATGGTTACTGTAGGCCAGGGCATGTTGAGACCTGATGTTTTACCTACCTCTTTGGATACTGTATGATGAGAATAATCTCACGTTAATTTATAGCCTCTTATCATTTATACATAATTTGGACAAAGAACAACCTCTCTTTGTTCCTTGAAGTGACCTTGTGAGGGAGCCAGTGCAGAGACTGTAACCTCCATTTACTTATTCCCATTTGCCAATAAAAATCATGATGCTCTTGAAGGAAACTAGACTAGTTTGAGGCCACAGAGCTAGAACACAGCAGTGTCAGAATGGCTCCGGTCTGTCTCATCTCCAGCTTCTTGTGTCACAGTTCTGCCTCAGGCTATGATGCTGCAGGATACACTCAGGCAAAGTGTTTTGACTTTCTGCCTATAAATTTAGCAAGTAGTGGATGCCCACTGACTTCCATGTACTAGAGTGTAACTCATTTTGTAGGATCTTTCAGAGCTGGCTTTGAGCCCTGGGGACTTCCAGAACTCTTCTGGACAACTTGAATCTGGGTTTCCTCTCATCTTTGGTTTTTATAAGCCAAGAAAGGGGATAATACCTACTGGGTTCCAGACTCTTAGCTAAGCTACAACTAGTGAGTAATCTGCTGAGAGTGCTCTACAGGCATGAATTCTTGGGGTGAGTGAAGATTCTACAAAACACAGAAATAGACATTTTTGTCTGGTCTCAGAAAGACTACATAGACAGATGACAAGAATACCAGTGTAATCTGTTTTGCCATTTGAGGAAAGAACTTCAGTGATGCACAAGTGGCACAAAAATACTAGGACTCTTGCCTCAGTTATACTACAACCTAAAGATAATTATGAGATGTCAAGCTTCCTAATGATATTAAAAGAGGCAATATTACTTTTCATTTGTTTGCAGAAATCAGATTGAGTACAGCAGCAACGAAATTTCATTTCATATGTCTTCATTAATGGAATGCTGCTCTTTAAAGAGAAATGTTAACTGAAGGGAACCCAGAAACTACTTTTATTGCTCAGATGGAAATAAAGATCTGGATAGACTGGCTGTGCATCAGCTCATAATCAACAGTGAATCATAAAGATTCATGCTAAAAGACTTGCAATTGTAATCTAATTAGTTTTCTTACTGTTTGGGAGAGGTTAATTTAAAGCTAGAGCAAGAAATACAGAATTACATATAGCCAGATCTGTCAGCTCCTGCCTCCAGTCTAAGAGGACGTGAAGATTAAGTCTCAATTTGGTAATGTCAATGTGACTCAAGTAGAAAAATGTGTGTGGTGTGGCTCTGGCCATCAACTGACTCATCAAGTGAAGGAGGAACCCGGCAAGATCACAGGTGAGGTAACCAAGCAACCTTGGGTTCCATTCTCAACTACTATTAATTACTTTTCTCAGCCTCAGTTTCCTCATCTATAAGAAGAGAATAAGGCCTTGCAGAGCTGATGAACTGATTAGAGATGATGCATACAGAAATTGTGGTGCCCAGCAGGCCCTCAGTATAGACAGCAATTATTACTGCAATTGCTTTGAGAAAGCTAGCTGGGTCTGCAGAGCCTGAAATGATGGACATGGTAGGTTGTCTGACAACATTAAATACCAAACAGGGCCTGCTTCTGAGTGCCATCTTGGAGCCTCTATAGACTCCCCAAAGCAGAGCCACTCTTTCTTCTACTCAACTTCAAACTATTCATCCTTCAATTGCAAAACCATTTTGAAAGACATAAATGAAGTATCCTGGGATGACTCCCAAATTTGTTGCTGACAAATGGTCTTGGGTGGCATCTTCTCATTCTGTGGCTTAATAAACCCAAGAAGCACTAATTGCTTTGAAGTTAATAAAGATTTTATTGGCTTCAAATAATTGGTGTTTGTTTGGCTACTGTGATTATGGTTATCACAGTCTCTCTACATAATGTAAGCTGGCAGAAGTTTCTACCTTTTACAAGTTTTAAATCCCAGTAGAATTGACAGAAAAAGCTATAACCACAAATTGGTTTGCAATTTTCCTCTTTCTTTCCAGTCCTGTATGGTTATATTATGAACCTTGCTTCACACAAACTGCTTGTGACTTTTATGGCCCTTTTGTGATCTAAATGGCTATCTCATAAGATATTCCATTGCAGCTTCTTTTTCAATTGCTTTTACTGTGAAATGCCCTTGTAGAGTTCTGGGGAACATTTCACACTCTTATGGTATTGATTTGCTAAACCTGATGATAGGTTTATATTTAAGATACACTACTTCATATGAACAGAGTGGGAACCTTATGAAAAACAGAGCCAAAGCCTTCATTGAGGAGATGTTAGATACCATCTATATCTTCAGGAATACAGTAAAAATCCCTGATCATCTTTGCATTCATTTCAGAAACTCAGCATATGGAAATACTGCCTGAAAGATGACACTTTGGTGTACTTAATAATTCCTTCCCCAATGTTGTTTCATTTAAATAAAGTACAATTCAATAGTGAATGTGTAAAAACATTGTAACATCGTTTATTCCATCTCCAAAAATAGGGAGTTTGGCAGTGCTTTGGTAATAAACATTGTTCATGACACTCCATGAAAGAAGTTACCATCTCAGTAGAATGCAGGATGCCACATCCCTCTTGCCTGTGAGTGAACTGCTGTTTAGTATTCAAAATAATAACCGACCACAAGAGAATAGCTGGAGGACCCTTCCCTTTAATCTAACCTCCAGGTATCTTTACTTTCCTTCTATAAACTACAGTCTAATGAGACTATAGTGGAGTTTGAGCCCTGGTGGGTAGAGTGTGAGAATGTACGACAGAAAAAAAGGAAAGGAAAAGAAAGAGAGGACTGAGAGCAAACAGGAAAGAGAAGAAGAGACAGACATGCAGCAAAAAAGAAAAACAAGATAAAACAGAGAAAGGGAGAGAAGAAAACAGGGAGGAATGATTTACAGTAAAAGTGTTATTTGTTTAAATAAGAAAAGAAAATTATTAAGCTTATTTAGTCTGGCTGCTACAAGGTTTCTGCCAACACATATTATCTGCCTTGAACCCTGCCTCAGCCATACTCCCTCCCTCTCTCTAATTCAATAGTCATAGCATTAGTAGTTATTGATAAATGTCCATGCTCAAGGTCCCAATTTCTCTTTTTTTCAAAATGTATTAGCTCTCTGGATAAATTGTAAAGTTTAAGTCTCAGGCATATCATAAGAAAAAATCCTAACATTACTCAGAGTGGCACCAAAAGGTAAACCGATGATGAGAATTCATGATAAACCTCAAATACAATCACTAGAGAATGTGACGCCTTAGGTCTCAGGTTTGGAGAATCTGAAAATATCTGGGAAGAAGTAGAACTGTGAGGTGGGCACCTACTAAATACTTTGTATATCTCTTAATTAGAGCATCAGAGCAGAATTCATAAGCTGTTCTTTCCATGTGACACTGAGGCTTTTATTTTAAGAGGTCACCCAGATAGATCCACGAATAAGCTTTCATTTGATTGACGAAAATCAATAAATATGGACTGAAGTGGTGTGCAAGGTTCAATCACTGGGAAAATGGCCAGGAGCTTATTGCAATTTGGCAATGCTTTAATGTGGGCAGGAGTGGATTGCTGTGAACACCAGCAAGATGGACTTGACCGATAACATATCCTCTGTAATTATGAGCTATAAATTCCACTCTGTGTTCTCCATATGCTGTGTCTTCATTTAGAAACTATGGAATTCATGGCTACTTCCATTCCTGCTCTGCAATGAAATTGATTTCCCACAGATCCCCAACAAGAGTAAGGACTGGGGTGGAGGGAGAATCTCCCTCCTAAACTATACCATCAGTCGGCCACTGTCAGTGGTGGAGAGGGAGCTCATGCAACCAGTGTGATGTGGAGTGCGAGAATTTCCATTCACCCCTTTTCATCTCAGAAGAGACCAAATAAATAGAACTGTCAGGCTTTGATGTGTTTAGGTTGCTCTTGGCAAAAGATACCAACACATACTTTGTTATTTTCTTTTATGACATAGCAAGCCTCGGCCTAAAATGGAACTTCCAGTACAGCCTTGATGCTTCCCCACCTCTGGACTTACCCTCTACGTAATGCACAGTACATGGGAAGCAGTAGAGCTGCAAGATAAGGCAAGAAAAATACCAGGAATATCAGATCAGCTTAAGCGTGGCTGGGTGCGAGGGCCATTGCTCTAAGGACCCTCATCCAGCAGACTCAGAAGATACTTATCCAGCACTTAACATATTCCAGGGATTTTTGTACACATGGAATCTCATTTAATTCTCTTTTTTAATACTCACATCAATTACAGGAAGCATTATTTCATTTTAGAAACAAGGAAACTAAGGCTAAGAAAAGTTAAAGAAATTGCCCAAGGCCACAAAGCTAACCAGATTTCAAATCCAGGTCTTCTTACACCAGGTATGGAACTCTTGCCATTGAACCCAGCTGGTAGGCTATCCAATATGGGAATGAACATCATACCAAAGGCTTGCATAGCTACACTATTCCAGGTGCCTTACACATATCAACTAATTTAATCTCCATCACAACGCTATAAGGCACATTCTATCATTATCCCCATTACACAGATGAGGGAAAGGAAACAAAGAGAGCTAAAGAGCTAAAGCAACTTGCCCAAAACTACCCAGTGAGGAAGTGACAGAGGTGGAATTTGAACCCAAACACTGTGCCCCTCACTACTCCAGCCTATGCCTCTTGTAACCTAGGTTCTTTGAAAGCCTTACAGGAGGCCTGGACTTCCAAGGCCAGAGCCATCGGCCAGCATTCTGCTATGGAGGTAACTGTTTGGAACACCAAACTGCTGACTTCTTAGCATCCCTTTGGACAAGTGTGCCTGTAACACACTGTGGAAATGTTGCCCTATAGGCTGAGGTTTTCTTTAATATTTCTTGCATTCAATCATTTAAACAAATATTAAATGGCTACTGTGTTCTAGGCATTAACTCTATAAGCTAGTTAAAAAGTTCAAATTATTTTCTGGTCTTTAAAATTTTCTCTAAAAATAAAGATGATAGCATCTCATTGGTATGATGGTATAACACCGCTGAATATTCTTAAGTTTATCCCTATGGCTATCTACTGACAGGAAGCTACATATTAGCAGACAAGGATTCACAGATTAGACAGGATTAGAACTGTGTGAAGCCATAGTGCTCATGCATTTCCCCCCTTCTTTTGATTCAAGAGGGGATGTATGCAAACTGGACAGCTGCTCTTAAAAGGAAATCATTAAAATAATCTGATCTAATATCACGCAGATTTACTTTTTATTACTGTTTTGATGGAATGATTAGATTTAGATGTGTGTGCAAGTGTCTTGTTATATGCATTCACTTATTGAGTAGATCTGGCTGGGCTGTCTGCTGATATTCAGCCTACAAAGAACCTTCTGGCAGAATGTGAGATAAAGTGTGTAGATATTAGAACTCAACAGAAGCAGTGTAAGCCTATATTACCCAAAGATTGTTGAAACCAGAAGGATTTGTGGGGAATTTTGGCCTGATTCTAACATTTTAAAAATTATTCTGTGTCATACTTGGGTTGGCATCTATCTGGAAGTAGAAGGGGCTGTGCATCTGAATTCCTCTTTTCCCTGCTTCCACCCCACTTAACCTCTAATGCATCTATAGGCAGGTGTTGGCTTCCTCATTTTGGCATTCCCTACTGTGTCTAGCAGAGTAGAGGCTCAACACATTTCCATTCACGTGAGTCAAATTAAGAAGAATGTTTTCCTTGGAAGAGGTGCTAATTGTCCAAGTTATCTCCATTTTTCATAATCTCATAACATCTATCATTGTTCATCTACATGGAAGGCATAGGCTTCAGGTAAGAACCCTGAATTTAGGCAGATTTGCCTCCAATGAAAGAAAACTGATGTTTGCTAAAAGTGTATACAAACACCCCCACACATATGCACACCCATGCATATATATGATGGGCTTTCTACAAATTTCACTATCTTATTATTGTCTTTTCATTAGCTGGTAGGTTTAATCATTATCTTTGGTGGTTAACTCTTTCCCTAAAGAAAATCAAAGTCCACATAGTAAAAAGGTTTTACATTTTGATTTCCTATAGTTGCTCTTCCAGTCTAAGAAGAGTTGAGGCTCATCCAAAGTATATGAAGCTGACATTCAATTCTTTTTTTTTTTTTTTTTTTGAGATGGAGTTTCGCCCTGTCGCCCAGGCTGGAGTGCAGTGGCATGATCTGGGCTCACTGCAAGCTCTGCTTCCTGGGTTCACGCCATTCTCCTGCCTCAGCCTCCTGAGTAGCTGGGACTTCAGGTGCCCGCCACTACGCCTGGCTAATTTTTTGTATTTTTAGTAGAGGCAGGGCTTCACTGTGTTAGTCAGGATGGTCTCGATCTCCTGACCTCGTGATTTGCCCACATCGGCCTCGCAAAGTGCTGGAATTACAGGTGTGAACCACCGCGCCCAGCCTCAATTCACTTTTTATAGAAAAAATAAAAATCTGGTGGTCATTTCCACTGTTATTATTTATGTAAATAGAGCTAAAGTCCTAAATATAATTAGGCCTCATTTATTTGCTGGGAACTGCCAGAGTTTAAGCTGTGGCTCTATTTTGACATATTCTACTTTTTCACAAAAGATAAACAGCTCCAGAGAAACCTCCAAAACTTCCTTCTTCTGTAACAAATATACTGAAACAGTCTTCCTTCTTCAAGGGCCTGGACACTCACCAGTCTCATAAACACATGCAATCAGAGAAGCTTTTGGTTGGATTTAGAAAGTGATTTGTGATCCTGCAAGAGGGAATATTTTGTACACTGTGGATTTCCTCACAGAGAATAAAACTCTTCTAGGCAAAGACTATATACATCCTACAAAGCAAACAATTGAGTGTTTTCTTAGAAGTTGAAGTACTTTTCTATTCTCTGTGCTGTATCTGTGGGACCCAGTTCAACTCTGCTAATATACATCATGTTTTTTTTGTTTTTTGTTTTTTTTTAACACATGCCCATATTTTATCTATCACACACACTTTGGTTTTTACTTACTAGTGAGCTAAATATGGTTTGGTATCTTTCTGTTTCAAAATTTTTGCAAACAGTAGTAGAGTTTAATGTTTATACTCTAGACCTCACATCATAAAGCTGACCTTAGAAGCAATAAGGAAGCTACCTTTTGACAAGACTCTTCTGGCTTTCAGAGACAAAACCTCTTGTCACAAGCATATGAGGTTCAAAAGCAAATCATTTTAATCTCCAAATCTACAAAGTCTGATAAATGCAATCTAACCATATCAAAATATAATTTAGTCAGTTACATATGCATCATTCATATGTATACATACTATACATGCACATCATAGTATAGATTGCTCCCATCTCAAATTTGTCATGGAGGCATAAGCTCCCTGTAGTTTTTGGTATGTGAATGACATTATTGGTTTTATGATCTTAGAAATGTGCATGTACTTTATAAGGAGCACCTGTGTAACAATGAGCACAGCAGGAACCAAAGGACATTCACGCCTGAAGAGTGTCAGCCAATTGCTTGCTCCAGCTTCAATATCTGTCAGTTAAATCTGGCAGAGTCATGTGCTTCCTCTAATGAACGTGTTCCTCCACCCATGGCTGTTGAACTCCCAGAAGCCAATAAGCTGTTCCGAATTTGAAGTAAGAGAATATATCTTGGCAAAGTGGAAACATTGCAATGAATAATGAATGTTATCTCCTCTTTGCTGCCTGGGAGGGAGAGGAATGGGAGTCACCTTCTTCATAGGTGATTGACTTCGAATATCAGGCAGAGGGTTGGAGAAAAGGGACGGTAAATGAAAAACAGAATCAAGTGTTGGTGTTTTGCTGAGAACATCCCGATAACTAGGAAGATATCAGGGATGTATGAGTGACCATTAATAAATAAATAGCACTGAGGTATCTAAATCCCCTTGGCAAAGTTATTCCAAATTTCCAAAGGGACAAATGTAGGGAAAATAAAGTCCTTAGATTAGAACTACTTTCCAGTTTTTCTTCTTTTAACAGAGAATATAAGAGAGAAAGATGAAACAGTCATTGAATTTCCCAAAATCAAAACCATATTCCATGAAGACCAAATGGCGCTGCACTTGAATTATTCTTTAGCCACAAATTAGCACCTCTCAAGAGCTTCATGTTTTTGAGTCATTGATTTTTGATAAATCCTGATTGGCAAATGTGAGAACAGATGTAGGTGTGCCAGACGGTTTTACCAGACTTACTCAGGTCTAACTGCCAGACTTTGGACCAACTAAAGCTGAGAAAATTAAAGAAATAATTTATTCTCCTTCCCCTGACTCTAGGGATGGTACTCTCTGTGTTTACTAGTTCATGCATTGTGTGCGACATCATCCATTTGGAAGAGAATCACTTCTAGGCCAAAAGAAATATACCAGGAGAGGAAAAACAGAAAATAGTTTCAAAAAACTAAAATATGCTGAAAAACAGGGAAAACAACAATTATCAGTTTTCCAAGATTTTATGAGAAAATGCTCAAATCCTTTGTGCCAATGGTGTTTACGGTTGCGGCAATGAAAATTCTAATTTTGTGCTCTAATGAACACAAAACGATCCATACTCAACCTTGGCAAAACTTAACAATGACTGCGTAATTGAAATGAGTTTTCCGTATTAAAATATTTCATAAAATTATAGGAAATGGCCAGATGTAAGAATATGAATTGGGAAGCCATAGATATGCAATACAATAGCCACATCACCTCTTTGTTTTGCAAGTAGGATGAATAGTTTACAGAATTGAAGAACACCATTCATAACACCAGCTTACTAAAAACTAATCCACAAGATGTTCAATGCTTTTGAGAAGGATCCACATAATAGAGTCATTTCATCTTAAGCATCAGAATGCATCAAGTTATAATTTACTTTTGTTTCAATATCTCTTAATGTTCTTAAAATGCCATCAAATTCCTTCTCCCTATACATTTGGAATGTAGAAAAGGGAAGACCATTCTTTTTTTCCTAGTAACATTCCCTAGTTAGAGTCAGCTAGTGGTTCTAACCAATGCTAAAACATGGATGAACTTTGAGAACATACTAAGTGAAAGAAACAGACAGAAAAGGTCACAAATTGTATGATTCCATTTTTATGAAATATCCAGAATAAGTGAATCCATAGAGACAGAAAGTAGTTTACTGGTCAAGGCTTACTGGAGGGAGAAATGAGAAGTGACTGCGTAATGGGTCCAGGGCTTCCTTGGGGAGTGAGAGAAATGTTCTAAAATTGATTGTGGTGATTGTTACAAAAATCTGTGAATATACAAGCCAATGAATTTTATAAATCAGTGAACTGTACGGTATGTGAATTATATCTCAATAAAGCTGTTAAAAATTGTGTTATGATCTCAAAAACCCCACTTTATATGTCTACCATGGAGAAAGTTTTAAGAGAGGAATAGACATGACTAAGGATGCTGACCTAGCCAATATGAGTATTCATAATCACCTAATTAGTTGAACCATAAATCTCTAATTTTTTAGTTCAATTTACCTGCTTGCAATAAGGCTGTGGCTTAAAGACTGCTTAGGACCATTGTCCAGCTTAGTGGTCCCATTGGTAGGCCGGTGAACCTTCCAGGGTTTGCTGCAGTGGCTCCATATACCAGAAACACCTTGTCTAAAGACATTTTTGCTTCTGGCTCAGTTAGGGGTAGCCTCACATGACAATGACTTTCCTTAACCCACTGATGGGTTGAAATCACCAACACAACTCAACTTTACTCATTCCAGCATGTCTCAAAGTTGATTCTGATATTCCATAGGCAAAAAACTTCTAGGGTCAAATAAGCTATGGAAGCACAACAAGAAACTATGTCCCCCATCTTAGAGGTGCACAATGTAATATTAGGGGCTCAAAATTCAACTTAGAAGAAAAATTTAAAAACTCAGCATTTCCCATACTTATTTAACCACTCTCCACCAAATACACACACACACACACACACACACACACACACACACACACACACACACACACACTCTTACACTCACACACACCCCAAAGACACACACATTTGTTTTGTGTCCTTCACAATACCTATTAACATCCCTCAAAACACCATTCATGGACAATACTTTAAGAAATGCTGATTTAGCCCATCAAATTGGCTGAAGGAAGAGAGAACCATGAAACCAGAACCACTCAGAAAGCTTTTACCATCTGAGTGCTTTCCCTTGCTTTATAGAATTTTAATTTTGAAAAAATGAACACGGATATGCAACACCTAAATCCCTAGGATAGTAATTCGTAATCTTTTACAAATCTTGGTCCACAAAGGAAAGAATTGGAATAGTATACCAGGATAAACTAACATGATGGTTTGCAGTCAAGAGGCTTCAGGGCTCCTACCCCTTATCACTCCAGGGGTTACAAGGAATATGTCTGGATTTCAGTCATCTATACTACTAAAAAGCCTTGGGGGAGTTCTACTCTCAATAATCTATAGAAAAACTACCCCAATTCAACTATCTTCATGTTGGGAGGTAGGAGACAAATGTCTAGTCAATACTTGACTTAACCTGGACACTATAGAATTTGTGCAGACACTACCATATGTTTTTTTACCTCACTGTGTGATTGACTATAGTTTTGTTGAGGTGGTAGGAAGCCACATAGAGCAAAGGCATGATTTAACACCAAACTACTAAATCCAAGAACATAATTTGATATTCTGGAAAATGAGACTGAGAATGATTGTGTCCAAGCACCTAGAACTTTTGAGTAACCAGAATTTCTGTGCAAATGGCACAATGAGAACTATTCACAGTGATAGTCTTATATGGTCTTTCTGAATTAGAAAAGATTATATTATGGATCACATTGTTTCTTATTAAGGGTATATAGCCTTCTAATTCCTTGAAAATCATTCTCTCTATATGTGGTAGCTCTATTAACCAAATTATTTGGATTAACCAGAGCACTTCTTCCCCCAGACTTGTCAAATATGAAAAGTGAACCTATAACTTTTTTTCAAATGTCATAATTTTGTTTTTATTATTCATTTTCTATATTATTCTTGCTTGGGGAATTTGAAATAAATAAATTATATATATATGTAAAAATTTTGTAGCAGTAAAAATTATTTCAAGGATCAGCTTTCAGAAGGCTTCCCAATATGCTTTCACTTGAAAGACAAATCCAATTCGACATGAGGTTTCATTATGAAGAAACTGTTACAAGTGATGACACTGGGTATTGAAAATTGAAATGAAGTGAGAGGAAGCTAACACCAATGTGTATGAGATTCTTTATTCTTTGAATGACACAAAGAACTCAATATATCTAATCATCTCTTATGCCCACTGGGAACTGAGCTACGGTGATATTGCACAGGGTTGCTTTTTGATTGCTGAAAACCCAAGTATTAAGTCATGTGCCACTTATATCAGTAGTTAAAAAGCTTTGTGTCAGTGCTGAATCTTGGGAATTGTTTTACTTTCCCTCTCTCAGTTCGAGTAAAGAAGAGTAATCTGGACACAAAATTCATAAAGGGAAGGTACCAACCAGTCAGCATAGACAGTCATTTTGGCTTTTTACATTAATGTCTGAATTATTACAAATCTAGAAGTAGACATTAGGTACATTGTCTCTGAACAAGTTTTCTTGTGCTTTGGTGAGTGGCCCAGGCAGAGAGACTTTTAAAAGGAATACAACAGGGGGTTCGTTTCTCTCCTTCTTATTGTAGGTTTTGCCTAAGAAGCTTAAGGATCAGATGCAGTCTGTACTTTGATGAAATATATGCTGTTTCCCTCTCTTGTTCATAAAACTATCCTTTCTGGATTTTTCTCCAACTATTCCATCTTGAATCAAATCAGCTTTTGAGTATCTGTCCTCTAGCCTCTAGAATTAATGTCATCCCAAGGTCACCAGCGTCCTCTGATGTGTGGCTTCTCTATCAATTTCCTCCTCCCTTTCCTTCCTCCTGGAGGCTCAATGTATTCCATTTATAATATTCTCCATTTCCACTTGGTGAAGTTTGGAAGCTGGGGTGTATTTCCGAATTTGTGTCTCCCGGTGAGTTGTGTTACGCTGTGCTGTCAAGATAACTATGGATTCTTTTTATAATTAAAAAAAAACAACTAACAGGAAACGCCTGTTCGATAAGAAAAAAACCAACTAACAGGAAACGCCTGTTCAATAAGCCATGCCTGCAAAGGTAACATGAGATCTTCATTGCTCAGTATTATCATACCCTCTCCTATCATCCTACCCTCCATAATTCTTCCCAGTTAGTCAGGATCCTTGAGTGTCCTATATTATGTAAAAAGAGTTATCTGTTAAGCATTTGAAATAAAAACTACCGCGAGTCTCACCACTACTAGTAAAACATTCAATGTGCATGTTAAGAGCTACAATTTGAATACTGGCCTGCTAGCCAATAAGTCTTGAAAACAATTTCAAGTAAATTCCCTGTAAATTACTTTACGATTTAAAGTAAATTCCCTACTTATTCTACTGTGTTTTAAGGGTTGCTAATGAATGTGCTGCCTGAATGAACAGAAAGATTGGGAACTCAAACAGTGCCAACCTGGATAACATGCCACTGTCACCAGAAACCAGTTTGTCCCATGCAAAATCTCCTCTGGAGTATGTTCTTCATCTAGAGGTGATTTTCCAATAAAAGTCAGCCTTGGTTATTGCAAGCACTGGAGCAACCCCCAAGGGAGGAGATCAGGCAATTCAATTCTAGGAAATGCTGTATGAGGCAAAATTAACCTTGCAGCAATGTTATTTCCTATAACACGGTCTTGGATTTTGTTTGTTTGTTTGTTTGTTTCTTTTGTACACTTCAATATTAAGTGAGGGATATTTTTACCCCGTCACTGAGATGTGACCAAAGAATTTAATGACTTACATATTCATGAGAAGAATATAAAATTAAAGAAAGCTTGTTTAGTTTAACCACTTTGCAGAGATACTGCCTAGACCTTGTGGCTATAAATGTCTGTGACAGTGAGTCAAGCCTTAGTGCTTTGGAGCCATCCAACTTCTGCAACTACTGGCCAATGGGAAAAGCTGCTGAGTGTTTTTTAGTGCTGTGATAGTGGAGTATTGCAGGAAGGACAAAAGGGAAGTATCAGATGCATCTCACACTCCATAACTCCAAAGAAGAGGACAAGTATGTGGGTTCTGAAATTGGCTGCTTTGTGCCTAATCCTGCTGATTTCTGAGGATCAAGATGCCTTTCAAAAATAGAAAATTGCACGTGTTTTCAACTGTTAACTTAATGATGTTTTTGTTTCCTCGTCCCATGTTATGAAAATTTGACTTCTGTCATTCTTGAAAGTGCCTAATGACATACATCAACTATAACTACCCATGCATTAACCCCCATTCATAGGGAGGCTGACATCTTCACTCCTGTGCCTCCTCTTTTCAATTCGTAGAGGGAATGCATCAAAAGTATGAAGGTGGATATACACCAGAAGAATCACTTGGAGGGTCAAATTCTAGCTCTATTAATAACAGTAAAACTAGTTTTATGACGGCTCAGAGTAAAGCTAATATGGAATATAGATTATTATAAAATAAAACTCTATTCTTTTCCAATAAAAGCAAATAATTTACCCTATGTAATAATTAGTTCAGTATGATTTCCAAAGGGCAGCACAAAATCATACTTATTCTAAGACTAAATGCATACTCAAACTAAACTAGGACAGTTTAACTTTAAAGTCATATCCTTAGATGCTTACACTTACTCATTCAAGATACTGAGCTGTTGTTACATGACAGCTACTATTTGAGATGCTAGGGTTACAGTAGTGACTAAAACAACATTCTCACTTGTATGAACCTTATATTCTTGTGGGAGGTGACACTTCAAAACATGGAGAGAGAGAGAAAGGGACAGAGGGAGAGAGAGAGAGAGAGAATGATGATTACTTAAGAGAAAAAATAAAGTCGGGTAAAGAGAGTGAGAGTGTATATGTCATATGCTATTTTGTATACAGCGGTGGTCCAATATTGTTATTCCTGCTCAAAGCCTTGCAAAATTCCTCTTCAAGGCATTCACTGTGTGCAAGAGGAAATCATTCTTATTTTGAACCACACTAACTGCTTTGATTTACAACTGCTTTTCAACATCCATGGCTCTGAATCACCATCTTAGATTAGTTTTTAAAAGTGAAAACCACATTCAAAAGTCTATCACCTATCACTAAGACCAGGAGAAGAACCTCATGCATGGTTTGACTGCACTCTCCAAGGGGATCTCCCAAAGGGCTGTGCACCACAACAGCATCATTGCAGGAAGGGTACAGCTGTGCTCTGCTCTGTCATTGTAGGGCGGCCCTCATTTGGGTGTTGATTTAAAAAACACATAGCTTTTTCTAGTTCCATCACATATGTAAACAGATGTTTCTGTAGTGTTTGGAAATAGGTTCTTCTGTTTTTTTAAAACATTCTCCTCTACAATCTTGTTTCAATTATGTTACATCCCTGTTTGGAAATAGGTGAAGCTTGAATTATATGTGAGTGTACAATGTGTATGTAGAGAGTGTATATACACATCCACATATATATGTAAAACAAGTTTTCTAACACGTCTAATTTACTATTCAACCCTTGCAACATGGTTTGAGTCAAGTTAAACTTTCACCTAGCCAGTGTTGGAAGTTACACACATCTCCAGCTTGTGAGAGAGATGAATAAGTTGTAATTTTAGATGTAGATGCTATTCTTAGCAGATCCCCAGCAACCACACTGCAGCCTTTGATAATGCAAACATGAATGAGTACGAATGAGCTCTCTGGCTGCCCTGAGCTCCCTTTGCCAGGCTTCCATGGAGGAATATGAGCCACAACAGTTTTCTGAAATGCTTTCCCTAAGTACTTGGGACCCACTTGTTGTGACAGTATGGTGCTGAGAGGTGCAGAAGGTAGTAAACAAATTGGAAAAGGAATGAGAATTGAGAGAAAGATTCGAGACCTTCTTTTAGTTATGGCTGCCTCTGCCTGCCCCAACAAGGGGAACAATTCTGTCTTGGATTTAAATTACCATGATGCATGAGGGTATGCTGATATAGAGTATATAAACACATGTGAATATAAAAACTGGATTATAATGACATGTAATATACCCCTATGCTGTAAATTCTACAAATAAAAACATTTTCCTGTGGAAGAATGATTTACTTCTTTTTTTTTTTTTTTTTTTTTTTTTTTTTCTCAATGATGGCTCTCTAGTTAACTCCTGTTGATTTAGGCAAAAGTTTTCAGAAAGCAGATACTATTTGTTTCCTATTTGAGTCCCTGGCCAAAATGAGTCATTTCTATAGTTCTCAGTCCCCTCAAACTAGTAGTTAACGGAATAATAACTTATTACCTCGGGCTTTTGACTCTGAACACATTCTGTGGTCGACAGAAGACTGATTTACTGTTTGGAGCCCTGGTATAGTCACCATGGGGGCATGCATCATTTCCCTAGAAATAAAAATAGCCCTACTGTGCTTATGTTTTGGGCTGACAAAAACACATTCAGAAAGAAATTTTATGTCTGTGAAGTGAATTCAGAAACTGAAGCTAAAATAATAGTGTTTTGTGTCATGCCTAAAATACTATATCTTAGTGTAGCCTAGACATTTGAGTAATGTGAGAGGAACTGTATGAAACAAACATTTTGAAAAATGCAAGAAATAATCAAGGGTTCATGAAGCCACAAGGGAACAGCTGAATGCTTACAGGAACTCTATATGAGCTGAGATTTACATAAAAGTCCACAGAGAAAGATTAGCTAGATATAATCAGAAAGAATTTGATGTGTCTGTTTATTTGCAAACAGTTTAAAAAGAGCACCTTATAATCTCTCCCTAACTCTAACCTTTAACTTTCTAGAATAAAAGAATCCTTTCCAGCACTTTGTTAGTTTCACCCACACTGCACTGCTCTCCTCCTAATACCAAAAGTAGGGCCCAAGTATTAATATTTGGCAGTGTGATGCTTTAGGTATACTGGCACATGCAACACCTCTTTCCTTTCTTTTCTATTCTGCAACTCACACACCTGGTATTTTCTGCTACTGTGAAAAATACCCCCCCGCCCCAAGCTGCCTCTAAGTACCAGACATTGCTCACAACACAGCATCTGCTTTCCTCTCTTAGTGCCTTTTGAAAGTGTTGTTCTGCTCTCTTGAATGGCCTCTCCCCACTGTTCACTGGGGGACTCCTGCTGAGATAGGGAGAGCTTACTCTCAGCAGTTGCTCCCTCCTTCATCTCTGCTCCATACAATGCTGCACACGCTTCAATCATACAAAAACGACCTATTCTGTAGTGTAATGGCTTTGTCTTTCCCTACCAGTGTGTGGGGACTCTCACAGTAGAGATCTTACTTAACTAATCTCTCTATCAACTGTGTCTGGCACATAGTAGGGACATCATTATTGTTTGTTAAAAGAGCAAATGTGTGGCTTGCTTGAATTCTAGCAGGTTAGCTATGTGACTCTAAATTTTTGACTACTGAAAGATCACTACATGGCAATATTGAAGTAAAATTCTAGGTGTAACTCTTATGTACCCGAAACTGAGCTGATTTGTGTGGGCAGATTAAACAGCGTTGTCCATTATTGTCTAAACAGCAAACACTAAGAAGGACAGAGTTAGAAACTAACACGTGGACCAGGCAGTATTTTATGAACGTTGATACTAAAAGTAACATGGTTTAGTTCCCTTTAAAATGGTTTAATTCCACATTTGCCAGCTTAGTCGAGGTCCATCAGATTCACCAATAAATGGGTGCTTTCTATTTTATCCCTATGGTTATTAGGGTATTAATTTAACACCTAAAGAGAAAAGGTTCTCATAAAACTTTTGGAATGACGAGTGATGGTAATTTGGCAACTAATGTGTTTGAAGTTTTGAAGAAACTTATCCTTACAGATATAAATTTTATATTATTGAAGTTGGCATAATTGTTAAAGAACCCGCAAATATGATGATTCATTAATTTTTGACACATTTGGTGTCATGTTCTAAGAAAATAAATTGTTAAATAAAGTTATATAATACAACTGAAAAAACCAATAACACATTTCTAGGCATTGAAAGTGGACATGTGTGTCCTGAGAGGGAGTTGGTAAAAACTGAAGAGTTCCTGGAAACTTGGGGTTCTGGGCAGTTGCTCTTTGGGTCTCAGTTTTCTCTTCTGAGATTGCCTAGATGGTACAAATGCAAATACCAATGAAAAGGAAGGTGTCCAGAAATTTGTGCAAATTTCATTAGCTGTGAGGATGATTGCTGGAACCTGTTGCATCCAATTGTGTCTATCTGAACAACAGAAAGAACCCAATTTATTTTATGCAGCTGTTTAGAGAGAGATGTTATTGGTATCTTTCCATTAATTGTCCTTAAATTGCCTAGAGCCAGTTAGAGATTGACTAGAGGTTTGGGGAGGACGTAGGAAGCACATTGTTGAGGGTGCCTCATTATCCTGAAATGAGTGGACTGGGCATTTTGCCCACTGATCTGAGGAAGTTCACTGGGGACTACTTAGCTTCATGTATCTCACTCAGTGGAACCCACCCCAAAATTTCCTATACCCTCATTGAGGACTGTGTCTCAGGGCATTTACAATTCATAAAAATAACTTACAGTAACACACTGTAAAAGAGACATAGGAGCCACACAGAAGAATGACACAGAATAGACAACCCAGAAATAAATCTAAGCATTTACAGTCAATTCATTTTATTTTTTTAGAAAACTTTTATTTTAGGTTCAGGGGTACATGTGCAGGTTTGTTATATAGGTAAACTGCATGTAATGGGGGTTGGGTTTACAGATTATTTCATCACTCAGGTAATAAGCATAGTATCTGGTAGGTATTTTTTCTAATCCTTTCCCTCCTCCCACCCTCCAACCTGAAATAGGCCCAGGTGTCTGTAGTTCCTTTCGTACTGTCCATTGTTCTCGTTGTTAGGTCCCACTAAAAACATGCAGTATTCATGTCCTCACTCATAAGTGGGAGTTGAACAATGAGAACACATGGACACAGGGAGGGGAACACACACACCAGGGCCTGATGGGGGGTGGAGGGCTAGGGGAGGGAACCTAGAGGATGGGTCAATATGTGCAGCAAATGACCATGGCACACGTATACCTATGTAACAAACCTGCACGTTCTGCACATGTATCCCGGAACTTGAAGTAAAATTTAAAAACATTATGCGGTATTTGGTTTTCTGTTCCTGCATTACTTTGCTTAGGATAATGGCCTCCAGCTCCATCCATGTTGTTGCAAACTACATAATTTCATTCATTTTTATGGCTGCATAGTATTCCATGGTGTATATACACCATATTTTCTTTACCCAGTCTTCCATGGATGGGGATTTAGGTTGATTCCATGTATTTGTTATTGTCAATAGTGCTGCGATGAACATAAACACGCATATGTCTCTATGGTAGAATGATTTATATTCCTTTGGTTATATACCCAAAAATGGGATTGTTGGGTCGAATAGTGATTCTGTTTTAAGTTCTTTAAGGATTTGCCACATTACTTTCCACAATAGCTGAACTAATTTACACTCCCACCAGCAGTGTATAAGTGTTCCCTTTTCTCTGTGATCTTGCCAACAAATGTGGAATCAAACATTTTTAAATGGAATGAAGCCACTTTATTGTTAGCAACAACACTCAATTCTGTGTTTCATGAAACATTTGCCCTGCCAGACAAAGATATCCTCTGGTCAAACACATTTGGGAATCCTTAGGTAAGACAAAGCTAAACAGAACTCTTTATCTGAGCCTACATTATGTGAATGTGCACAGTGATGCTCCAGGAAAGGGATATGATAGAAGATGCCAAAACTTCTTGGTGCCGGAGCCTTTTGTCTAAAGGAGACAATCCCACAAAACTTGTTTGGCAGAACACAAATCAGATTCCACTGCCTTATCATTCAGAATGGTGACTTAACTGACTGACATTCTGCATGTCTGTGATGTGCATATATACAAGAACATCATAAGAGATATGGACTCCACATGCAAAATTACCTTTGATCCGAGGGGGCCATTTCAAAGGCTTTACCCAGTGTCTTTGGAGCCACACTTATTTTCTACCTAAGATAAACTCTAATGATGTGGCTTCTTGTCCTTTATTCCACAAATGTAAAAGGTGAAAATGGTGGGGAAAGGCATTATGTGTTTGTGCACATGTGTGTGTGTGGAGTTAAATATAGATGCATTACACACACACACACAAACACACACACACATATATATATATAACTTATGTGCATGCATGAATCTACATCGAACTAACAGGGCTAATATTGTTCTAAAATGAACATAATCATAAAACAGACTTCCAGGCTTTGGCTTTTTTAAAGAAGTGGAATGTCCATATAAATAATCTAGCTGAGGCCTATAACAAGGAGGTGACACATGCAATTTCATACTACAAACTAATATCAGATTTAAGACTAGAACCCTGGTCTATCAACTCTTTGTGTTTAATAATTAGGGGACGGACTGATTGATAATTCACATTCAGTACCAAGTGAAGAGCTCTTTAATGCCATTTGACTCTACCATGTGAATCTCTTTCATCTCGATAAGCTCTGAGGGCCCTAAGCTACCATTTCTACTCAGCCTTGGTTTCCAACCTGGTCTTTCACTGCCTGCACCCCATCAGGCATCCTGGGCTCCTTGCTTTCCCTTGCCAGCACCAGTGTTGCAAACCAGCAGTCCTTAAAATTCTGGTGCAAATGTTTTCTCCTCCCCCATTGTCTCTTCTATCTTTGACGGTGTTAACTAGAAGCATTTTTTGTTCTTAGAGCCTCCCTGTAATTTATCTGTTCCCCACTTAACAAACATTTCTCTCCCTATATATCTTGTGCTTAATTTTTTACAAACCGATTTTATCTTTTCTGCTGGACTCTAAACTCCTCAAGGGTAGGACCTATCTCAGAATTACTTTTAATTCCCTCAGCATATATCACAGTTCCCAGAATGTTGTAGAACCTAAATAAATATTCATCAGGTGAATAAATGAATAATGTGCAAATATCATAGTCAGGAAAATTTTTATGGCTATTTGTCATTTTCACTAATGAAAGCAACATATCTATAACGAACCAGGTCGTAAAAAAACTGTAATTTCCTACGCAGAATGGATTCTGATCCTGAATTGTGAAAGACAACCATCACATTGTTTAATGTTGTTAAAGTGTAAAAGCAGGGAAGAATTTTATGGTTGACAACAGTGTGTGCATGCTCTCTCTGTTTCTTTCTCTCTCTCTTTTGGTAACAGATGTCAACCTTGGTTAGATTCAACTCAACTTATTAGTGCATGGCTTTTAGCCAAAAGCAATTCACATTTTCAGAAATGTACTATCACATTATGTCTTAATAACAGAAATGTGTTTTTGAAAAAAAATATATGTGATAAGTCACATATGGTGGAAGAAATCTGTACATCTCTCAGGCCTTACTGTCACAATGAAATCTTGGAGATGACTGCTGCAGAGCATTAAAATACAAGTGAAAGTCTTTCTGACACATTAAAGAGCTATAATTTGAACATACTAATCAAACTCTGATACCAGTAGGGTTCCACTATAGTGAGAAATACACCAGATTTCTCTTGTCCTGATCACTGATCTTAAGAACATTCATGTTTGAATCTTACCTTCAGAGGTAATATTTAATGTTTCAAGGAAATGGCATTAGTGTATCCAGGTACATTATGTGCTTACATTGACTAGGCATATATTTAATTTCTTTTTTAAATGGAGCATAATTACTGTATATCAGAGTCTCCCTATGGCAATGAAAGAAGTAGCTTACAACCATGAAAATATTAAAAATAAATTGAATAAGTGGTTAAGAAATAGGGGGAGGGAAGCGAAACTTTTAGAAACTTATTAGCCATGTACTAATGAGTTTATTTACCATCACCATAACTGAAAGCTAATTTAACCTTAGTTAGATGTGGAAGTGACAGAATTTTAGAAAATTCATATGACCTTGTCTATAAATCCATCTATACACTGTTTGGAAGACTAGCAGTATGCTCTAGATATGTGTTCTATATGTTCACTGGTTTCTGAGGCATCAATGCCCTGTCAATGGATCTCATATCCATATGATTTTCAAAGGTAGTGAGTGAAGAGCGAGTCTGTTTGCTCTGGATGAGAATTAAGTGGCATATCAACCCTAGAAAGTCCTAAACACACAATAAGGGCTCAGTAAATATCTACTTATTGTTTTAAAGGCCAAAGGAGAAAGGATTCATAGTTTAACCTTCAGCATCACAAAAAAGCTTAATGCTTTTTTCTACCTCACCAACTAGAACAGGAGTCCACAAACTTTCTATAAGGGGCCAGATGGTAAAAGTGTACAGCTTTGTAGGCTACATACATTTTATGTCACAACTACTCAACTCTGCCATTGTAACACAAAAGCAGTCACAGACAATATGGAAATTAATGAGTGTGGCTGTGTTCCAATAAAACTTTACTTATACTTACTGAAATTTGAATTTCATAAAATTTGCACATGTCAAGAAAGTTCTTCTTTTGATTTTTTTTCAACCATTTGCCAAACTCTACACCAAAGGGCTATATGAAACCACACACATGTTCATATTTACCAATTTGTGTTCATACTTGAATTGTAAATGATGTCATTGGGCCTCTGTTTTCCAGTAAAACTGTACACAATTTTCATTGTATTCTCAAAAAGACAATCAAATGTTATTTCTTGATACGAGATCAAACAAGGAACTGGTCAGAAACAAAACAGCTAGAAATAGCCAGAGCAATGGAGGAACATTTTTCCATGTGGCATGAGTCAAGAATAACAGGGACAGGACCACTTGGTTAGTTACCATACACATGATGTACTATATTTTGACATGATGGTGACACTCTACTAGAAGAGTGCCACCAGCCTTATCAAGCCTGCAGACTAGGTTCCTGAAATAAACCTATTTTCCTGGAAGAATCCCTGTTTTCTGGGATATGTCCAATTTGTTTACTTATTCATTCAGAAAACCTGTATTGAACATTTACTCTATTTGGGGTTCCAGTGCATTGTGTGTAACTGAAATTCTCTAGTGTTACGGGCAGGGGGGGGGGGGGCTTTGTTCCTCGAGCTCCCAAGATAGTGGTGGCCACTCCCAAGATGGGGCAGGCCTTTTGTTCTCTGACCTGGGGTTCTTGGCCTCATGGATTCCAAGGAATGGAACCTTGGGCCATGTGGTGAGTGCAATAGCTCTATTAGAAACTGTGGGTCATGGAAGAGAACCATGGAACCCAGCGACTAGTGTTCAACTTGATTAGGATGAACCCAGGCACTTAACTGTGCAGGAACAATGGCAAGCCTTTAGCCCGATTGGGAGTGGCAATGGGCACCTCGCTGAATCAGGAGCGCAGTAGACACCCTGCCAGATCTGGAGGGGTGGAAGTCAAGGGCGGGTCTGCAATGGCAGCATTCAGCAGTGGTGGATGGTGAGCAAAAGCTCAGCTCAAGCAGGAACAAACACAGATCAGAAGAGTGTGCAGTTGCAAGATTTTATAGAGTGAAAATAGAGCTCCCATACAATGGGAGGGGACCCAAAGGGGGTTGCCCGATCTGGCTCGAATGCCTGGGTTTATATCCTGATCGTTGTGCCTCTCCCTGTGCTCTCAGGCGATAGATGATTTGATTATTTCTTTACCTCCTTCTTTTAACCTAATTGGTATTTTAGTGAGCTCTCTTTACTACCTGATTGGTCAGGTGTGAGCTGAGTTAGAAGCCCCATGTTTAAAGGAGGGTGTGGTCACCTTCCCCAACTAGGCTTAGGAATTCTTAATCGGCCTAGGAAATCCAGCTAGTCCTGTCTCTTAGTCCCCCCTCTCAACAGGAAAACCCAAGTGCTGTTGGGGAGGTTGGCGGACAACTGCTCTAACTGCTTCCTGCTGAATTGGGGCATAGTAGGGTTGTGCAGTTGAGATTTCCTCGGGAGGGGTGCCTTTGATGTCGTCAGAAATGGCAAAAGGACCATTATATATAAAACTTTTTAAAAACTTTGACTGTGTTCTCCTGTCAGGCAGAGCAACTGAACCCTGCTGTGGAGTTTTTGTTTCTGAGCTGAGGTCCTGAGGAAGTCTCCTTCTTCAAGTGCTGAGTTTGGTATCATGAACCCAAACTCATCCTGAGAACAGTATCTTATTTAATTAGAAGACAATTCTAAACACCTACCAGTTGGTTGTGACTTAGGTTTATTACTAAGTGGATTTTCAAATATATTTAAAGCCCAAAACTCAATAATTCTGTGACTCTTCTAGTTTCCCTCTCTTCTTTTTATAACATTCCTCAGAAAGCTAGACATTAGATAGAGTCTGCACTGTGAATTAATAAGAACTCATAAAAATACAATTACTGTAGGGTCAAATTCTCAAAAGGAGCAAAGAGAAAACAGGTCCCGCTTCTAGGCCATTAGAATAGAATTAAATGCAACCCCAAACACTGCCAATGGGCTATTCTATGCATGCAAAAATGCAGCTTGGGAATCACTTCCTATTGGGAGGGCTGGAGCTTGGAGACATTTGCCATTGAGGGCCTCGATTTACATTCCTCCAGCCCTAGCCCCATGCCTTGTGACCTGGGGCACACATCTGCATGCAGGCGGACTGGAGGGAGGAGTGCAGTTGAACTGCAGGAAAGAAGATCACTAATCGCCCACCCAGGGACAAAAGCCCTGACCCTGGCCTCATTAGCACCACCTCTAATTCTCCGAGCTTGCCAGCCACAGGCTTACAGTGGAGGAGCCTTTAGGGCATTCAGATGGAAAAGAAATCAGGCTGCAGAGAAGATTTCAACCCCAACTGCACTATTTGACAAAACCTCAGCTACTACAAATACTTCCACAGGACTATATCATAATATATCTCCAGACTATGGATATCCCTCTAGATGTTACAGAGCCTGATAGGAAATATTCATTGGCCTAAGAAAAATGAAACTTAAAAGCAAAGTACACAACACCTTTTGGAAAAACGTACTAGGGCTTGGATTTAATGGTATGCTAAATGCTACCCTGGTGCCCTGGAAAAGTTAGTTATTTTATTATACAAAACATAAACAGGCTTCTTGTCATTAGCATTAGCTGATCCATTCTCCCAGAAACTTAAAAATCAATGTACTCTCCATTTCTGTATTTGGTACCAACTATAATGGAAGCCAGCCAAAATAAATTAACACATAGTTCCTCGAGATGTGATATTACCAGACCTATCATAACCCAGCAAATAGAGAAAGTCCTCCCTCAGCCACAGAGCTGGCAGGGCTAGCATGCATTGTAACACTGCAATCAGATGTTACAAACCCAAATGACAAGACAGTCATCCTTCTTAATTTGAAAGTCGCCCTTCTGGAAGAGACAGGGATGTCTAAGATGTACTATATTTAAAGGAGGTCTGTGTAGCTTGTTTATGATTTAAGAGTATCTCATAAAATGCCTTGGGAGTTGCTTTCTGTTAGCTAAAACAAAAAAGAAAAGCCTTTGGTTAAGTATACTTTATGAGCTTTTCATTAACTGAGTATTGAGGCCTTGATGCCAAGGTGCCAAACTTCCCCACGTGGCTGGAAATCACTTGGCACACTTTCAGTCATTTATGTCTCTGTCATAGGTCCAAGGTTTGCAATTAAAAATGTAATCTTTTTAGCATGTGCAAAACCCAAAGGCTTGAAGTACTATGTATTGAATATGATTATAATAGAATTTGGCAGCTGTTCATGGATTGCACATATTAATTTATGTAAACTGGGTACAATTTGGGGCATTTCTTCATCAGGAACACAGGAAAAAATATAAGCTGGTCTCTGCTCATTGGAGGATTTTTTTTGGCTTGTTTTGTTTTTGTCTTTAAATTGTCATGAATAGAGATTAACTCAAAATCCAAGGTCCCTTTTATGACCTTATTTTTTCACATGCATTGAGTCCATTAAAATTAACATTTGCAACTAATAAAAATAATAACTTACTTCACAGGATTATTCCTAGGTTTTGCCTTTTCAACAGCCTGTAAACAGAAGAAAAAATGCAATTAGACAATATTAGCAGGCATAATTGTTGCAACTAGCTACCAAAACAATAAGCAATATAAAATGCTCTTCAGAAACATAAGGAGCTAACCGAAACAGGGTGCTGTAGATAAGCAGACTGGAGACTCAGAAAGCAATTTTCTTCTCCTGGGAAACACGGTTACCTGTCCAAGTGCAGCTTTCCAATACAGGCAGGCCTTGTGAAGGCTGCCTAGCAAGTTCATTAGGGACCATAAAAGTGGACTTCTGGGTGCACAACTAGGGTCCTTCTCTTCCCACCTTTCACTCTAATCTTACCCTGTTTGGACCTGATTGGGTTGTACTGACAGGTTGGGGAAACAGATGCAGACAGAATGGTCATGGGCATATCCTGGATTTTTAGATTTGTGGTAGCGAACTGCTCACCCTAGCACTGCTGCTGACACCTGGCCACACTTCCACCATGATAGAAAGTCAAGTGTCCATTTCCAAAATCATTTTTATTAGCCGATACCACAAAAGGACAAGGAATGACTGAATACTGAAATCAATTTCCTCCCATGGATCATTTAAGAAAATATACACCAAATCATAGAAATGAGGAAATCTCTGGGCCTCTCGGCCTGCATTGCTTTAGACATGGAGGCTGGTTCCAGTTTAGCACTGAACCCATTGATCTGTGTACAGTCCATTTATCATTCATGAAAAGAGCTAGTGATCTTCACAGTATATTAGAAGAAACAACTCAGATCATCTGTCAACAGCCCTCTTATTTCTGTTTCCTTCTCCACAGGGATTTCATCTCCTTCGATTCTTCTGGAATTAAAATGTTGCTAAGCAACACAGCTGGGGGTGCTGATGGCAGAGTGGCTACAGTCTATCAAACTGTTTAAGCACCTGGAGGGTTTCAGTGATGATTTTTTTTCATATTTCTGTAGCATAATTATGTAATCAGAACCAAACTTGTACTCCCGTAGACTTTTTCAGGCTACAGACGTTATGTTTGATAAAAAGAGCATTGAAGCAGCCATTTGACAACCTCAGGGTTGTTCAGATCCTTTACAAAAGTATCTGTTTGGGGACCTTTATATTTGTGAATCTTGGAGGTGGGTAAGGGCTACAGAGAAGAGAGAAGAGAATACTGCTGTAAATTAGAATACAGAGGCAACCACTTTTAGCAGAGACAACATGTAATCTAACTCTGGACTTGACATGCTGGGTGACAAGTGATATTCGACACACTGAAACCCTCTATGCATAACAACGGAATAAAACACTTCCAAAGTTTAGATGTTGTGCTGGAAATCCATGCTTCCATTTATTAAGTCTCAGGTTCTGTTTCTAGATAAATAACCATTAATATTTGGGCACTTTCTTTGGCTTGGTAGGCAAAAATCATTTTCTCACCATCTGTGCCTGAGGTTGAATTTTGGCAAGTGATAGAATAGGAAAAAAACTAAGGAACGAGGTAAGAGGTGAAAATGAGAAAACAAGAAATATGTGTCTGGCTGGCCCAACTCATCTGTCACATGTATCTTGGATATGAAAACCTTTTCATTTGCAGTCCATGTACAGAGGATGCGAACCTCACTCATCCTGCAGATTGTCCCATGTCAGAAGAACAAAGAGAGAGGAGGTGCTGGCAAGAAGTGGGGACTGGCACACACCTTTCCTACAGCAGTAGGACCCAGTCTGTACACACATGCACACTCACATCTGCCTTTTTTTTAAAACACCCTTTTCTCTCCCAAGTCTGGCTGGTTTGCAATAAGATATAGCAGTAGGCTGAAGACATGTCACTGTGGAAATCACATGAATCCACTTTCTTCAGTCCCTTAGACTCCAGATAAGTCTGTTCTAGAAGACTTAGGTTATCACAAAGTAATGGGTGCTGTGTTCAAGTGGTTTCCTTTTAAAGCATGCTGGATGTGATAGGATGAGCTTGCCACTGGCAGGAGACAGGAAGAGGGAAAAATCAAAGTGACATTGCTTAACCTCCCTTTGATTCGGAGGCATGTTTTTTGAAAATACCCTTTCTGCTCTATGCTTTGGAACTGCCAATTAGACCCAGTTATTTTTCTCTGATCAGGAGGAAGATGATCATGTTTGAGGCCAGTTTCTTTGAAACATTCATCTTTTTATAGAGCCAACATAGGAAAATAACTTCCTTTAAATTATTTTTTCTGGGTTGCCTGGCTATTGATCGAAAATGTCTATACTGAGAGGTTCTCCTTTCTTTGGAAATTAACTTGCTATTATTCTGATGTCCCAACAGCTCTAGTCAGATGTCCTCATGTCATCCTCTTGTGTGCTCATCACCTTGAATCTTTCAAGTAAATGATGGCAAGTAAATGACGGTGGAGTAAATGATGGCAGAGAACCTTGCCATATGAGAAAAAGCTCGCAATTTGTTACTTTGCTTTCACTGTAATTTGATGTTCTTTTAGGCATGCTATGAGGAATTATTACATTAAGAGACTTTGAAGAAAAAATGTTAAGTGAATTATTTATGTGCAAATGATACGTGAATTATTCTACAAGATACACAAAGAGATAATTTCTCTTTTGAAATGATGGGACATAAGAAGACAATCGCAAGTTCCAGACACACTTGCCAGAATGTGAGACACACTGCAAAAGGAGGAAAATTAAAAGGAAATGACATAGCACAATTCACCAAACATCAAGACAGTTACATATTGGGATTGCAGCTAATTTTAACTTTAAAAACATACATTAAAGTAATTTAAACTGATTGGAAAATGGAGGCTGGAGAGTTAACAGTTATGTTGCTTTAATTTATAACGTCTATATGCTTTTAAAAACCTATATTCTCCTTATTTTTTTTTGCCATGGTTCCCTATCATGATACTTATCTCACAAATGAGGAAGCTCTAGTATAAGAAAAAACAATAAAAGAAATTAAAATGTTAGAGAATGTACTCCAGTATGGTGTGATGTGAGGTAATAGGCTAGCGTGGAGAGAGTGCTCTGCCAGAAATGTTAAAAACCTGGGTTCTAGTCCCAGCTTTGCCACTTACCCTATTGGCAAGTACTAAACACCTTTGAGCATCAGTTTCTTCATTTTAAAAATGAAGATAATAATTCCTGCCTTTTCTACAGCAAGGGTGGTTGTGAGTAGCCAACATTGACAACAGTGCTTTGGAAGCTGCAACATGATATGTAAATGCAGTGCATCTTGATTGTGACTGCTTTCTACACAGGTGTTCATGCGTAGATTTTTACAGCCAGATAGTTTATGGGCTGAGTAGAGGCCACGTTGCGGTATGAAACCTACACAGTTATTCCAGTGAGGATTATAGGAACCACTATCTTCTAGTCTCCATATCAGTAGTGGTTCTGGAGTGAATAGAATGCTTCTGTCTGGAAAGTGCTATTCACAGAAGACTTTGATATGTTTAGATTCTACAGACCTCTCTTTTTCTCTGTTTGTCTTTCTCTCTTTTCTCTCTCTCTGTGTTTCCAAGGAAGCCTAGGATGATTCTGTATTTTCCAGCTGATCTCTCCTTCAGTAGCCCCTCCTTCCACACTTCACTCCATCAGAGAGGCTCTTTACTTCTTTATTAACGTTGGACCCTGAGGATGGGGAAGCCCTGAAGCTCCTATTCTACTTGGGCCACCTCTGTCATGGGGTATCTTGAGAAATTAAATGCAAGGAAAAAGGAACTTCTCTGATTCCAAGGAGCATTTCTGAGATGACTCCTCTCTCATTATCAGCAAATTTATTTCCTTTGGAGGGATGATGTGGCTACAGACAGGCTCAGAGTTGCTCACTCGCTAAACCTATGTTCCTAAAAATAAGAACCCCGTCTTTTTTTATATAGATAATCCTTGTGCTGCACTAAAGCTCAGGTAACCCAGGAACCATATTGAATTACATAAACCATATAATATAGCGCTATTAAAAAAATAGGTAGAAAGAACAAAGGAAGCAAAGACTGTTGCTATCTCTTGAGTCCCATCCACATGGCATACACGATATCCTATTTCCTTAGGGATAAAATGTGACATAAAAGATGCTTAGAAAACTTGCCAGCTGTTTTCTATATAATGATAACACTTCTTCAAAATTCTTTAGCAAGGTAATTCTGTCCCAGAGATTATACTCCATTAATTGTTATTCTAGTCCAATAGACATGTATACCATATTTATAGAAAATGTAGAGAATCTTTTGGGGGTTATAAGAAGCATGCTCTGAACAGTTACAGTCAAACTTATGACATTATCCCCCTCCTTTTACAGAAAACAAATCTAATGCAATATGTTTCCTGTATGTTGAGACTGTCAAAGTGAACATTTGGATGGCCTAGAGATATTGTGGCAGTGGACTCAGGTATTGGTTTTTTCCATAATCAATAATAATACTGTCAGTCAAGCATAAAGTGTGATTTTATTAGTATTGTTCTATATTCCTTTTGCTTTTCTATTTCATATGCATTTTCCTTACATTCTACTAGCAGATACATCCAAACTGGGTTTTTACATTTCTTAATCAAAAGGGAAAAGCCAATCGTTCAGATAATTTCAAATAACTGGATATTCAACAACATGGAAAAAGACAGAAAAACAATTAATTGCATTGGTTTTGTGTTTCTTTGTTTTGTTTTGGATTTATTTTTTTTTTTTCACATGATTGTTCTGTGAGACACAGCCATACTCTAACTTAGCAGCATGTATTGGTAAATTGCATCGATTGCCTAAGTTCAGAAGAGAAACTCTTCTATTAACAAATGATCTCATCATTAGGGTATTCAGATGATCTAAAGTCAATACCAACAGAACTGGCTAAAACAATTGAAGAGACATATACTGACAGCACTTGCTTAAATATAAAAATGAATTGCTTAATTACAGCATTTAAATAGATTTCACTGGAATGAATAAAATGGCAAAAGACAATGTATCCTGTAGGCTGGGGTTTCAGCTGGCATTAAGCACACACAGCCAAGGGTGGCAGATTAAGAGGACAAAATGTCACTCAAGATTTTACAACACCTGGGTGCCTGAATTTCTGACTTGTCATACAGGGATTATAATCTTTAGGAAAACATTAACCATTATTATGCATGCCTGAAAACGTGCATGGAAACATCCTGTATTTGAACCTTGAACCACTAGGAAGCAAAAACATGTTACCTATCTTTAGATCACTAGGCTTTCCACATTTTAACTTTATTCATTCTTTTCTGATAATCAATGAAATAGGTCTTTGCTATACATAACAAGGGCGGGAATATACTTTTGACAGGCAGAGGTTGGGGAAAATTTGTTCTAAGTGGATGGAACTATGTCTTGCACTTAATAGTCACTTAAACATTGATGAGATAAATGAATCAGGAATGACTAGGCAAACTCATAGGCCTGGACATTATGCTCTGGGAATGAAAATGTGCCAGACGACACTAAGCTCTGTATGGAGGGAAAAAATAAGCCTCTGGAGGAAGAACTGAGCTCCAGGCTGATGTGCATCTAAATTCATCCTGCAACTGAATGTAGGGCTCTTATTTACACTCCAAAGAGGAGGGAGTATGGAGCAGCATTCACAGGGTGAATTTCCCATCCCACTTTCTGGAAGAAAGCTTATAGCTACCTGTGCCCTCCTCACTCTTCCTGCAACTACTGCTAACTTGATTTGTGTTGCCTCTCACCAGGACTGTGGCCACTGCCACCTCACTTCTCTACTGGTCTCTCTATTCTAAATCCATTTTATGTTCTACTGCAAGATGAATCTTCCTAAGGCTCCACTTTGATCACATTGCTCTCATTGTCATAATCCTTCATGGCTTCCCATTGCTTATTGAGTAAGTATCAATTTCACTCACACTGCCATTCAAGACCCTGCCACAGCCAGTTGAACAGCCACTGAATAGCAGATACTACTTGTACCTGCATGCACATTTCACTAACATGGCAGCCAGAGTTTTGTGAGCATCCAGCCCAAAGATGATGTGGTAACAGTATTCAGAAGTGCCTGCATTCCATAAAGAATTGCTCCCTTCACTCTGGCTATGTTGCTGGATAGAAAATCCTTTAGCAAGATCCATTTGTCAGTTGGAAATTTCCTTTATAACTAAGGTTTGGTTTATTGTAACTTAATGAAAAATGTACTGTCTTTGGTGAAGAAGCATGTTTCACCCACAAAAGTCATCTGTTGACACTAATCATTCTCTAAGTGGAGTAAATATGGAGATGCCAGGCAAGCACCTCAGTATTGCTTTGAGGTGTTTATTTTTCCCCAGTCAGGAGGCCCAATGTAAGTGGCACTTGGTCACTCTGTTCCCCTGGGGTTTGTGGGTTTGAAAGTTCAATTTTCTTTCCCCTAACCAATCTGAGCCCTCTTGCCTCTGATGCTAAGGGGGCACACGTCGCAAAATGACATGTGTCTTTTAGTGAGAGACAATCAATGCCTAATAGAGGTTTTCTCCCTACCATGCGTAACCAGAAGAAATGGGAAGTGTATTATTAGTACATAGTAGCTACTCAATTATGTATTCAAAAGCCTAATTGGCAAGAAATACTGATAATACACCTTTATCCTTAACCTACTAGTGTGATCAGGTTTCTTGTCCCTTTGGAACACATTATACTTCGGGTGATGAGACTACATTCATTTTTATTTATATACTAAATACTAACTGACTGTTTGTATCTCAGTTTTCTTATTGAGAAAATGAGAACGCTGGAGTAAAAACTCTCTATGGTCATTTTAAGGTCTGGTATTCTATATTTTAATACACACACAGGAGTATTTCACATATATCTAAAAGGATTACATCCATATGTATATATAAATATATATATTTATATATGGATATATAATATATAAAATAATATATAATATATATGGATATGTTTTTTTTTCTCATTTTTTCTCATATATATATACATGTGTATATATATATATATGAAGTGGACTAAGGCTTCATATTTAGCCCTGAATCATATATATATGTGTGATTGAATATTGAGTGAAGGACTTTGGCAACAATGTTCTTGGCAACAATGGTGTTTGCCCTTTATTACATAAAGTCTGTAGTATACAATGGAGAATGTAGGGTTCAAGGGAAGGAATTTTAAGCAGAAATTGGATAGAGTCAGACTTGATTTGGGTAGATAAATGTGGATACAATAAGGAAGATGGACATAATGAGGGAGAACCAGGAAGCTAGGGAGTTACTTTCTTGTTAATCAAAAGAGAAGTAATGAACACAAGAACATGGCAGATCAAACCAGTATGTCTCTTCGACCACAGACAGCATTACTATTTCTGTGCTAACGACTCAAAATAGTCTGAACTAGGAGGCAAAAAATAGCAACTAATTGTCTAATGTACTCAATTTTCCCTCAGTCTATTTCTAACTATAGTCAGGAAAACCAGGCTCTGTAGCATGTCCTGGTAGTATTATGAGGTCTATACTATCATCATTCAGGAAGGGAGCCTCTCAGGAAACACTACTTCTGCTCTGGCTGGAAGGGACAATATAATATGTTTTATCAGAAAAAAGTGTGGAATTTTCTTCACTTTCTGCCAAAAGAGCTGAAACACATGGAAGCCTCTCTCCAAATACTGTATCTATTCACCATTAGTTATAGACTGAGAAGGAGAATCTTGCTGGGTTGGAAGATAGCTGCTGCCATTATCTGCAGGCATGCACACTGCCAATAAAGAGTTGTGCCACAGAGTCTAATTTGTCTACTTGAGATGTCTTCTCCTTTATCTTTTGAAGCCTCAATTGTAACAGTTGTGAAACTACATCAGGATTTACACAAATATATTAAAACAGAAAAGTTGCTGAGAACAGTTTCATGGTCACATTGTGAAGACTTAATGGTACAAAATCAATGTTTTCATGGCTCCTGAGGGAAGCTGAATTAACATCATCCCCCAAACAGATTGTTCTCTCTTCAGGATAGTTTCCTTCCCCCTCATTTCATAACACATCTGCTCCCCTGAGCTAAGGAGTTATACCTACCATGGTGTTTCTCGGCAGATGCAGTAAAGAGGAATAGAGACTTACTAAGACTTAATGACCCTCGAGGCCATGCTTATGCCCAGAGGATTCTGAAGGCTAGACTCGGGGATTCTGGGACATGCCTGATCATAGGGATGCTCTCACCCACTATAGTTTTCTCCACGTTACCAGGCAGGCTCGTGGCTCAGAGGCTCAAAGGGGAACCTAATCGCTGTCTTTAAGAAACTGGGCTCATGCTGTGATTCTGCTCCAAGTGAGAGCTGGGAGAAGAAATATTAGAGAGGTAAGAATGGGCAGGAGAGGTGAGAAGATACAGAGGGGAGAAGAAGAGGGCAAATGAGGATATAAGAGGTCAGGTTCTTTCACTTTTCTGAGGAATTATCACAAGCACCACTGCACTACTTTCTTCACAGAGGAACACAACAGAGCATATGGAATTGGAACAGACATCCATAGGTGAGGGCAGTGGTGTGTCAATCAGTAATGCACAGAATTTCCATTCGTCTCAGTATCTCTGTATCTCTCTCTCTCTCCCCTCCCCCTCCCTGTCTTACACACACACACACACACACACACACACACACTCACAGAGTACACTGTTCACAGCCAGAACACCACAAATACAGTCATATAGTAGCATGGCCATACTTGCTGTCAATAAGACAAAAGGATGTTATTGCAGACTTCATTTATATGTGTGTGTTTAAGGTGGTGGGTGGGTGTCACTTATGTCAATATTCAAATAAAATTACATGGGTATTAACACATTTGGTCTGTACACTATCTCTTGCCCTCATTGTCTGCGTGAATTTAATGTTGCCAATTGTAACTTGGTTCCCTGTATCCCTACTACTTTATGGAACCGTACCCAAGCCATTTTTATTGTAAGCACAGTGCCCCTGCTAGCAAAATACAGGGGTAGAGGAAGGGTAGAGGAAGCAGTGGGAAAAGCCCTGTGAGCTTGCTGGGCCCCCCAGTAAGCAATTTCCGCCTTGCCTCACAGGGGTCCTTTAGGAGGGCTGCCAGAGGCACTGGGAAAAGGCTACAGGGAGAAGGAAACCTCCAGCTGAACTTTGTAACAATTTGAACCCATTGAGAAATCTGGCCAGAACTCAGGGAAGGGCATGAATCCAGAGTGCAGACTCCACAGGAGGGGGACGAACTAAAGCCCTACTTGCTTTTGCAGCAATGTTGCCAGAAATGACAGGATTTTATACTCTTTTATGGCTAAATAATAATCAATTTTGTGTATATATATGTGTGTGTGTGTGTGTGTGTGTGTGTATATATATATATATATATATATCACATTTATATATATATATCACATTTTAACCATTTATTTGTTGATGAACATTTAGATTGATTCCATATCTTAGCTATTGTGACTTGTGCAGCAATAAACACGGTGGTGCCAGTATTCCTTTAATATACTGATTTTCTTTACTTTGGAAAACTACCCAGTAGCGAGATTGTTGGATCATATAGTAGTTTTATTTTTAGATTTTTGAGAAAGACACACACACATATATATGATTCAGGGCTAAATATGAAGCCTTAGTCGGCCTCCATTAACAAGAAATCAGCTTTAGCAAGTTTATACATTTTTAGTAAAATGTTCCAAAGACTCCTATGAAATTTTTGCTGTGTGAAATATGAGTTATGTGGCCCCATACATTTTAGAAAGTTTTGTTTCTTTTTTCTGCCCATCCACCTGTATTTTGAATGGTTAATGTTGGATTGGTTTATCTCAAATTTGGAAACCCTTCTGTGCACTTAACAATGCTTACATTCTTTGCTCTTGATAAATAAATATAAAAGTAAATATAGCTGCTTAAGAAAATATCAATTCAGTTTTCCATGCAGAGCAAGGTCCTTGGTGTTTGCAGCCTGCCTGGTGACTTTTTTAGCAGATGGCAGATATCTGGCGGGGATGGGGCAGAGTTAAGCATTCTTGAGCCCTAAACCGAAGCCCCAGTAAATTTTTCAAGCAAGAATATAAATTTCAAAATCTTACTTTTTCAAAGTGGCAAAGTGTTTCATTATATAACTTTTGCTTGAGGTGTGCATGCTGTTCTAGGTATATTCCAGAACCCTGATTAAACTCAAGGCTTGGAAACTACCAATGAAGTTAGGCACACATGTTGCATTTTCTGGGACTTACTTACGAATGACTCCAGAGTGAAACTTCCAGGCTGCAAGAATGGATTAGGACCCTAATTGGGGTGATGGAGAGACTTAAGAAAAAGAACGTGCTGGGACCAAACGGGGGTGGGGTTTGAGTGAAGAAAGGACCAATGATGTCTAGCCACTTCCTCCAGCCCAGAAAGGGCAACATGATGAGGACTGTTTCTCCAGGCACTTCAACTGAAATCTGTACTTAGTGGTCCCCAGCTTTCCAGAGGTGGCTGATACTCTCACTGCCACACTCTTTACAGAACCATATATGTGCTGTGTGCTCTTTGTGGGTGAAAAGGCTGTGGTCATCCCTGTCATACATGAACATTATATATTTTGAAATGACATCATATTCATTTTTGTTTCTGTTTGGATATTGGGGCAAGCAACATATCCTCACCAGTGTTTGACTTAAAGTCATTGTGGAAAAGTGCTAAGCTAAGCAAAACAGCTATTGGCTTTGCAACTGAAATGCTCAAAGTTGGATAATTCATAAAGTGTATTAGACATTAACCAGCATTTGGTCATTACTGACCATGTGATAAGCACAATACGTAAAAACATTACACTTCCATGCATCTCTGTATGCTCAAAGCATTCTACTATATATAGATTACAAGTCAAAAAAATTGGTACTAAAGGAGAAGACCTAATTGTAATAAAAAAATTCAGCACACAGGTTTCTAAACAGTCACGGACTTGTCTCAAGCATTTTAAAAACCACATCATACAAGCCCTAAGCAGTTTCTTGTTAATCTAGTCTCTGTGCTAATATAGCCAAATGGGAAATACAATCTTGGGAATATGAAGGCCAATGTTATTCTATTAACCTTATATGTTATCCTATTTACTTTCCTGTCTTCAATGAATAAATTAAAATGTCCTCTCATTCTCTAATTGGTGGAGAGTTTGAGTATGACAATGTATAGATTTTATTCAGCTACATTCTGTAACCTTAACGGCCCAAATGCTATCATTCTGTGAGGGATTTCAATGAAAGGCAATGACAGATAAACTGTTTACATTAAAAGACTCTATCAAAGTTATTTTGCACCCAGTTTCATCCTAATCCATCTGCTCTTTCTAGAGCTCTGACAGGCTGACCTCGCTTGCTGTGTGTGTCGTATCGATGTCATTACCAAAGAGGCTTTCCCCAGCCTTTCTGCTGATAACAAAGTAAATGGAAATGCAGAGAAACCTCGGGGAGGTAACAACTTGTTCAGTATGATGAGGGAGAACTGTGGCTACAAAATAGGACTGATTACAGCAGGGAAGAGTATCTGTTGTCACAACTAATATATTCTCTACAGCACACCAACTTCAAAAGAGCTAGATGATAGCAGGGGTAAAATTTATTGCATCTTTTTCATTAGCAAACTTAAAACATAAACGCGGGCTTTCAATTTAATGTGGCTACTAGGTTCTGAAAGTTCAGTGGTGTGCATCACAGGTATCAGGAACACATCCCAAAGCTGCCAGAATGTTCGGGTCTTCAGTGGCTGTGTAATAATTTCATTTGAAATTCTCAAATAGCAACCAGGTCAGTAAGCTCGCTCAACAAGAACAACCACCATAACCATAACCACCACCAAACAACAAACAAATCAAAATGGATCAAATATAAGACCAAAATCAATAAACTGGATTAAAAGTAACTTTTTTGTGTGTTAGGTAATTAGTAATCTGAAGATTAAAACAAACAAACAAACAAACAAAACTGTGAAGTGGAGAGGAAGATCTAAGAAGATTATTGTTTTCTGTAAATGCTCATATGCTTAAGGTGCAACTCTGCGACTAGTGTCTAGTTGGAAAGTCCATACATCTCCAGTAATTAATATGCTTTCAATTAAGTGAATATTTCACAGAATACCAGGGTACTTCTTCGGCAGAAAAAGAAATAAGATGGGGTTAAATAAAATTGGGTACACTGGAGCTACTCATGATCATGTGCCCAGATACAACACATTAGAATGTTTTGTGTTCAAATAAAATTTTAATGGTTCAGTTCTGTTTTTAAAGCACTAGCATACTACTCCAAGCTTTATGTAGAGTCTTTTAGTGAACCTGGTCACTGAACATTTTCAGTCATATCAAATGTTTTCTGAACTTACTAACTGTGCTAAATGAAGTCATCTAATATTTCAATCTAATTCATATTAATAAGATGTTATTAATGTTGTAATGCCCTAAAGGAAATTTCTAACAAGACCCATCTCTTTTATGGCTTTTAGATTTCTAAAGTCTGCTGCTTCTAATGCCAATGTGAGATAACTGCGGCATGAGACAGCCAGGCCCAGATCTAAATAGGTTTCAGAACCCAGTCATCACAAGCCAACCTGCTACCTGTGGACACCAGGCTACATGTTTAGGGCTGTGGAAATCAGACATCATAATATCACTCAATTAAACATTAAGCAGATGTTTACCTGGCTCTAAGAGCATGTGCTGGAGGGAGCTTTGGAGTTTGCCTGCCACATATTCTAGAAGCCTTTGGAATAAGTCAAATTGCCGATAGTTTAAAACTTTAAAGACAGCGATTTTAATAAACCTGTCGATACAATTTCTTTGTTAAAAAAAAATTGAGACTGATTAGGCTACTTATATTGAAAGAGAAGCACAAGGTCTATATCTTTAGATCTTTTATTGAACTGCAAGCGGAGCATCAATAACTGCTTCTCAGCTGTAAATGAAAATTGATTCCAGGTTTAACTCCTAATTTTCAGGGGTTCCTTTAACCCCGAGAAAAATGAAAAGAAAAACTGACAAAAAAGAAAAACCAGAGGTTTAGTGGTATGAGGCAGGGGCATACAGAAATACAGAGAACATAACATATTCCCACTCCCAAAACATCTGTCCTCCTGGGTCAGGCCACTCCCTAGCCAAACCCCAGTGGCCATCTCTGCCTGCCCTGGAGGACTGACTTGAAAATGGCAATTCAATAAGTGTTTCATGGGGAAGGCCAGGGCTGGATTTTATATCTATGATGCCATCTATGATGGCAGCTGAGAAGTAAAAAATGCAGTCAGCCGGATAATGGACACCATGTGGCCCCCAAATCTCAACCATGCCATTGATATCAAACTTAAAAAATACATGGCACCACATATGTTTATTCAGACACTAAGTACATAGCACTATGTCTAATTCCAACACGGTTCTGGATGTTTGCAAAGTCCAATGTCAACTTCAAATAGTTATTTATCTCCCATTCAGGGATAGCTCCTGAGAGAGAGCCAAGATGAGTACAGCATCCTAGAAGAGCCTTCAAGCCTTTCTTTAGGGCATAACATGAGCTCAGAAAGAGAAGTTAAGAACTACAATAGAAGGGTATGAATCAACTCTCCACCCATGCCAATTTTTGGAAGAAAAGCTCTTTTAGAGACACATAATTTCCTGGAGGACTTGGTGCAGATCATTGGCAACCTAACCTTTCTTCCTGGGATCTCTAGTTTAAAAGTTGTCAGGGCTTAGACGAAAGTTAAGGTCATTCATATCCAATGGCTGCCTTTGGGGGCCAGTTAAGACATGCAACGCAGTTCCTAGCAGATCCCTATGGATACCTAGGCCAAAATGAAGGGCTGTGTCTATTTCCCTATGGATCCTAAAGAGAGGGCTGCCAGTTAATGTTTAAAAGGACCACACGGAAGAGTAACCACCTATTGTGTAATTCAAAGCATTTTCTTATACACTGTCTTCACTTGATCCTTACAATACTCCTATGAGTCAGACAAGGCTGGTTTATTCCAGTCTACTGGTAAAAGATCTGAGATTTAGAGATGTTAAACAACTTTCCCAATGCAATATAGCTAGTATTTGAGGCCTGGGATTAAACCCCAGGCTTCTTTATTCCAAAAACTATGTTCTTAATATCTACAGTTAAAATTACTCATGGCCAGGCACACAGCTAATCAACTTTAGGATGACAGAACATTTTCATTCAAGTTTGCCATATACAGGATAGATAATCCAGCAACTGTCTTTAACATCCCATTCCTTACAAGAAAAGGGAAAGTAAATATATGTAGCATCTCAAAGAATATGAAGCTTTTTAGATCATTAGTAGCACTCATAATGATGATGATTATTATCACGTAAAGTGGTGAGTAATTACCATGTGCTAAGCATAGTGTCAGGTGCTTTTGCCTGTATTGATTCACCTAATCATTGAATCCCCAGTATGACCCATTGAAGAAGGTCCTATTTTTACCTCTATTTTATAGGTACTTAGATCTTTGCCCAAGGTCAACCAGTTTGAGTGTGGCAGAGCTAGAATTCAAAGCCATGTCTGTGTGACTATATAGCTATAATCTCACATACTCTCCTACACTGTCCCAGCATTGTCCCACCACCTTAGAACACAGCATGGATATGTCTGCTGTCCAAATAGTCCCAACCAAGAAAGTCAAATGCAGTAGAGGACTAGAGAGAAAATACAAAGTTTTAACAGGTATTTTTAGGCTGCAATCACTATCGCTTCTTCATTGAAGCCATGCACATGTATGATTATATATCGCTTACTTTAAAGAGTCATTCAAAGGTAAAATCTTCTGTTAAAAAAGTTTTCTTATGATCATGAGTCTCTATGGCTGATCATTTGGTATCTTTAATTTATATATTATAATTCCCCCATTCTGAACTCATGTTCCATTTTCCCATTTGAGGGAATAATATTTAGCATTTGAACATACTCTACTTGCTCTGCTAGTGTTTATGCACACGACCTGTCACCTGGCTCAGCATGGCTAATACTGCTGTAGAAGGTGGAAGTGGCAAAAAAGTGGAGGCTGTTTTGATCGTAAGATACTCAGTACCCAAATGCCAGTTTAGAAGCCGACACAACTTGATCCTGTATTTCATTTTCATGCATGTATTTGAAACGTATTCTCTTGGGGATGTTTATGCTCTAAGCCCACAGTATAAGCTCTTAGGCACTGTTTGAAAAAGATTGCTGTATATTCACTACACCTGGATAATCTGAGTTTCGTCAAATGAGTCAAGGTGTGATGACTATGGATGAGATGATTCGGGGATGTCTCCAGAAAGTAAATGGCTTTTTTATTGGACTATGTCTGCATGAATGCAGCCACTGAGTTCTGAGCCATTTCTATTATGTCAGCTGAAACCAGCAGTGTTGTCTGGGCCCTTGAGTACAGTTTTATGGACTAATGCATTTGTCTGTATGCTTTCTCCCCAATCATTCTGCCACAAATGGAGTGACTCTGCAATTCTTTTGCTCAGCTAAGAGGCCCAACCCTACTGCTAAGGTTTGCTGTAAGGTTCAAATGAGACACCACACCTAGCTTGTGCCTGGCACAGAGCAAGAGTGGTTCTAAAAACGGTAATCTCAATACTCCTCCTTATGATGATGCTGGAGGTATGACTGTCCCAATTCAAAGACAAGTGAACAGTACTATGTTATCTACATGGCACTATATTATCTAAAAATGATTTTGGTGATTCCTCTATAAGTTAACTGTAGAATTACCGTGTGACTCATCAATTCCCCTTCTAGGTACACACCAGAAAGAAAACATGTCTATATGAAACTTGTACACAAATCTTCACAGTAGCACTACTCACAGTAGCCAAAAGTTGGAAACAATCAAAATGTCCGTCTAATGATGAGTAGATAAAGAAAATGTGGTTTATTCATACGATGGAATGCTACTTAGCCATAAAACAAAATGAAGTACTGATACATGACATCGAAGAATCAAGAAAACATTATGGTGAGTGAAAGAAGCCAGACAAAAAAGGTCACATGTTATAGGATTCCAGTTATATGAAACAGACAAATCCATAGAGTCAAAAAGTAGATTAGCAGTTGTAAGGGGTTAGGGGGAGGGGGAAATGGGGAGTAACTGTTTAACGGGTATGGAATTTCCACTTGGAGTGATGAAAAATTCTGGAACTGGGATGGATGCACAACCTTGTGAATGTATTAAGTGTCACAGAATTGAACACTTTAAAATGGTTAATTTTACATTAAGTGAATTTTGCCACAAAAAAGAGAAAATTATGTCAACCCATTTACTTTTGCAAAAGGACATTATGCATCCTAAAGGCAGAGCTCTGCAAACATTGCTAGTATTACTGCTGCCACTACTGCACAAGCATTCTCTTTTGGTCTATAGCCTTCCAGGTCTTGTAACTAATCTTCAGACTCTAGAAGGAGGGTTCATTTGCAAATGTTTATAACCTTGTGCCTACATCTTGCTCCTAGGACTCAGTTAGAGGGAATAAGTTGTCATTTTGCCTCACCTTAGAGCCCCCAGTTCAATCTCCCCATCCAATTTTCACTGAGAATCTAAGCCTTTTTGAGGAAGACATCATGACTAGAGGCAGCATGCCATAAAAAGGTTCCAACCTACCAATCCTGATCATCTGAGAGTCTCAGCAGTGAATATACCCTAACACCTAGATGATTCAGGCCAACAGACCCTTTGCCAATTTTAAGATAAATACAGAAAATAACTTTATAAGTTAAAAAGATTACATTCATATAATTACATGAAGAGGAAGTCAATGTGCAAAATCTACTTTCAATTATTATTGAATTCTGCTTTAAACATTTCAATTAAAAAGCAACTTTTTATCTGTCAAAATCAACGATCTGGAATGTTTTCGTTTTTGCTTCTGTTTTACTTACAAATATGATGATGCTCCTGTCATTGGCGTATTAAATGTGTGAGGCAGAAATGACAATTTTTGGAAATTAAGTGTGCATTTTACATTTGCTATGAAGCCCAACTCAAGTAGGAGGGAGACAGCTTGCATTCAGCAAATGTACACCAAGTCCCTGGGAAACAGTTGTGAAATTGGCTTAGGCCAGCACTGTGTAGTCTGTACTTACCCTATGGTTGTTCTTGATAAAGCACTAAACTTGCAAAGATGCAATTATTTTTTACATATTATTAAAATTCAAGCACAAGAAAGTGGAGAAAGTAAAGTAGATGAAAGTTTTGGCCACATAACTTTGAAGATGGATTTGATTTTTAAAGTATACCAGAATGGTAGGAGTTCTAGTGTGGTAAACAACTGTAGATGAGAATAGAGTAGCTGAACCTTGATAATTTTTCCTAAGCTTTTCTTTGCAGGCTCTTCCTCATGAAATGTTTAATCAACATGGAATTCCATATTTGTTAACTCTCTTGAAATATCAGTGCATAAGCATTCCTTTAAACAGTCTGTTTTATAATGTAGCAGACTTCACTGTAGGAAGATCTTGGTCAGGTACTGGATTTAAAGAAAGGCAATCCTGCATTCCTCATTTGAGGTGATAAGCACACCCAGAAGGACCTCACATTCCAGACAGTTCTCCATCAAAGAGAAAATGTGGAAGCATCATTGACACCACACACTAGGTTGCCATTCTCATGAGTCATAAATGATACTTGGCCTTTTCAAATCATAAAGTCCAGTCTCATTGAAATGCTGAAAACACGCATTTCTGCCATCTCATTTGGTGGTAAAGTACTGTAAATGCTTAAAGTGTGGAATAGAAGGAGACAAGGGCAGCAGCAAGTTTTTGCCAAATGTCTTTTGCCTAAAGGTTCATTTAAGTGGCAAGAGGTTGCATATTGATTCTCAGCTGCATTCTGAAATGGTACATCTGGGAAAGGTGAATGAAGCATCACATTTATATCTAAATTAATGAGTATGGGCTCCAAGCCTCACACCAGAGTCACCAAACGAAAGTTATACCTCACCCAGGACAATAAGTAGTCCAAGAGAGGGTAAGACAATCTCTATTGTTTACTACTGACCAGCATTTGTGTATGGAACAGAGAGAGAGATTGGAGGGGGTTGAAAGCAGTTTTAAAGAGCTCTGCATCTCCTTACTATAGCTTTAATGAAAGGTTGAGCTGATTTGACTTGTTCCAGAACACTATGCTCATCTTTGCTTCTTTCCCTCTCTCCAAAGCCCAGAGATAAAGCATGGGGAAGTTTGTGCATGTCAAAGCATGTCAAAGCCATTCCAGTTCCTCCTGCCCCCACTTAGTCCCAAAACAAAGCCCCAAGCTCTTCTTACCTGGTAGAGCTCAGTGGCAGTACACTGAGTGGTCAAGGTCTTCACAGGCTCAAGGTCATCTTCATCACTGCTCAGCTTCAGGTCATCCTCAAGCATCCTACAAAGAGATCAGAGTGGTGTTTGAGTTAGAAAACATATTTTCTAAATCATCCTCAGATACATCTTGCAATGAGAATAAAGTATTGGAGCTACAATCTGACAGCTGCAAATCCTTCAAATGTGTAGAGGGAACTAAGATCGTTTCACCTAATTAGATATTTGAGCTCTTATATTTATGTCATACTTTGCACATATCTTTCCTCTCTACCTTCCCCTAAATCAAGGGGAAAATACTATTTCAGGATCTCCAGAGATGACTGGATTCTATATGTTTTTGCTACTAAAAGTGCAATAAATGTACTGATCAATCACTGTGTATGTGGGATGTGGCATTGGATCTCTACATGAGAAGGTGCTCGGAGTCTCCCATGAAAGAAGAGGGGCATGATCACAGTCCCTAGCTCTAGAGGCTGTTGTCAAAGCCTGCTGGGTCTCTCTGGATGATGGAGGTAAAAGGCACAGTGAACCTGGACTCTCTTTCAGTGCCCTCTGCTGCTGGGTAGCTAGGTGGCCACAAAAGAGCTGGGAGAGAAATGGCTAGTCATTAACCTTCTGATATATGACCGATCTCTTCCTGTAAAATTTGATCTGAGAGATATAAGCCCATGATGTGGATAAGAAATCTTTCTTTCCTAAGGCAAGGCACCTGAAAAATGAGTGGTCTGGATTTTGGTGATGAACTAGCACTTTCAAAATTGTTTATGGAGTCACAGAGCCTTTTGTTTCCATAGAGATATTAATTCCAGTGGCATCCTCTCTATCTCCAAGTGTGAGCTACAGCAGGAAGAATAGCTTATTATCTTAAAATTCCAGCTACACTGTCTTTAAAGACCCATTGGTGTTCATATTTTTATTTACTAAATACAACTTTATACCTCATCCTTAGGCTTCAAGAGGAGACAGTCTCAGCCTCTCTGGACCAATGACCATTTCCTATGCATATATTGCTTTTTCTTGCATCTAGGCTCTGCATCAGGCTCAGTTCCAGGTCTAGAAATCTCTTTCTCAACTCTAGAAATCCCATTTATCCTTTGTAGCCCAATGATCCCACTTCCTCTACAAAAGCTTTCTAGAAAGAACTCCCATCTCAGGAAGAATATTTTTTTCCTCTGCCCAACCCTCAGCTCCATCTGGATCACAGCACAGCTTTCCACTGAATCTCTCCCCACTAGTCCGTATTTCCCATGAGGGCAGGGGGTGCAGCATTTTCACCTCACTGTGCTTCACAGCATCTTCCCACAAATGATAGAGTCTACTGGGATCATTTTGCAGACAAGGAAGGAAAGATTCAGAGAGGTTAATTGCTTTGCTCAAGCTCACACAGTTATTAATAGTTAGTGCTAGAGCCACTCCTGAAATTTCCATCTCTGTAATCCCACTTGGGTGTTTTTCCAGAAGAGAAGCCAGAAGGGAAAAGGAAGCTTCTAATTTGATAAATAGGGGGAAAGTTACTTCAGAGGTTATGTTCAAGTATTGAAAAGAGAGTCAGGGCAGAGTGGATATCCAATAACTCTCCAAGAAAAGCACAGCTCCCCCACTTTCATGCTCAGTCACATAACACTAGAATGTTTACACTGAGGTCTGCAAACCAAAGACTGATATAAAGGATGATTGGTGGGAAGGACAACTGTTAGAGTAGCTTTCAGATAAACTAAATTTGCAGGATTTATGACTGTCCTTCAAGAGACTAATGGATGTTTTGAAGATCTTAGAGAAGGAGAAAAAGTGTATCTTGGTATTTCTTTTGCAGTTGCAGGCTCATGACTGAACAAATAATTCTTTACAACACATTGTGGGAGATGAAGACTATATCATTCTCATAAGCTATAGAACTTAAATATTTAAAAACTACCTATGCTTGTTATTATAAATGGCTTTACTTCCCGTGTGTGTGTGTGTGTGTGTGTGTGTGTGTGTGTGTGTGTGTGTGTGTATGTGTGTGTGTGTATCTCGATACAGCTAGGGAATGTCTATGTGTTAATCTATATTCAAGTAGTCAGCAAAAGAAATGGTAAATAATTCCTGCATTTAGAGGGTCAATTTTCAGAGACAGAGGAAGCCCTAAGTATTTGACCAGCAGCATGGAACTTGGTCCTCACAATACTTCTATGAAGGAGATGGTGTTACAGCTGCATTTTTCAGATGGAGACTCTGAGGTTTAGAGAGATTAAGGGGCTTGCTTGTGAACAGACAGCTAGAAATCAAGGAGGCAAACATGGAACCTAGATCATCTCCAGCCAGAATTGGGAGTAGACAAGGTTTTCCTAGAGGGTACAACTTATAAAAGATGGTATATTCAATAAAATTGACAGCAACAACAAAAACCTCACAAAACATATTAGCATGGAGTCAAGACATTGGGATTCAATTGCTGGCTAATCATAAACCCCAATATCTGGGGTAATTTACCAGCTCTGAGGTTCATCTGTGCCCCTCATCTCTTCAATGGGATAATACTTTGGTTCCGTCACAGGAGGGTGGTGGTGAGCATAACAGGAGCTAATGCATGTGAAAGTGCTTTATGAAAGCACAAAACTAATAATGTGGGGCACCATTAGTTTGGAAAGATATCTCAGTTGGAAATAATGAACTTCATTAATACTATTAACAAGCAATCAGAAGCAGAAGTTTCTGTGTGCCTTTGCTCCTCTCCTTTTAATTTTCTGAACAGTCTGAAGGTAATCCATGATGACTTGGGAAATGTCTAAGGGCATCTCAAGACCAGATGTAGAAATGTGGTTGTGGTCTTCAGGTTTCTCTCCTTCAGGTAGAAGTAGCACATCCAGAGTCAGAGCACAGAGTTCTGAACTCAGCAGTTATTTTACTCTCCAATCAACATTATATTATTTTTAACATGGAGATGAAATGCACTCCAACGTACAATTCTGGAAATAGGCAGCCAATCTACACAGTGATTGACATTAAACAACCTCCCCCACCCCGCCCCCACCATGCAACAAGCTTGGTATGGATTTGGTTGTTAATAAAGGAAAATCTGATGCATATATTTAAGTCCCAGTAAACACAAGTCAAGGAAGTAACTAGGAAGGCAAATTACTATTAGTTATCTCTGGAGGCACTAGGCATTCATTTCATTCCACTTCTTCCCTGACCTATTAAGCTTTATTATTGAATATACATGTACTTGTTTGCATTTTCATCCTTGGCTAATGCTGAACATTACTCTAGGGAAAGCGTAGGATTATGAAAGATTTTAGATTTAATTATTATAGCAGCACCATTCACACCCAATGCAGTTAAAGTCGTCTCAGCAGAAAAATGGTGATCTCTTTTCATGAGGTTATAATTCCATAGACAATTCATCACACATTGGCTACCACAAAAATGTGAAAAAAATTGCTCATATAAATGTATGCTTGTGTGTGTGATCTTAAAAACAAAACAAACAAAACAAAACAAAACAAAAAAACAGACATTGTTCTTCAACTTTTCAATTAGGTGAAAACAGAACCCTGTTGTTTGTTCAGGGTCTAGTCAACCATAATGTTCATCTTGGTGTAAAAATGTTTTTATTTTTACTATGATCTATAATTTCTAGTATTAAGACATAGAATAACCTATAAAACTGAACAAAAACCCAAGTTCTTGCCCTGAGGAGATGATCCTATAAAAGTTCAGATAGTGAAATTTGGATGAGATGGAATGGACCAAAAGAGGATCTTTGTCCTTGGTTTTCTGAGGTTCAAGCTGAGCTTAGTGGCCTCCAAGGGCTCTTTGCACTGAAACATTCTAGTGCACTATGACATGACAGGTCCCATGTGAATCATAACCATAAAATCATAAGATCACACTTCAAAAACTTTGCCAATTTACATAGTGGAAGGCTTAGGTGATTTTGAAGAGGTTAAAATAGAGGGCTTGAAACATTATTATAGAAAGTTGTGGGAAGAAGCCCTTAGTTGAGTCAGCATGAACTTATGAGCAAGGTCTCGAGAAACAAAAAGACCTAAGTTCAAATACAGGAATTCCTATTGGATTTTTTTTATCCAGTAAATAAGACCCTTTAAATCTCAATTTTCTATATGTTAAAATGGATAATAATAATATCCACTCTGGACAATTTTTAGAATTAGAAAATAAAGATTACACAAATTGCCTAGGAGCCAATATAGCTACCAGCTATCACTTTCATCTTAGTTACTATTGATATTGTTATTATTATTGTCAGAGGAATTTTGTTGTACAATAATTTTTAAAAGCTATGGTGGTAACCCAAAGGCTGGCAGAGGTATCAGGCCCTACACATCATTGGAAACTCTTGACCAAATAAGGAGAGATTCAAAGACTATTAAGGAGTTTGGAAAGTTTTGGAGCTTTGGTTTACTCATCTAGAAATGGCCTAAACTCATCAGGTCTGTCTTGGGTTTTCTTAGATCCTCTTGGAGTGCTTAAGATATCCCAGAAATTTGAAAGTCAGTCGCAAGAGGAAACATCCAGACAGTACCAAGTGAGAGTTCAGAAAAAAATGAGTGGCCCCAATGTTCTGACTCTCATACGTGGGAATCTACCTGCTGATCCAGAGAAATGAACCAAGGGTGACCCCCCACTGGAAGTTGTGCTCACCTTGAGCACCGTGTCTTTAGGCCTGTCACTCTCAGGAGGCTGTTCCGACACACATCTGGCTCTGAAGTTTGTGTGTAAGACTGTGCATAATAGGCTCCTACTTGATCCAGAATCCTTGCTCAGAAACAACCGTTGGCACATTGAGTTGTTCTTAGAACTTGCAAGCCTACACAGTGCCTTTTTGTGAACTACAAAATGATGTTCCTCTTGGCAGACAGCAGCACTCGATACTGGGTAGATTCCAGCTTCAAGGTATCTATAGTGCTAGCTGCAATGCTGGTGATTGATTCTCAGATGTACTCTTCCAATTGGAAGTACTTGAGAGTGCTATCTCTTTCACCATGTCACTGTGTCACCTAGTGGAGAAAATGGCAACATCCCTAACATATGGTCATACATGTTTTCTCTGATAGGTAGCTAACAATACCTTTCTATTGTTCAGTACCTTTAATCGTGAGAATGATCTTCCAGTTAGGAGTTGCCATGAGCTTTCCTGTACCTTCTACCTTGCAGCTGGAGTCTTGTTCTCTATAGTTCACACTCAGAGACTAGACTTGTAATGGTGTTGGAGACAGAACCAGTGTTGCTACCTCTGTCATACAGGAGAGGGAGGAGGCTATTACGCTCAGGTTTTAAGCTATTAACTAAAACAGAGCTATAACTTCTGGTCCAATGAGTTTGGGGTCCTCTGGTTACTGGTTTAAATTATCATTGTCTTTCCAAATACCCCAGAGTTCATGGCAATCAGAGTAAGTTTCTGATGGCCCAAATGAATGACACAGTTGACTTTGAGGATAATAACACAGCCTAGAGAGGGCTTGCATGTCCTCATTAGGCAGAGTCTTACTGTAGTCTCTCTTCTAGAATAGTAACTTAGCCCTCTTGACTCCTTAAAGGGCACTTCTTCTTCATAAAGTAAGCTAAAAGAAATAAAACATGACTGGTTTAGAATTACTCAGGGAATTATATATTTTCCTATCTAGTGCTTTGTAGTCTCTGCAGCATTGAATCATTTGTTGGTAGGAAGGCAGGTGATAAGGAAGAGAAGGTGATATTTTTTAGGGAATTCATTCAGTTTCCATGCAGTAAAGGTGCTCAGGCTATTTTTTCCCCTTTAGGAAGAGATATATTTCATTTTCCCAAGGTTTTAACTTAAAATTTTCTGATTCAATGGCCACCACCTCACTGGGAATCCTACAGAATCCCGGTCTGAGGGCTGTGGCAGTGACAAGCCATTTGAAAATCTGTATTATACTGTATAGGAACAAATCTCCAAGCTCTATCAGGTGGGGACCCATAGCCCAGTGCCAACCACTGTGCCCACAGGCAGGGACTAAACATGCACTCTGCCATAGGCATGTGGGCCTGATAAAGATTGTCTTCTGTAGCTGATGGCCTTCCAGGGGGTTGAGAAAATAGGTATTTCATAAGATTAACTGGGCTCCTTAGTGTGAGAACTAGGAGTTCCCTTAGGGGCCATCTACTCCAGGGACTGGCCAGCTGAAGGCCTCAGCCCAAAGCAGCCTTCCCTCTGTTTCTATACTGCTTATGATTTTAGAATAGTTTTTTTTCTTTTTTTTTTTAATACTTTAAGTTCTAGGGTACATGAGCACAACGTGCAGGTTTGTTACATACGTATACATGTGCCATGTTGGTATACCGCACCCATTAACTAGTCATTTACATTAGGTATATCTCCTAATGCTATCCCTCCCCCATCTTCCACCCACAACAGGCCCTGGTGTGTGATGTTCCCCTTCCTGTGTCCAAGTGTTCTCATTGTTCAATTCCCACCTATGAGTGAGAACATGTGGTGTTTGGTTTTTTGTTCTTGTGACAGTTTACTGAGAATGATGATTTCCAGCTTCACCCATGTCCCTACAAAGGACATGAACTCATTCTTTTTTATGGCTGCATAGTATTCCATGGTGTCTACGTGCCACATTTTCTTAATCTAGTCTATCATTGATAGACATTTGAGTTGGTTCCAAGTCTTTGCTATTGTGAATAGTGCCTCAATCAATATACATGTGCATGTGTCTTTATAGCAGCATGATTTATAATCCTTTGGGTATATACCCACTAATGGGATGGCTAGGTCAAATGGTATTTCTAGTTCTAGATTCTTGAGGAATCACCACACTGTCTTCCACAATGGTTGAACTAGTTTACAGTCCCACCAACAGTGTAAAAGTTTTCCTATTTCTCCACAACCTCTCCAGCACCTATTGTTTCCTGAGTTTTTAATGATCGCCATTCTAACTGGTGTGAGATGGTATCTCATTGTGGTTTTGATTTGCATTTCTCTGATGGCCAGTGATGATGAGCATTTTTTCATGTGTTTGTTGGTTGCATAAATGTCTTCTTTTGAGAAGTGTCTGTTCATATCCTTCACCCACTTTTTGATGGGTTTTTTTTTTTTTTTTCTTGTAAATTTGTTTGATTTCTTTGTAGATTCTGGATATTAGCCCTTTGTCAGATGATTAGATTGCAAAAATTTTTTCCCATTCTGTAGGTTGCCTGTTCACTCTGATGGTAGTTTCTTTTGCTGTGCAGAAGCTCTTTAGTTTAATTAGATCCCATTTGTCAATTTTGGATTTTGTTACTATTGATTTGGTGTTCTAGACATGAAGTCGGTCCCCATGCCTATGTCCTGAATGGTATTGCCTAGGTTTTCTTCAAGGGTTTTTAAGGTTTTAGGTCTAATATTTAAGTCTTTCATCCATTTTGAATTAATTTTTGTATAAGGTGTAAGAAAGGGATCAAGTTTCAGCTCTCTACATACGGCTAGCCAGTTTTCCCAGCATCACTTATTAAATAGGGAATCCTTTCCCCATTTCTTGTTTCTCTCAGGTTTGTCAAAGATCAGATGGCTGTAGATGTGTGGTATTATTTCTGAGGGCTCTGTTCTGTTCTATTGGGCTATATCTCTGTTTTGGTACCAGTACCATGCTGTTTTGGTTACTGTAGCTTTGTAGTATAGTTTGAAGTCAGGTAGCGTGATGCCTCCAGTTTTGTTCTTTTGGCTTAGGATTGACTTGGCAATGTGGGCTCTTTTTTGGTTCCATATGAACTTTAAAGTAATTTTTTCCAATTCTGTGAAGAAAGTCATTGGTAGCTTGATGGGGATGGCATTGAATCTATAAATTACCTTGTGCAGTATGGCCATGTTCACGATATTGATTCTTCTCATCCATGAGCATGGAATGTTCTTCAATTTGTTTGTGTCCTATTTTATTTAGTTGAGCTGTGGTTTGTAGTTTTCCTTGAAGAGGTCCTTCACATCCCTTGTAAGTTGGATTCCTAGGTATTTTATTCTCTGAAGCAATTGTGAATGGGAGTTCACTCATGATTTGGCTCTCTGTTTCTCTGTTATTGGTGTATAAGAATGCTTGTGATTTTTGCACATTAATTTTGTATCCTGAGACTTTGCTGAGGTTGCTTATGAGCTTAAGGAGATTTTGGGCTGAGATGATGGGGTTTTCTAAATATACAATCATGTCATCTGCAAACAGGGACAACTTGACTTCCTCTTTTCCTGAGTGAATACCCTTTGTTTCTTTTTCTTGCCTGATGGCCCTGGCCAGAACTTCCAACACTATGTTGAATAGGAGTGGTGAGAGAGGGCATCCCTGTCTTGTGCCAGTTTTCAAAGGGAATGCTTCCAGTTTTTGCCCATTCAGTATGATATTGGCTGTGGGTTTGTCATAAATAGCTCTCATTATTTTGAGATACATCCCATCAATACCTAACTTATTGAGCGTTTTTAGCATGAAGGGCTGTTGAATTTTGTCAAAGGCCTTTTCTGCATCTGTTGAGATAATCATGTAGTTTTTGTCTTTGGTTCTGTTTATATGCTGCATTAGGTTTATTGATTTGTGTATGTTGAACCAGCCTTGCATCCCAGGGATGAATCCCACTTGATCATGGTGGATAAGCTTTTTGATGTGCTGCTGGATTTGATTAGCCAGTATTTTATTGAGGATTTTTGCATCAATGTTCATCAGGGATATTGGTCTAAAATTCTCTTTTTTGTTGTGTCTCTGTCAGGCTTTGGTATCAGGATGATGTTGACCTCATAAAATGAGTTAGGGAGGATTCTGTCTTTTCCTATTGACTGGAATAGTTTCAGAAGGAATGGTACCAGCTCCTCCTTGTACCTCTGGTAGAATTCAGCTGTGAATCCATCTGGTCCTGGACTTTTTTTGGTGGGTAGGCTATTAATTGTTGCCTCAATTTCAGAGCCTACTATTGGTCTATTCAGGGATTCAACTTCTTCCTGGTTTAGTCTTGGAAGAGTGTAAGTGTCCATGAAATTATCCATTTCTTCTAGATTTTCTAGTTGATTTGTGTAGAGGTGTTTGTAGCATTCTCTGATGGTAGTTTGTATTTCTGTGGGGTCGGTTGTGATATCCCCTTTATCATTTTTTATTGCATCTATTTGATTCCTCTCTCTTTTCTTCTTTATTAGTCTTGGTAGCGGTCTGTCAATTTTGTTGATCTTTTCAAAAAACCAACTCCTGGATTCATTGATTTTTTGGAGGGTTTTTTGTGTCTCTATCTCCTTCAGTTCTGCTCTGATCTTAGTTATTTCTTGCCTTCTGCTAGCTTTTGCATATGTTTGCTCTTGCTTCTCTAGTTCTTTTCATTGTGATGTTAGAGTGTCAATTTCAGATCTTCCCTGCTTTCTTTTGTGGGCATTTAGTGCTATAAATTTCCCTCTACACACTGCTTTAAATGCATCCCAGAGATTCTGGTATGTTGTGTCTTTGTCATCACTGGTTTCAAAGAACGTCTTTATTTCTGCCTTCATTTCATTATGTACCCAGTAGTCATTCAGGAGCAGGTTGTTCAGTTTACATGCAGGTGAGCGGTTTTGAGTGAGTTTCTTAATCCCAAGTTCCAGTTTGATTGCACTGTGGTCTGAGAGACAGTTTGTTATATTTTTCTATTCTTTTACATTTGCTGAGGAGTGCTTTATTTCCAACTATGTGGTCAATTTTGGAATAAGTACAATGTGGTGCTGAGAAGAATGTATATTCTGTTGATTTGGGGTGGGCAGTTCTGTAGATGTCTATTAGGTCTGCTTGGTGCAGAGCTGAGTTCAATTCCTGGATATCCTTGTGAACTTTCTGTCTTGTTGATCTGTCTAATATTGACAGTGGGGTGTTAAAGTCTCCTATTATTGTTGTGTGGGAGTCTAAGTCTCTTTGTAGGTCTCTAAGGACTTGCTTTATGAATCTGGGTGCTCCTGTATTGGGTGCATATATATTTAGGATAGTTAGCTCTTCTTTTTGAATTGATACCTTTACCATTATGTAATGGCCTTCTTTGTCTCTTTTGATCTTTGTTGGATTAAAGTCTGTTTTATCAGAGACTAGGATGGCAACCCCGCCTTTTTTTATTTTCCATTTGGTTGGTAGATTTTCCTCCATCCCTTTATTTTGAGCCTGTGTGTGTCTCTGCACGTGAGATGGGTCTCCTGAATACAGCACACTGATGGGTCTTGACTCTTTATCCAATTTTCCAGTCTGTGTCTTTTAATTGGAGCATTTAGCCCATTTACATTTAAGGTTAATATTGTTATGTGTGAACTTGATCCTGTCATTATGATGTTAGCTGGTTATTTTGTTCATTAGTTGATGCATTTTCTTCCTAGCATCGATGGTCTTTACAATTTGGCATGTTTTGCAGTGGCTGGTAGCACATTTCCATGTTTAGTGCTTCCTTCAGGAGCTCTTGCAGGGCAGGTCTGGTGGTGACAAAATCTCTCAGCATTTGCTTGTCTGTAAAGGATTTTATTTCTCCTTCACTTACAAAGCTTTGTTTGGCTGGATATGAAATTCTGGGTTGAAAATTCTTTTCTTTAAGAATGTTGAATATTGGCCCCCACTCTCTTCTGGCTTGTAGAGTTTCTGCTGAAAGATCTGCTGTTAGTCTGATGGGCTTCCCTTTGTGGTTAACACGACCTTTCTCTCTGGCTGCCCTTAAGATTTTTTCCTTCATTTCAACTTTGGTGAACCTGACAATTATGTGTATTGGAGTTGCTCTTCTCGAGGAATATCTTTGTGGCGTTCTCTGTATTTCCTGAATTTGAATGTTAGTGTGCCTTGCTAGGTTGGGGAAGTTCTCCTGGATAGTATCCTGAAGAGTGTTTTCCAACTTGGTTCCATTCTCCCTGTCACTTTCAGGTACACCAATCAGACGTAGATTTGGTCTTTTCACATAGTCTTATATTTCTTGGAGGCTTTGTTTGTCTTTTTTTACTCTTTTTTTCTCTAAACTTCTCTTCTTGCTTCATTTCATTCGTTTGATTTTCAATCACTGATACCCTTTGTTCTAGTTGATCTAGTCAGCTACTGAAGCTTGTGTATTCATCACGTACTTCTTGTGCCATGGTTTTCAGCTCCATCAGGTCATTTAAGGACTTCTCTACACTGGTTATTCCAGTTAGCCATTTGTCTAATCTTTTTTCAAGGTTTTTAGCTTCTTTGCAATGGGTTTGAACTTCCTCCTTTAGCTTGGAGAAGTTTGATCGTCTGAAGCCTTCTACTCTCAACTCGTCAAAGTTATTCTCTGTCCAGCTTTGTCCCATTGCTGGTGAGGAGCTGCATTCCTTTGGAGGGGGAGAGGCTCTCTGATTTTCAGAATTATCAGCTTTTCTGCTGTTTTTTCCCCATCTTTGTGGTTTTATCTACCTTTGTTCTTTGATGATGGTGATGTACAGATGGGGTTCTGGTGTGGATGCCCTTTCTGTTTGTTAGTTTTCCTTCTAACAATCAGGACCCTCAGCTGCAGGTCTGTTGGAGTTTGCTGGAGGTTCACTCCAGACCCTGTTTGCCTGGGTATCAGCAGCGGAGGCTGCAGAATAATGAATATTGCTGAACAGAAAATGTTACTGCCTGATCTTTCCCCTGGAAGTTTCGTCTCAGAGGGGTACCCAGCTGTGTGAGGAGTCAGTCTGCCCCTACTGAAGGGTGCCTCCTAGTTAGGCTACTCGGGGGTCAGGGACCCACTTGAGGAGGCATTCTGTCTGTTCTCAGATCTCAAACTCCGTGCTGGAAGAACCACTACTCTCTTCAAATCTGGAAGAACCACTACTCTCTTCAAATCTGTCAGACAGGGACATTTAAGTCTGCAGAGGTTTCTGATGCCTTTTGTTTGGCTATGCCCTACCCCCAGAGGTGGAGTCTACAGAGGCAGGCAGGCCTCCTTGAGCTGCAGTGGACTCCACCCAGTTCGAGCTTCCCAGCGGCTTTGTTTACCTACTCAAGCCTCAGCAATGGCGGGCGCCCCTCCCCCAGCCTTGCTGCTGCCTTGCAGTTCGATCTTAGACTACTGTGCTAGCAATGAGCGAGGCTCCGTGGGTGTGGGACCCTCTGAGCCAGGCGTGGGATATAATCTCCTGGTGTGCCATTTGCTAAAACCATTGGAAAAGCGCAGTATTAGGGTGGGAGTGACCCGATTTTCCAGGTGCCATCTGTTACATCTTCGCTTGGCTAGGAAAGGGAATTCCCTGACCCCTTGCACTTCCCGGGTGAGGCGATGCTTCTCCCTGCTTTGGCTCATGCTCAGTGCGCTGCACCCACTGTCCTGCACCCACTGTCCGACAAGCCCCAATAAGATGAAACCAGCACCTCAGTTGGAAATGCAGAAATCACCTGTCTTCTGCCTCACTCATGCTGGGAGCTGTAGACTGGAGCTTTCCTATTCGGCCATCTTGGAACCGCCCCCCGAACAGTTTTTTTGTTTGTTTGTTTTTCATTTTTAAATGTGTAAAAAAATCAAAAGAAGAATAATATTTCACAACACATAAAAATTTATATGGAACTTAGATTTCATTATCCATAAATAAAGTGTTATTGGACTACAGCCACTCCCATTCATTATATATCATCCATGGCTGCTTTTGAGCTACAATGGCCAGGTTGAGTAGTTGCTACCAAATGAAGGCTTAAAATATTTACTATCTAGGTCTTTATCAAAATAAAATTTGCTGACCCTTGCTTTAAGCCCATGATTTTCAAACTCTTAAACTCAAAAAATCTTTTCTTGTGTAGCCAAATGAAACTTTATGAGAAACCTCAAATAAGATTAAAGTACTTTGTTTTGTTAACTCCCAGGGATTTGCAAGAACAAAGCCTAAAAACAACTCATCTAGTTAAGATTCCTTGTTTTATGGAGATGGTTGTGGCTCCATGAATATTGCATGAGATTTCATAAGAGAATCGGAGCTTAATTTTCTTACCCTCTCTGATCCTCAGTTTTCTCATCTATGCAATGGGAATAAAAAATAATATGTATCTCAGAGATTCAGAAAGTGCCACATAGTCTGACAGCCTAGAGAGCTGAGTTCTCAAACAATAGTAGGAGAAGAGTAGAGTAACTATCATTTTGTCTGGGCACATATGTGGTACATATGAATTTATATCTATATTGTATACATAAGCCAAAGCTAATAGTGTGAACACTGATGTACATGACTATTGACTTGAATCAAACCATCACCTCTTCAACGTTGGAATTCCTTAGAATTGGTCACATAAATTCAGCACAATACCAATTTTCTGCTCTACTGTCATCATTTTGGATTTGATTTTCATTTTCTTAGTATATTTCTCTGGGTTATATAATGTCCTCCCAATGTGGGAACTCAAGTTATCATGCAAATGACAAAGTGCCTAACAGAATTCAGATGGCTTTCAAGAAAATGTTACACACAACAAAACAGTCTTGTATCATTTTTTAGAAGTGTGTGTTTAAACATCTAAGAGTGAATTTCCCCAGAGAAGACCATAACTCAGTAGATCAACCTGGGCCTGAAAACAAATGTGGGGATAATTCCAAAGGAGAACACAGAATCTTTTATCTTTAAAAAAATTTCAAGCATGGACCCCGATAGCTGATATTCTGCTCTTTGTAGGGCTGTACAAGTCACCTTGAAAGAATTTCCATTGAGTCATAGTAGGTGATATGGAAAGTCATCCAAGTGGAGCAATAGGAATTCATTCAAGTCCATATAGTAGGCTTGGTATTTGTGGATGAGATTTCAGGAAGGAGAGAATATAGATTAACTGAAAGAAGGAGGCAGCAAGGAAACCAGTTAGACTGCCATCGTAGTACTCCAGGTAACACAGGTTGGTGGCCTGGGTCAGGGCACAGACAGTAAAAATAGTGGAGACCAGATTCTAGAGACATTTCAGAATTGGAGTCAACTGAATTTGGACACTGATGATCCTAACATTCAAGGTTGTCCGAGAACACTGAATTTAAATCAGGAATTCCACCAGACATCAAAGCCTTCCCTCACACTAGGCTGCCTTTCTATCGAATGTCTCTATATTTTGATAAGGCTCAGATGCCGAGTGAAGACCTATGTTAGGACCTTTGTCTATCTGGCAGAAGAGTGTCTCTAGTAATTCAGCATTTCTCTTTGGAGACAAACCCAGTCACTAGTTAGCTTCCATTCTCAAGTGATAAGGAAAGGCAGAATTCCTTTTGGAGTTGTCCCTCTCAGTCTCCCTTCAGCTTCTTGGAACAACTACAGCAGATTAGATATAAAAAACTCCTGTGGTTACCTCCAAATTACAGTCACAAAGGGTACTTCATTACTCATCTCTTCACATCAGCTCCTAACTGTCAAATGATTAAGGAAATAACTCCTTTATGGAGTTGGTCCATTAATATCTATCTAAGGAAACTGTCCAAAACAACCAAAATATTAAGTCGCTGTTAAGTGCACTACAACTCATATCTGCTGACAGTCATTGTGTCTTACATTTAACTCAATGGGGGAAAGGACCAATTCTTAGTCCTATGTGATGCATGGCAAATTTTCAGCTGCTGATAACAGAACACTTTAGCTTGGAGTGCTTTAAACCATTTCTCAAACCCATTTCCAGAGAAAGGTTGTCAACAAGGCCTGTTTACCTGAATTGACATAGCAGATAAGATTTCCCTTATGTTGATGCATAAAGAATTCACAGTTTATTTCAAATTATTTAAGCAAAATATTCAGGCCTGACAATGTAGGCCCAACTACAATGTTGACAGCATTTTTGCTCAGTTACTTGTAAAAATCCCACCTGATTTATATGCTCAGCTCTTTTGGCTGCATCAAAATCACTCTCCACACTCCGTTTTAGGGGAAGAGGTAGATTGCTTTCTAATCCATACTGACAGTATTTTAACTCTGCAGAGCTGGATATACCTTCTTGGGCACGTGTAGCCCAGGACCCCTGTGAGCATTCCAGCAGATGAGTATGAGTACCACCTGTTACACACACATACAGACAGGGCAAGGTCAAGGCCAAGGCCTGGCTAATTCAACCAATAATGATACAGGTCCACTTTTAGATATAGATAGTTTAGTACTTACTAAACTAGGTTTGAAATAAAATAAAAGAAGAATTACTGAAGGTGCCAGCTGACCCCCGACTCTTGTCCCACACACCAAAAAGGAGGATACCAAACAAAGGAGGCCAGATGACTGAAAACCAAGTTACAGGACACACTGTCGCTGAGGAATCAATTTTAGACTTCAGTTTAGCAGTTGTATAGGCTAGAGTTCTATTATGTGGAGGGCAGGACGAAAACTCTTCAACAGAACCTGGTAGGTGATGGGAAACTGTCTCATAACAGCATTCCAAAGGAGATAGGGAGGTGAGTGGGAGATGGGCTTGAAGTATATCTCATAATCTTCTTGTCCTCTCTTGTTCTGGGAGGATCACTGGGTGTTCCACCAAGGCTCACATTAGCTGTGGTTCAAACCTCTGCTTATGTGGCCTATTTGGATACCTGCAGGTTCTCCAGGGTGCCATGGTAAAACTGCTCCCCTACACCACCAGACATCCTTGTAAGTTGATAACTACTTACAAGATCTGAGTTTCAGATCCTGGTGACCTGCTGAACATAATAACTCTCATTTACTAATGTCTCATTGTGAATGTGCTGTCCACATTTAAATTCTAACAAAGGCTGGTAGTATCATTACCATAAACAGAACAATAGCTAATGGACTTGTTTCTCTGCTAAGGGTGATGCATGTAAGCTAAGCTAGCCAGAGCTCATCATGTAACATGTTGGGTCCAAGGGCACACACATCCATAAGAACTAGCCAATATTCAGAGTCCTCAGAGACCAGTAACTTTCCACTTTGCAAAGCTAATTAACTTGTGTGTGGCTACTGAGTACACTGAAGAGCTCAGTGTAGCAATAGAGCCTGCACTGCAGTCAGATAGACCCAAGTTCAAACTCTCACTACCTGTGTCACCTCAGATCAAATCCCTTGAACTTCTGAGTGTCTTACAGAATTGCTGTAACTATTAAATGCAATATCTCACTTCAAACCCCTAGCACACAGGAATCATCCAATCTTTATCATCTGTGATTATTGGCTCAAGATAGTTCAGCTTGAATTTTCCTGACACATCAGATGTCATTTTATTTGGAAACAAAGCAAACTAGAGAAATGTGTTCTCATGTTAAAGTAAAAATTGAAAGAAGGAAAATAATTGTATATTTGCCACAAATAGCTTTTGCATGCCAGAAACAGAAGTAGATCATGTTTTTAATAATGAGAACCTTTTTAATATTACTATATCAACTTTTTCAAATCTTGAAAATTCAAATCTACCTAAAATGCAACTGAACTATATATCATCAAATATTAATCTAGTATCATTCCAGGAGTGCTAAAACATTTTGATAATGAAATGTCTATTCATGGAACATAGCACATCATCAACAAATAAAATGATGAAAACCAGATGATCACCTCAACAGAGGCCAAAAGTATACTTGATAAAATTTTATATCCATTCCTTATCCAAACTGTTTAACAGCTAAGTAGAGAAAGATACTCCCTTTTTGCATAAGGAATATGTAACTGCAAGCTCTCAATCTAAGGAATGTTTTAGTACATATGGAAGGTTAGATCAAATTTTAAACATATACTTTAAAACGAAAAAGAAATCACAGATGACCATGTTTCAAATGTTTTTAAAAATATGTATTAATGTTGATTCATTGGGTAGACAGAAGGAACACAAACAGACTAATATCATCCAATGACACCATTTGTTCTGATAATTACTCCAATTTAAACAGTTTTAAGGCATCACATATGGCTTCCGCAAGGCATTCTTTCCACGTAGGTAGACAAAATTAGAAAATGACATAAAAAGCCTCAGTTTCCATTTCCATGGTTCATAAATTATTAATCCTTTAAAAACACATCACCTTTTTATTGGTATTCACAATTGTCTGCAAGCTTTATAAATGCAGAGATGCTTTATAACCTGATTGAAAATTTGATCTTATTGTTTTAACAAAATGAGAATTGTTTTAGAAGGGGCTCCACAATGTCTAGGCATATATTTTCCCTAAGTAACAGTATGAGGCATGCATTTCCTTCTGAGAATTCAACATTTATGTTGATGCACTTGGCTGTAGAGCCAATCCTGCACTGGCTCTAATACAGAGGAATTTTCTGAACATTTTGAGTAATGGGACTGAAATAATTTAATGGCTCCTTCTGTGCATATTAAATGAGTTGCACGATATATTTAGCTTTTGCAGGAAACTTGTTTACACTATAAATTATAGCACATGGCACAATTACATTGATGTGGAATGCCAACCATGTTGAGTCATTTTGGCCATCTCTCTCCAAATTTCAACTTACGGCAAATGAATTCTCTGTAGCTCACCAATATACCATGAGTGTTTTTTAATCCCTGACCCTGCTGAACACATGTAAGGCCATGATTTTAGCACTGCCATTGACTTATAAAGAAAAACTGAACCGGAGAGGAGGATTCTCAGGAAAAAGGAGGGCCACTGTCAGCAAATGACATACTTATCTAAACTGTTCTGTATTACCCTATATTAATGAATTAGAAAGGATTGGCTTTCTAATTCTGAAACACAGAAATAACTCAGTTGTCTAACAATCAAGGGCTCTGTAATTCAATTTCCTTAGCGGTAACAATATGTAAAGGAAATAGCAAAGAGTTGGGAGCTGAACAGACTACAGGTCCAGCCTGTGCTCTTGCATTTACTAACTGTACAAATCTGGGCAAACTAATTGACCTCTCTGAGTTGCCATTTTTTTTCTCTCTAAAACAAGGCTACTTATAACAACTTTGGACAGCTGTTGCAAAGATTAGCTGAAATAACATGTGAAAAGAGTTCACTTTGAGTTCTTGATAAATGCCACTGCTTCCACTATTACTGATATTAAGGCAAACTGGAGCCTGGCTCTTATATCAATGCATTTAAAAGCACCCTTAAAAGAATCACTGTAGAGGAAATCACCAGGTCTCTGGCTGAAGAAAGTAGTTTAAGCAACAACAGAGAGACAAGGGGGTAGGTTTTACATATAGTGGATGAACATCTTATGAAATTGGAGCTCTATTCTTTCCTGATTTGGCTTCAGGTAAGAGGGTGCCAATTCTGAATACTTGCCCCAGAACGTGGCTATTTCTATCTTGTTATTCATAGACTCACATTCTTGATAAATAGGTAACTAGCTGTCTGGATAGAATCAGAAAGAACTATAAATATAGATACGTGGAGAATAGCAGACCCAATACTGGCCAAGACTTAGCATTTAATATCTAGAACTAGGAAATCTATTCAGAATAAAAGTGTAGTCCCTCAAATAAAATTGCTCCAATCATTCTAGGAAAAACATGTTAGTTTAATGAAAGCACTTTGAACCTTTCACATCACACCTGTCAGATGTACAATTATGACTTGAGAGCTTACACCTTGCCTCTGTCTCGCAAAAAATCCAAGTAAACCAATACTAGCTAATAATAACTAAGACTTATTGAGGTAAGCTTAATGTGTGCCAGAGATTCATTTCTCTAAGTGTTCTAATGGATCACTTCATTGACTCTTTCCACGAAATTTGGGAGGTTGTACTTGTATTTTCTCTGTTCAAGTGAGGAAATTCAGGCTTTAAAAAGTTAAGAAGAAAACACACAGAATGGGGGAAAATATTTGTGGGTCATATATCTGATAAGGATCTAGTATCCAGAATTTATAAGGAACCCTGGAAACTCAGCAATAAAATGATGAGTAACCCAATTAAAGAGTGAGCAAAGGATCTGAATAGACATTTTTCCACAGAAGATACCACTATGGACTGAATGTTTCTGTGTCCCCCTCCCTCAAAGTCATACAGAGTTGAAACTCTAATCCCCAATGTGATGGTATTAGGAGGTGGAGTCTTTGGGAGGTGACTGGGTCATAACGGTTGAATACTCATGATGGGATTAGTGACCTTCTAAGAAGGGACCCAAGAGAGCTTGCTTCCTTTCATTCTCTTTCTACCATGTGAGGATATCAGAATGAGGGTTTTTACCAGAACCCAACCATACTGGTACCCTGATCATGGACTTCCCAACTGCCACTTACGTGAGAAACAAATGTTTGTTGTTTAAGCCACTCAGCCTATGGGATTCTTGTTATAGCAGCCCAGACTGACAGACACAGAAAAACAAATGGTCAATAAGCAGATGAAAAGATGTTCAACATCATTAACTATAAGGGAATAGACATAAAGTAGAAACAGCACAAATGTCAATGAACTGATGGAATGGATAAACATGATGTGATAGATCCATGAAATGAATGATTATTCAGCTATAAAAAGGAAGAAAATACTGACACATGGTACAACATGAATAAGCCTTGAAAATATTATGCCAAGTGCAATAAACCAGTCACCAAAGGCCACATATCACATGATTCCTTTCATATGAAATGTCTAAAACAGATAAATCTGTAGAGACAGAAAGAGACTGGTTGCCAGGGCTTGGGGGGATGGGGCAAGGGGAGTGACTGCTAATGTTATGGAGATTCTTTCGGGGTGATGAAAATATTCTAGAGGGAGCAAGATGGCCGAATAGGAACAACTCCAGTCTCCAACTCCCAGCGCGAGCGACACAGAAGACCGGTGATTTCTGCATTTTCAACTGAGGTACTGGGGTCATCTCACTAGGGAGTGCCGGACAATCGGTGCTGGTCAGCTGCTGCAGCCTGACCAGCGAGAGCTGAAGCAGGGCGAGGCATCGCCTCACCTGGAAGCGCAAGGGGGAAGGGGATCCGTTTTCCTAGCCAGGGGAACTGAGACACACAACACCTGGAAAATCGGGTAACTCCCACCCCAATACTGCGCTGTAAGCATACAGGCATTCCAGGAGAATATATCCCACACCTGGCCGGGAGGGTCCCACGCCCACGAAGCCTCCCTCACTGCTAACACAGCAGTCTGCCGCGATCTATCCGCAAGGCAGCAGCGAGGCTGGGGGAGGGGCGCCCGCCATTGCTGAGGCTTAAGTAGGTAAACAAAGCCGCTGGGAAGCTCGAACTGGGTGGAGCTCACAGCAGCTCAAGGAAGCCTGCCTGTCTCTGTAGTCTCCACCTCTGGGGACAGCGCACAGCTGAAGACCAACAGGGGAAGTAGCGGGAGCTGGTGCAGACGCGAACGACTCTGTCTGACAGCTTTGGGGAGAGCCGCGGATCTCCCAACGCGGAGGTTGAGATCTGAGAACGGACAGACTGCCTGCTCAGGTGTGTCCCTGACCCCTGAGTAGCCTAGCTGGGAGAAATCCCCCACTAGGGGCAGTCAGACACCCCACACCTCACAGGGTGGAGTACACCCCTGAGAGGACACTTCCAAAGGAAGAATCAGACAGGTACACTCGCTGTTCAGCAATATTCTATCTTCGGCAACCTCTGCTGCTGATACCCAGGCAAACAGGGTCTGGAGTGGACCTCAAGCAATCTCCAACAGACCAACAGAGAGTCCTTCTGACTGTCAGAAGGAAAACTATCAAACAGGAAGGACACCTATACCAAAACCCCATCAGTTCGTCACCACCATCAAAGACCAGAGACAGATAAAACCACAAAGATGGGGAAGAAGCAGGGCAGAAAAGCTGGAAATTCAAAAAATAAGAGCGCATCTCCCCCTGCAAAGGAGCGCAGCCCATCACCAGCAACAGATCAAAGCTGGTCAGAGAATGACTTGGACGAGAGGAGAGAAGAAGGCTTCAGTCCATCAAACTTATCAGAGCTAAAGGAGGAATTACGTACCCAGCGCAAAGAAACTAAAAATCTTGAAAAAAGAGTGGAAGAATTGACAGCTAGACTCATTAATGCAGAGAAGATCATAAACGAAATGACAGAGATGAAAACCATGACACGAGAAATACGTGACAAATGCACAAGCTTCAGTAACCGACTCGATCAACTGGAAGAAAGAGTATCAGCGATTGAAGATCAAATGAATGAAATGAAGCGAGAAGAGAAACCAAAAGAAAAAAGAAGAAAAAGAAATGAGCAAAGCCTGCAAGAAGTATGGGATTACGTAAAAAGACCAAATCTACGTCTGATTGGGGTGCCTGAAAGTGAGGGGGAAAATGGAACCAAGTTGGAAAACACTCTTCAGGATATCATCCAGGAGAACTTCCCCAACCTAGTAGGGCAGGCCAACATTCAAATTCAGGAAATACAGAGAACGCCACAAAGATACTCCTCCAGAAGAGCAACTCCAAGACACATAATTGCCAGATTCACCAAAGTTGAAATGAAGGAAAAAATCTTAAGGGCAGCCAGAGAGAAAGGTCGGGTCACCCACAAAGGGAAGCCCATCAGACTAACAGCAGATCTCTCGGCAGAAACTCTACAAGCCAGAAGAGAGTGGGGGCCAATATTCAACGTTCTTAAAGAAAAGAATTTTAAACCCAGAATTTCATATCCAGCCAAACTAAGTTTCATAAGTGAAGGAGAAATAAAATCCTTTACAGATAAGCAAATGCTTAGAGATTTTGTCACCACCAGGCCTGCCTTACAAGAGACCCTGAAGGAAGCCCTAAACATGGAAAGGAACAACCGGTACCAGCCATCGCAAAAACTTGGCAAAATGTAAAGACCATCGAGGCTAGGAAGAAACTGCATCAACTAACGAGCAAAATAACCAGTTAATATCATAATGGCAGGATCAAGTTCACACATAACAATATTAACCTTAAATGTTAATGGACTAAATGCTCCAATTAAAAGACACAGACTGGCAAACTGGATAAAGAGTCAAGACCCATCAGTCTGCTGTATTCAGGAGACCCATCTCACATGCAGAGACATACATAGGCTCAAAATAAAGGGATGGAGGAAGATCTACCAAGCAAATGGAGAACAAAAAAAAGCAGGGGTTGCAATCCTAGTCTCTGATAAAACAGACTTTAAACCATCAAAGATCAAAAGAGACAAAGAAGGCCATTACATAATGGTAAAGGGATCAATTCAACAGGAAGAGCTAACTCTCCTAAATATATATGCACCCAATACAGGAGCACCCAGATTCATAAAGCAAGTCCTTAGAGACTTACAAAGAGACTTAGACTCCCATACAATAATAATGGGAGACTTCAACACTCCGCTGTCAACATTAGACAGATCAACGAGACAGAAAGTTAACAAGGATATCCAGGAATTGAACTCATCTCTGCACCAAGCGGACCTAATAGACATCTATAGAACTCTCCACCCCAAATCAACAGAATATACATTCTTCTCAGCACCACATCGCACTTATTCCAAAATTGACCACATAATTGGAAGTAAAGCACTCCTCAGCAAATGTAAAAGAACAGAAATTATAACAAACTGTCTCTCAGACCACAGTGCAATCAAACTAGAACTCAGGACTAAGAAACTCAATCAAAACCGCTCAACTACATGGAAACTGAACAACCTGCTCCTGAATGACTACTGGGTACATAACGAAATGAAAGCGGAAATAAAGATGTTCTTTGAAACCAATGAGAACAAAGATACAACATACCAGAATCTCTGGGACACATTTAAAGCAGTGTGTAGAGGGAAATTTATAGCACTAAATGCCCACAAGAGAAAGCAGGAAAGATCTAAAATTGACACTCTAACATCACAATTAAAAGAACTAGAGAGGCAAGAGCAATCACATTCAAAAGCTAGCTAAAAACGCTCAATAAATTCGGTATTGATGGAACATACCTCAAAATAATAAGAGCTATTTATGACAAACCCACAGCTAATATCATACTGAATGGGCAAAAACTGGAAAAATTCCCTTTGAAAACTGGCACAAGACAGGGATGCCCTCTCTCACCACTCCTATTCAACATAGTGTTGGAAGTTCTGGCTAGGGCAATCAGGCAAGAGAAAGAAATCAAGGGTATCCAGTTAGGAAAAGAAGAAGTCAAATTGTCCCTGTTTGCAGATGACATGATTGTATATTTAGAAAACCCCATCGTCTCAGCCCAAAATCTCCTTAAGCTGATAAGCAACTTCAGCAAAGTCTCAGGATACAAAATTAATGTGCAAAAATCACAAGCATTCTTATACACCAGTAACAGACAAGCAGAGAGCCAAATCAGGAATGAACTTCCATTCACAATTGCTTCAAAGAGAATAAAATACCTAGGAATCCAGCTTACAAGGGATGTAAAGGACCTCTTCAAGGAGAACTACAAACCACTGCTCAGTGAAATCAAAGAGGACACAAACAAATGGAAGAACATACCATGCTCATGGATAGGAAGAATCAATATCGTGAAAATGGCCATACTCCCTAAGGTTATTTATAGATTCAATGCCATCCCCATCAAGCTACCAATGACTTTCTTCACAGAATTGGAAAAAACTGCTTTAAAGTTCATATGGAACCAAAAAAGAGCCCGCATTGCCAAGACAATCCTAAGTCAAAAGGACAAAGCTGGAGGCGTCACGCTACCTGACTTCAAACTATACTACAAGGCTACAGTAACCAAAACAGCATGGTACTGGTACCAAAACAGAGATATAGACCAATGGAACAGAACAGAGTCCTCAGAAATAATACCGCACATCTACAGCCATCTGATCTTTGACAAACCTGAGAGAAACAAGAAATGGGGAAATGATTCCCTATTTAATAAATGGTGCTGGGAAAATTGGCTAGCCATAAGTAGAAAGCTGAAACTGGATCCTTTCCTTACCCCTTATACGAAGATTAATTCAAGATGGATTAGAGACTTAAATGTTAGACCTAATACCATAAAAACCCTAGAAGAAAATCTAGGTAGTACCATTCAGGACATAGGCATGGGCAAGGACTTCATGTCTAAAACACCAAAAGCAACGGCAGCAAAAGCCAAAATTGACAAATGGGATCTAATTAAACTAAAGAGCTTTTGCACAGCAAAAGAAACTACCATCAGAGTGAACAGGCAACCTACAGAATGGGAGAAAATTTTTGCAACCTACTCATCTGACAAAGGGCTAATATCCAGAATCTACAAAGAACTCAAACAAATATACGAGAAAAAAACAAACAACCCCATCAAAAAGTGGGGAAAGGATATGAACAGACATTTCTCAAAAGAAGATATTCATACAGCCAACAGACACATGAAAAAATGCTCATCATCACTGGCCATCAGAGAAATGCAAATCAAAACCACAATGAGATACCATCTCACACCAGTTAGAATGGCAATCATTAAGAAGTCAGGAAACAACAGGTGTTGGAGAGGATGTGGAGAAATAGGAACACTTTTACACTGTTGGTGGGATTGTAAACTAGTTCAACCATTATGGAAAACAGTATGGCAATTCCTCAAGGATCTAGAACTAGATGTACCATATGACCCAGCCATCCCACTACTGGGTATATACCCAAAGGATTATAAATTAGTCTACTACAAAGACACATGTACACGTATGTTTATTGCGGCACTATTCACAATAGCAAAGACTTGGAATCAACCCAAATGTCCATCTGTGACAGACTGGATTAAGAAAATGTGGCACATATACACCATGGAATACTATGCAGCCATAAAAAAGGATGAGTTTGCGTCCTTTGTAGGGACATGGATGCAGCTGGAAACCATCATTCTTAGCAAACTATCACAAGAAGAGAAAACCAAACACCGCATGTTCTCACTCATAGGTGGGAACTGAACAATGAGATCACTTGGACTCGGGAAGGGAAACATCACACACTGGGGTCTATCATGGGGAGGGGGGAGGGGGGAGGAGGGAGGGATTGCATTGGGGAGTTATACATGATATAAATGATGAATTGATGGGTGCTGACGAGTTGATGGGTGCAGCACACCAACATGGCATAAGTATACATATGTAACAAACCTGCACGTTATGCACATGTACCCTAGAACTTAAAGTATAATAAAAAAAAAAAAAAAAAAAAAAAAAAAAAAAAAAAAAAAAAAAAAAAAAAGAAAATATTCTAGAATTAGATAGTGGTGATGGTTTCACAACTCTGTGAATATACTAGAAAACACTGAATTGTATACTTTACAATGGTAAATTTTATGTCATATGCATCTAAATAGAGCTGTCATTTTTTTTTAAAGTCTCACAGCTGGACAACAGAAGAAGGGAGAGCTGGTCTGGCAATCCACAGTGGCCTGATTCCAAAACTCATGTCCCTAACCACTCTGCTTACTGTCCTGCATAACAAAGTATGGCAGAAGGTCTCCAATGCATTCCTAGACATATCTGCCAAGAAAAACACAGAGAAGAAGAGCTATTTTTTCCTGCCTAATCTCTTTCTCATTGTATTTTTTCCCTACATTAAAATTGCAATTGATACGACCAGGAGAAGCCTCACCAAGGGAAAAGGGTTTTGTCTTTTCCAGGAGAGACAAAGCATTATATTAAAGAGATAGCTGTCTGGATGGCGTGGAGACCAAGCCAAGATCCTGTGGGCAAAGACTCTTCTCCTCCTCCCTGACTTTGGAATTTCTAAACCTGAGGGTAGTAAAGAAGGAATCTGTCTATGCAATGTCCCTCTCAACAGTACAAATCACCTGCCCCCATTCCCAATAAAACTCACAGGCAGGCATGTGGTTAATGTGGGCTGCAAATTTGGATGAGTTGCTCTAATACGATGTGAGGGCTGATGGAAGGAGGCTCACATTTTAGTGATTACAGAAGAAGCTGGGGTAAGGATCATATTATATACGAATTCATTAAGCACAGGTAAAATGGGACTCTGAATCTATTTCAACGTAAAAAAAAAAGGCGTCCATTCTTGCTGGTCAGAGGTGCAGACTGCCTGGGCTGCAGCAGTTTCTCCTCTACTGAGTTTATGGAAGGCCCAGTCCTTCACTGGCTAATTGATTTTCCAAACCATGACATGAGGGGTTAGGTAGTCGGGCTCCTATCAGGGCCCTGTACTGGTGTATAACTCCTACAGTAAGGCAAATGTTAACTCACTAATCCAATTTAAGTTGGGGCTCCCTTAAGCTGAGAGATAATTTCCCTTTAATTCTCTTCTGGTTGTCTGTCGTCTAACCTTCACAGTCTTGGATATAACAGTGTAGAACTGTCCACACTGCTCTTTCTCATGCAGAGGGCGTCATCACTGCTGCCACCCTCCCGCCCCCCACAGCCACACACACAGCACACACGCTGTCCTCATCAGTGACACTGTTTCCAGTCATGATCAGCATTCAGAACTCTTTGGCCACCTTCAACTTGATAGAGACCTTGTTGCTGTCTCCCCACTGCCATCTTCCATTCCCAGACCTGGCTAAAGGAAAACACCCAGGGAGGGAGGGTGCCTTGTCCCTGTGAGATTATGAAGGCCACACTAACTGCAGGTTAGGTCCAAGTGTGAAATATTCAGTTGCCCCCTTAGTTTTGAGACCAGGAAGTAAAAAGGGTGTTCCTCTCTCATTCTTCTTGCCTTTTGTTATTTTTAATAGCCCACCGATCAGGGCCAAATTGCCTTGTAACTGTCTGCAGAGCTTGAATCTGACAGAGATAGCTGCTATTGTTAATAGGAGCCTTCACTTCAGCCCATTTAACAGCTAGTTTGACAGCTTCACAATAGCCACCTTCCCTTGAAAGAAAACTGTGATTTAGTGGAAAGAAAATGTGGAACAACAGCCTGATCTGTCTCTTGGTCTTGAGCGAGTTTTCTTGGCGTAATGTCCCACCACAAAACCAGAGAATGAACTACCATAGGAAAACAAGATGGTCACAAGCCAGGCTTGGTCAAAGATGCTGAGAAAATCCACAGAGCAGAGCTGCTTACAAAGAATGTGAGAGCTGCTTCCTACAAACATTTTGTCTTCACATAAAAAAGTAAATGTTTGTTTTTTTTCATTACCTTATTAATTGCCCAAGTAGTGGTTGAGCAGGCTTTTCTCAACTTGGTAATTGCAATAACAATGTTATTTGAAAATGCCTGCGTGCAGATGACTCTTGAGTCAGCTCCCTAAGTCCATGTTATTCTGAGAGAGTGCAGAAGAATGGACGGAAGCTCTAGAGTGGTTTTTGGGGAAAGTACTCCCAAATTCCCACTACCTAGGATGGGACAGAACTGTGCAGCTGATTACTACTGCAACTGGAGGATTGTTACAATTGCTGCCATTCAGAAAAGGGAAATTCAGGAAATGGGTTTGTTAGGGAGTGAATTGCATTCCTACCTAAAACTCATATGTTGAAGCCCTAACCCCCAGTATTTCAGAATGTGGTCTTATTTGGAGATAAAGTCTTGAGGTCCTTAGGGTGATCCCCAATCCGATATGACTGGTGTCCTTATAAAAAGGGGAAATTTGGATACAGTCACCCATAGAAGGATGAGTATGTGAAGAGACTCAGGGAGAGAGAAGATAGATGTCTACAAGCCAAGGAGGGAGGCCTGAAACAGATCCTTCTCTTACAACCCTAAGAAGGAACCAACTCCTTGTTATTGGACTTCTAACATCTGGAAGTTAGGAAGACAGGACATTCCTTTTGCTTAAAGCCTTCCAACTTGTGGTACTCTGCTACAGCAGCCCCAGGAAACTAATATAGGGCTTTGCCCCAGTTCCTACCTTCCCAGCTCCCCAAAATGTGTGGGCTGAGGCAATGTATTTACAGCCCTGACAGCTATAACACTCTTTTGAGCTTCTGGCACCTAAATCCAGTTCTGCCACAATGTTCCACAAACGCCTCAAGCCTAAGAAAGTTAAAACTGAGCCCACCATCTCTTGCATGTGCCTCCTACTGGTTTAAGTATATATGTATGCATTCCTTCATTTATTTTGTTTTATTTTTAATCTATCTACTTATTTTGTAATAAAATACATATAAAATTTATTATTTTAAAATGGACTACTCTATGCTTTTTAGTATCTTTGCAGTGTTGTGCAGCCATCACCATTATCTAGTTCAGGAACATTTTCACCACTTCAGAATGAAACCCTGTAACTTTTAACTATCATTCTCCCAATCCCTCTATCCCCTCTACCCTCCATCCCTGGACAACCTCTAATCTGCTTTCTGTCTCTATTGATTTGCCTATTCTAGATATTTCATATGAAGGGACTCATACAACATGTGACTTTAGCATATTATATTTCACTTAGCATAATATTTTTGAGTTTAATCCATGTTGTAGCTTGTGTACGAAGTTCATTCTTCTGCTTTACTTTTGCATCTGCCATGGTTTGCATGTTTGTGTCTCCTCCAAAATTCATGTTGAAACCTAATCCCCAGTGTAACAGCATTAAAAGGTGGACCCTTTAGGAGTAGGCCATGAGGGCTCTGCCCTCTTATATGGGATTAGTGCCTTATAAAAGGCTGGAGGGAACTTGTTAAGCCGTTTTTGCCATTTTGTTCTAACTACCATGTGAGGACACAGCATTCATCCCTCCTAGGGAAGCAGCAACAAGGCATTATCTTGGAAGCAGATAATGGGTGCTCACCAGACGACTGAACCTGCTGGTGTCTTAGTCTTGGACTTCCAGCCTCCAGAACTGTGAAGAAATAAATTTCTCTTCTTTAAAAACTACCCGGTCTTAGGTATTTTGTTATAGCAGTACAAGCTGACTAAGATATCTCTATTGTATTACCACCTACCCAAATTTTCAAGCAAGCAAGCTTGATCATTTTAAAACTTCTATCCTCTTTCTTACTTCACACATCTTGTCAGTTACTCATATCCATTGTTGGGAACACAGATATCATACCCTTCTCCAGTCTGTCCTCTCTTCTCTATCCCTACCTTATTTCAAGCCTTCAGGATCTCTCACTATGGCCTCAGTAATCATTCTAAAGCATAACTTCGGCCAGGCAATTCCCCTAATTAGATCCTTCAAGGGCAACAGAAGCCACAGTCTTTGAAAATCACGACTGGGATGCATGGAGTCTGCAGATTTCTGTGGCCTTGAGGGAAGAAGAGCTGGGGGCATCTGGAGGTGGTTGTTTTAAGAGTATGTAAAAGGGGTGGTTGGCATTGTGATGTACCAGCACAGTGTATGGCTCTTGGATGGGATCCAGTGTCAGAATCAGAGAATGCTGATGAGGAAGGGATACCAGGCATCCATGGTGAGGAGGTAAGAGAAACCTGGTAGGGCTGCTTGGGACTGACTGTACCCTCTTCAATTGTAGTAGGTGCTTGGTGACAAGGAAAATGCCTTCGGGGGCAAAGAGTGTGAGTGAACTGAGAGGAGCCTAGGCTTTAGGTTCCAGGGTGTGGACAGGAAATCTAAGCTATGAGAGATGGCCTTGAGGAAGTACTGGAAATCCCTTTGTCTTTGGAACTTGGAGTATTTACATAGCCTCTATAGTGACTTCTTCATTTGGGTGGACCTGTGTTCTAGGAAATCTTCCCCTAGGAATTTATGCTGGTGTGCAATCTTGAGAAATGACTAGAAGACAAGGATTCCAGAGTACCACAGGCAGAGGCATGACACAGGAGGCATATGCAAGTATGGACAGGTATGAACGAGAATGTTTTGCTTGAGGAACTGGGAATTCTACTTCCACAGTATCTGAACACATAAGAAGCCAAATTAACATCTGTGTTGTCTTCTTATACTTCAAGAAGGACTGTTCACATCAAATAAAATATTGCTTAGCTCATCTATGTGCATACTGTTGCTAATTATCAAAGGATACTTTTTAAAAATTTCACTATCTAAGGATGGGCTTTATTCTGCTCAGTCAACACCACGCTCTTCTGAAAGTTGCTCAGGAAACAAAAGGCCTTGCTTAGATAGGAAGCTACCTGGCTCTACCAACCTTAGCCTTGTAGTGAAGGCTGGTAGCATGGCCCTTCCCTCATCTCTTTTAACAGACTGGTGCACAGATGCTCTAGCTATTGTGGCTCCTTCTCCAGGGACCTCCAGGTGGGCCCTTCTCCAGATACTTGCCCTTGGCAGAAGGAAAGTCACTTTGCTCTTGGATGGGAAACCCCTATCCAAGTGACAGGAATGTGTTCAGCCAGTATCCAGCCAAATGACTGACCCCATCTTGCCTCAATGTGGGACAACTTTGTGATTTGGTTCATGCTCTAGGATTCCTCATAGGATCAAGCTGCAGCCAAGCCCATCATCCCACTTGTTCTCTTCATTTCCTACAGGTTTCTTTTTCTTTAAAGTTCATTCATAGGAATGCCTATGTCAGGCTCTGCTTCTCAGGAACCTGCCATCCAACTGCCCCATCCCCACACATGATTTCTACCACATGTGGGTCTTCTTGATGAGCATTCTTTGAATCTAGTTCTGGATATCTAATTTCTCGGTCTTCCTAGAAAAATAAATGGGCTTAGTCTAGATTTAAGAGCCTCTCCAGCTCTTCAGCAATGTACACCATCATGCTACAGTATACAAAATTCTGTCAAGTTACTAAAAATGACTTTAATCCATTCTTTGAATTCCTTATTAGCACTAAATTGAATAAATGCAAAATAACTACTTTTGCATAATTCTCAAGTTTGCAATTATAGAGAGAGAAGCATTTGTAGAAACTTAAAGCATACTACCATATAGCTCTGCTTAATGTATATTAGAATGCAGCCACAGCTTCTTCATCATGCTACTCATTTTAGAGATAGTTTATAAGACACCTTTATGCCCCAGGACATCCAGGTTCTTTACAGACTTTAGCCCTCTCAGGAGGCTGGTGGCATTTTCCCATTTTACAGATGAAGGTGATTATAAACAAAGCATTGAAAAGATGTGTTGCACAGCAGGTTGCAGGAATTTGTGCCAGTATAAAACACCTTCTATATTCTCTACTAGTGTTAACATCTATAATGTGCTTAGATTGTTTTTCTCATTCTTAATACAGCTTCTTTCTTTTTTTCTTTTTGCTTCTGCTTCTTTAAGCAGAGACAAACAAACCAACATAAAAGTGCTTGTCACTCTACCGTATTGATTGTTTCCTACTAATTACACTTTATTTAATTAAAAATAAAAGCCAATGTATATCCTAGGCAAAGAATCTTACTAAGTTGACAGCTTAGAAATGCGAAGACTGTCTTTGTTTGGGGGCACAAATAATCCTTGAAGGCTAAGAGCATAAGTTTACCTACATTGGTCTCCCCTTATCCTGGAAAGAACAGCTATGGGAGTCAGCAGGGGAAGTGCCATAGAAATAACCTTGTCAATCTCTCCCTGCCAACAAGGGTGCTAATTAGTGCCAATTAAGAGCCTCGTTTTTTGTCTGTGGAACATCTGTCCATAGGCATTGAACTCAAATCCCCAACTCATTTTATTGAGGCCAGAATTATCAGACAGCAATTCATTTTGGTCCCTGCTAATGGAACTTCATTTTAAACTCAAGTGAAGTTCTGAATCTTGCTCTTCCTAGTCAGGGTGAGCTACAAGATTCCTGCCTACTCTAACCGTCATTCATATTTACCTTATTTTGACAAAGATATGCTTTCATGATGTCTACAGTGCACTGGCTAAGAAAAGAAGTGGCAAAGATAAAACCATGGCAGACCCATGCCTCTTGCCTACTCTATGTTCTACACTCTGCCTCCTTTTTTAAAGTAATGTATTGTTACCCAGATAAATGGTCTTTGTTTTGTCTTTTAAAAAAAAAATCCTGGTGGGGTAAAGGCCAATGTAAAACGGCTTCTTTTTAATTGAACCTATTCTGTGTACACAGTGTGTCCATAAAAGTGCCTCCATCATTAGGGTTTGGTGATGCAAATGAGGGTGCCCCCGCTGTTTCTTTCTCCCTTTATAAAGTGCCCTTTCAATCAATGTTTGGGACAGGACAAGAACCTTGTGACTTGCAGCTTGTTTTATTCTGTGTGGCCACAAGAGGACTTTCATTCATTCCAGGGCAGCTTTATAAGACATATTATCACAGACAGTACCTAGGCTATTCTTTCTACTGCAAAAGACGTGGTAGGTTTTCTGAATTCACCACAGACTAGGAAAGCCATTTTATCTGGCAACGATGCCTTTAATTCAGGCATTTTTCTGAATTCCATTATGAAGCCTTTGTCCTTTCACTTCAAAGTAAACAAACACACTCATTGATCTTTAGAGGGCTATCAAATTTTACTGTAAAGCACATTATTGCCATATCATTTTCTTCAGTTCTCTTATAAAGTTATTTCACATTATTCAATTTGTGACCTGCCTTGTACAGTGAAATGTCATGACTCTTCTTAGAGTGACTTAGAGTCTCACAAGAAGTAGAAAAATAAATTTATTTAAAATATGATGGAGTTTTGGCTGCTAACACATTATAAATTGCTCGATTTTAAATGTCTGAACTGGCCATGCTTAAAATACAAGGGCATATTTCATCAACGTTTATACAATTTTTCAGTCGACTTTTCCCAGCATTTCACTCACCATCAGGTGAGAGAGAGCTTGTCAGGAAAAATTACAGTTAATGGTAGTTAATGGCAGCTAAATTCAATGTTCTTGTTTTTATTTTGTTTTACATTTGCTGGAAATAATGAAAGTATTACATGAACAACCCTTATGCTGCTTGCAAAAACACGTCCAGTTCCAATGGTAGGTAACATAAAGCTTTATCTGACTTATAAAATAATCTATGTAAATGTATTTTTATGTTTTATTTCATTCCAGCCATTAGCTAGCCTGAGTTACGAAGTAATTCTATGATATATCTCACAGCAGCAATTTGCTGTACTATGCCAAATTCATCTGCATAAATCTACCTGTTTCTAGGACACTAGAATGGAGTTCGTGGGAAAAAGAAAAAAATCTGTTTGCATTGTTGTGTTTGTGGAATTTAGGGGAAAGTCAAGCCATTGGGCTTCACCTCAAATAGCAAGGCACTCCTCCCCAAAAGAAATGCCTGTGATCTATATTAACCATACTACCAACAAAACTCCTAGTTATCTATTGCTAAAACATAAGTTAGAGAGGCAGGGAAGCCTTTCCACCTTTCAGCTAATCTCAAGTCACTAAGTTGGATCTCCAACCAGTTGGAGGAGAATATTCTGTTGAAAATTGTGTCAGTTAACCATTTGAAGCCAATGCACTCTGGGCTTTCAGGGTAAGTCAACTGGCAGAGTCAAATTCAATGATTATGCCACTTCTCTTTAAGTTAAGTATCTCTCATCAGCCACGCACCAAATGATGATGACTTGCTCACAGTACACTGGGGCTTACCAATGAACACACAGTGCTGCATCAGGGCATCTTTGAGCCCTGGTTTGACACTGGTTAATTGATTTTTCTCTTGGCTTTCATCAGAATTTGGGGAGAAAAGCAAATTAAGGACCTTCCTCCCCAAAGCCAGGTCCCCCTGAGGTGGATTTGTCAGCAGAATTTTATTTTACAGCAAACATAAGAATCTTCTGACTTCTAAGAATTTAATTTATCTTCTCTTTGTACATGAAAATATACATTTCTTCACACACTGCTACCTGGATTCCTAACATTGTTCCCACTCTACCTGTTTTCTCCCTGTGGACAAATAAAATTGCAACAGCAAGAGAAGGCTCAACTAACAGTGAAAAGCATCCCTGCGAAATGATTACCTCAACTTTACAAGATAAACTAGGTAGTTCTATTTACTCTTAGTATTTCCTCAAAGAATAACCATAAATCTAGACTTGGAATACCCACCGGAAGTTTACTAACATTCCTTTAAATGCCCTTAAAAAAGTACATGTTGCTACTGCCTAGATAATGTTTAAATCCGAGGTTCCTCAAACCTCAGTGACTAGGCAATCAATCAACCAGATTTTGCAAACATTAAATAAAGTTGAAAGGCCACTTCATAGTGCAGGTAACCAAGATAACAGAAAGAGAGTTTAGCTAGATGAGGTGTGAGACCATCAGCCACTTTTCTCCAGCAACTTCCAACCTCAAGGAGAGTCCAGTCTTGTAAACTGCACTTTTGTACCAGCCTCTCAGCATTTTGCATTTTCATCTTTGGTGTTTTCTGTAGACAGTTCTTCTATTGTCAAGTTTCTAAATTTAACCCTACCCAGTTTGCTGAGAAAAAATATTTTCAAAAACATGTCTCTAACACCATACATAAAATAAACAAAAGTAATGATTAATGAGAAACTCTAAAGTAAAATGTTAATTCCAGAAATAAAAATTTCAATACTTGTCTTCATAGATATTATAAGGTAGCTGTTACAATATAGTTCAAATACAATCACGGAACCATCTCCCTCTGTACAAATTCCAAATATGCATATTATAAATATTGAGTATATACCAGAAACAAATATAAAAAATAATATGTAATTGGTGAGGGAAGAAAGAGTCAACTTAATTGGAGCTCATCTCTGCTACCCAACAATATTTTGGGTATTTTCATATTCAATCAACTAATTATCTGCTATCAAGCTTCAGATAATGTGAATGAGATAAAAAATAATGAAAATAATAAATTGCTTATATATTCATTATTGTAAAATGTGTTCAATACTAATGTTTAAGTCAATAAAGTAATTAAAATGATAATTAAATGAAGTGCTGTGTTCACAGAAACATCTTTGCTCTAAGTGTGTAGCTCAGAAAACCAGAAATTCTAGTTCTTGCCAGTTTAACTATGTAGTAAATGCTTCTCATAATAGATCAGTTATCAAGAAAGTGCTTAAATAAAGGACACATTCTTGGCCTTGTTGAAAATATAATTTGGCTGTTTAGGAGGGACTACATCAGCTCTGGATTACTGGTGTTAATAGAGCCAAGCAGTGCACAGAAAATGAGGGCAAAATGGGAAGTCCTTTCCTTTAGATTCTGGATTGTGTATAATGCATCACCTCCTCCCGTCATTTTTTAAAAAATATCTTCTTAATTGCATTTTTTCTCAGTCTGATGTTATGCGTGTTTGCATTCTCAAAACACATTCCCACAGAGGGCAGGGGAAGGCGGCCCAGAGCTGGGCTGAGTGGCCTCAGCAAGCCAGCTAGGGAAGACACAGTCTGAAGTGGACGATCCACATGCTTAGATCTGAGAGTTGACTTCATTACTGCATTTTCAATAACACCAGCATTCAGAATGGTCTCAAAAGTCACCCAGATAATAGGACTATTATCTCTCTTGGCAATATTTATTAAAAAGCTCTTAAGCACATCCAGTCCCCAGCTTTATAAAACATGGCAGCAAATTATCTCCCAAGAATGTTCAGTGAGTATGCAGTGTTTTTGTCTCTATTCAGCCAGCTTTTCTCTTCACAGTGAAGGAAGATGATCCCAGTCAGCGCCACCCCGGAGACAACTTACAGTTGCAGGTGGTCTGAGGGCGGGGGGGAGGGAACAGACAAAAGGCTCCTCACAAAAGAAATCTGGGTGAAAGTTGGTGGAATTTCAGAACACCCTCCATGTTATCAGTACAAAAATAAAGCCCCCATAATTTTGAAACACAAATTATCTGTAATTTCACTAAGCTGCTTATAAGGGATATTTTTGATTTAAAATGTATTTTCAGATGTGGCGGGGCAACTGGAGTAAAGGTGGAGTGAAGATGGCAAGATAAAAGATAATGAGCATCCACACTCCAGGTAGATATTGAAGCTGAGTCTACATATGCACAAAGAACTCTATAATGGCGTAGTTATCTAGACTGGAGTGGCCCAAATTATTCCACATCATGTTGGTAGAGATTCTGGGAAAAAAAAAATTCTATGGCCAAGTTAGTTTGAAAAACACTTCATATTCTACACCCCTCTTGTAGAAACACAGTGAGCATTTGCATATTAAAGGCTCAAAGAATTCCTACAATGAAAAGACTTGTTAGTTTTTTTTAACCCACTGTTTCCCAAATATGTTGGATCATATAATTCCCTTTTTTGCTGAATACCAATTAATATTTCATAGTAACTACTTCATGATAAAGGATTTAGAAAAAGAGAATCTAAATATTTCATACGCAAAATAATTTTGCCTCACACATACACATAATTGACAGAAAATTGGTTATTTTCTTTTCCTCTGATTTTATTTGCCTCAAGTATTCACATCATTTGCATGGCATAAATAAAACCATATAGGCCAAAGCTTCCAAGGAAAGTTGTCTGATATTAATAAAACTTTTTAAAAAGCACAGCAGCAACCCAATTTTCAATTAGAAGATGAGAGTCAGTATATTCAATTTCTCAAAATAATCACTCAGTGACACATACATGATTCTCCCGCTGACCTGCTTGGTGGCCACAAATAAACAGAATTGGATCCTTTCTTTTTAAATCTTAGAAGCTCAATTTGTTCTCAGAAATTATCTGAGACAATCACATTTTTTAAAAAGTCTGAGATTAATGCTTTATAAATAAAAGACCCAGGATTAACTCTGTAGAACCATTTCAGAATTACCTTATGTAAAACCTTCAAAGTTGAATTCCATGGAAAAGTTAAAAAAAAATGTGTTTACTCAAACTATTGGGGGTGAAGCCTTAACTGCTTAGATATATTTTAGGGGCTGCTATTTTTATGCAGAAAAAAAGTGACTTTCCCAATAGTTTTTTAGGAGAGTAGAAAATCCATATAATGTCAATTTACATATTGCTGTAAATGTTCCTGTGTGGTTTCACCCTCTCCCTGACAAACATTAAACACATTTGTTTTAAAAAGCTAAGCCAGCCAGCACACTATTTAAAATATTACAGTGAAAGCAGGGAGGTGCATCTTCTGTATTCAAGATGTGCTTATAGTTTCTGGATGCACAGATCTCAAATGATGCTGCACAGCTCAGCCCTAGCCTCTTTTCCAACGGCATTTTGCTCTATTCAAAATGATGATTCCAGGTAACATTTTCACATGGGTTGCCAGGGTTCTTTAGAGAATTCATGTTCTGTGAGGTGCTACACCACACTTCCAGTTACTGATCTGTCCATTCCACCTTGACTGTGAATATTGTGCAAACAAAGGTTACATTCCTTTTCAAATGTTATGCAAACTGATCTAATTTTCTCATTAATTTATTGTTAGATTTTCAGCTCATGGAATGTGTCTGTGAGCCAGACAAATTTAAGGGGAAAGAAGGGACTCAAGGATTAGATTCCCATGAGAACAAGAACAAGGTCGTGTTTGATCGACTGCTGCTGAAATACGGCATTTTGATAATCAAGAATGAGCATTGCAGAACGAGCTTTCAGGCAGCCAGTGGCAGCTCCATCTCAACTTGTGTTAGCAAAATCTGCTAGACTATTAATAGTTAATATTAAAGACGAGCAACTATAAACCATCGACTCAAATTTTTAGAAAAATACTTCGGCTTTTTTATCCTATACAAGTAAGCATCACTTGGCACAATAGATTTGTTACTGGAAAGTGCATGGGATAGCATTAGGAGAAATACCTAACGTTAATGATGAGTTGATGGGTGCAGCAAACCAACATGGCACATGTATACCTATGTATGAAACCTGCACGTTGTGTACATGTACCCTAGAACTTAAAATATAGTAAAAAAAAAAAAAAATCAATTAATTAAAAAAAAATAAACGACATAATACAGGTAAAGAGCTTAGAATACTGCTTGGCATGTCAGATGTACTATATAGTGTTGTTAATCTTTAAATATTTAAATTTTTAATTATACATTTTAATAATTTTTAAACAAATATTTTTCTACATTTGTTTTTCTGCTTTTATTTTATTCTTCATACAAGCTTAATTTTTATTCATACAAACTTTCATTTCATTGTATGTAGGAAAATCCCATTTGTATATAGAAACATGGCATCTTTTTTAATAAAAATGTTATATTTCAGTTGTTTATAGTTATTCATCTTTTAGAACTTCTGGATTTCTGACTGAATTAAGAAGGGTCCTCTCCCCTAGATTGTAGAAATAGAGTTCCAAGAATTTTTACTAAAGGTATTTTCATTATTGTTGTTTTATATTTTATATTTGTATCTTTTTTAACTTTTGTTTTAATTTCAGGAGTACAAGTGCAGGTTTGTTACATAGGTAAACACCTGTCATGGTGGTTTACTGCAGATTATTTAATCATCCAGATATTAAGCCCAGTAACCATTAGTTATTTTTTCTCATCCTCTTCCTACATTAATATATTTAAATGTGATAGGAAACTACCTTTATTTTCTTCTAAATGGAAATCTAGTAGTGCCAGTATCATCATTACATGTCAATTTTTTTCTCTTTGAATCAATGTAATGCTATTGTTATATGTTACATACATATATAGGTAGACAAATTGAATTGTCTCTTCTCTTCTGTTGATCTAGTATCTATTTTCATGCTAATAATGTATTGATTTTATTAAAGTGGATTATAGTTTTTTCATATATCTAGTAATGAAAATCTTTTCTACTGTTCTTTCTTTTCATTTACTATGGTTGAGCATTTACCCTTTTAGTGTATGAACTATAAAATAATTTGTCTTATGCCAAAAAGAATCATTTTGAGGAATTCTAATTGGAATTGCATTATAAATTAATTTTGGGAGAAATAACACTATAACACTTCTGCTATGAGAACATATATATCTTTCTAGTTCTTTCAAATCTTGTTTATGTACTTCAGTGTTATTTTATAGTTTTTTAACGTAAATCCCTATAACTGTTGTCAATGAAATGGGGTCTTCTTGCCTCTCCATTTCCAAGTACTTATTAGTTTGAACAAAATGTATTGATATTTGTATATTGTACATTATAATATTGTGTATTAATTAGAAAAAAACACTTTTGCTTTTTTATCCCATACGAGTAAGCATCACATAGCACAATAGATTTGTTACTGGAAAGTGCATGTAAACTGATGTTTTGAAAATCAAACCATATTGTAAATGTATGAGATGAGCTTACTATTTAAAGGGAACCTGCGGTGAATCATTTTCAAAGTGAAGGATTCTTTTTAAGGGTGAAAAACTACCTTTTCATCTGTTTGGAAATATATTCTAGAATTTTTGTTACAGGTTTACTTCAAGTGGGAAAACATCTATATACGATTTTCTTTTTGTCTCCCACGTAAAATTGTGTATTATAATCATTCAGTAATAACCATCACACAGCCAAACTACACCATAATAGGGTGGGCATGTGAATGAGCATTTTCTCTGTTTCCTCATTATGGGAGACTGTCATGATTCATCCACTTTACCGTTGCTTTCCTTTTAAAAGGCGAAGCTATTGAAATTCTATTTATAAGAAATGTTGCTTTGAAATCTTTCCACATGTATCTCATTTACATTGTTGGAATTAGACTAAAAAAAGTGTTTTATACCACAGGTTCAAATTTGGGAAATTATTTAATGGCTTTAAACCAGAAATGTTTTGAAATGCTTTGATGTGCATAATGAACTGCCTTATCATCTCCCCCCCTTCTCATCATAATCTCATCAAACTTTTTAATATGGAATTAAAAGATGGACACAGGAAGGGGAACATCATATACCTGGGCCTGTTGTGGGGTTGGGGGAGGGGGAGGGATAGCATTAGGAGATATACCTAATGTAAATGACGAGTTGATGGGTGCAGCACATCAACATGGCACATGTATGCATATGTAACAAACCTGCACATTGTGCACATGTACCTTAGAACTTAAAGTATAATAAAAAAGAAAAAAAAGAAAAAATAAAAAGACAACAAACCTGAATTGAAACATAATTTGAAAAGTCAAGTTACTTTAGTTGAGGTCTAAAATTTAAGCAAGAGCATTGGAAGGTTGAAAGCTTAGGAACCCCTCCTATTATTCTATAATTTTCGTACAGGTTTCTAGGAGTTTTGAGTAAAACCTTATGTAAAGAATGGTCTTCAAGAGAGTTGCTCTTCCACAGAGGTAGTCTCTTAACTTGGATAAATCATGTTGTTCAGAGAAAGATCTCTCTCTGAAAAACAAATCAGATTACTTATATCCACGTAAGTACTCATTTGACCTGCAGTTTCAGGCTTTTATAACAAAAGTGCCAGTAGCGAATACAATGAGTATGAAATGCTAAATTATATGAAAAATTGGAAAGCTGTAACTGAACTTCTTTTAATTCTATTTTATAAAGTTGATTTATGTCACATTCAGAATCAAATTGCTAAAGATATTTCTTTGCTCAGAATTGTTATCTTCTACAAATATTTTAGACCCTTACTTAATATACCACTTAGTTAAATTCCTTACAGTGTACTTTTTTAGCAAGGGAAGAAAAAATGATTAGTCTATTGGGCCTGAAGAAAGTATTATTTAAAAAACACACAAATATTTTTAAACAGTGCATATGTACTTTATGGCATTACTCTCTTAACTCAGTGCTTAGGAGTATGGGAAATAGTACCTTGGTGAATTATTTTTCATAGTTCACTCAGCAATATGTTTACTAAGCCACTGTTACAACTATGCACTTATATATTTTGATATACAGTGTATTCTACATTAGTGTGTCTTCTGAGATTCCATTCCTATTTTTAAAACCAATTTAAATGTTATTTTACCTTCCCTCCCAGCAAAAATAAGCTTTATTCTCAAGGGTTAATAGTAAAGCCTTATCATAATTAAAGGCAGAATCTGAAGTGTCTTTTTAGACCAAGGAAACAGAAGTAGATACGCAGCAACAGGAACAGTTTGCCCAGGCAAGGGAATGGAATGTTTATTTCACAGAATGGCAGAGGCTATTCCGTGAAATTTTATTGACATGTTTTCTTATTCAGACAAATTCCTTTATGCATGCAAAAACTGGGAATAAAGAAAATAATTTGTTCCACCTGACTAGAAAATTGACAACATGCTTGTTATATATTTCAAAAGTAGTTTTTCATATATATGTGAACCACAGAATTTAAAAGTATGACTCAGCAAATTATTCCAGTGGTGATTTTACAAAATATGAGAGGCTGTTTTGGGACTCAGGAGCAGAGAATATCTCTGGTCAAATTCCTGTCCTCCATTGTTTCCTCTCTCTTGTATTCTTGTATTTGCTCCGCTACCTCTGAGGAGGTGCTGCCATTTCCCAAGACAATCAAGTCCAGGTGGACTCTGAGATTGGAGAGTCCATGGGTAGGCAAGAGGGCCAGGGGTAAGGCGTCTCTTACTGGAGTCAACCAGACATAAGTTCAAGTAATGAATCCATCGTTACTGGCTATAAAAATTTAGCTTCAAGTCATGAAATTCAGTTCTTCATTTATAAAATGTGGGTAATGGCAGTGCCTACATCTCACTGGGTTGTAAATAGTCAATTAGCTAGTGGATATAAAACACTCAGCATAGTGTTTGGCACTTAGTAAGTCCTAGCTTTTATTTTTAGAAATAACTACGAATTCAGAGTACAATTGTGACTGTGATAAGATGCTGTGATGAGCTCCAAGAACAAGAAGACTGTGCCTAGTACCAAATATGTATACATTTAAGACATTCTAGCCATTCTTTGTTTTTATCCTCTGGTACTGGGGTAGGCAAGTGAGCCAAGGAAATGTTCAATGTAGTCCAGGTTTGCTCATTCTGGAGAGGTCTTTCTCCAACTGGAGGCCTCTGGGACAAGTCAGGGAATAGAGTGAAAGGCTTCCCAAGTGACTGAAGATTGGAATGTAGTGCAAACAGCACTCACTCAAAAGACTCAGTGATGATGACCGTAATAATCATGAGCATGACTAATAACAGTGTTTATCAAAAAATTCCTATGTACCAGGCACTGTGATAAGCACTTCAATCATTTAATTGTATCATGTAGGTGCTATTACTACCCACCATTTTACAGATGAGGAAACTGAGTGATAGAGAGGTTAAGTAACTTGACCAAGATCACATGGCTAAAAGATGGTGGAGCTGGGATTTGAACCCAGCCATTCCAGCTACAGAGCCTGTCCACTTCAAGTTCTGCATTGTATTTGCTTTCCAGCCACATACATATGCACACATGCATGCATTTATATTTCTTCTTATGATACTACTTTTAAAATATGGATTAACAAATATAAGAGTAAAATATATCAAAAAATAGTATTACTTCAGAGCAAGTGACACTTTCTGGATCATTCTTTCACTTTACACTCAAGAATATTTTCTAGTTATCTGTTGTTTAGTAGATTCTTCCTGTACCTACTGCTGAAGAAATAGGGGAGTAGATACCACCACTTCCACTCAGGTAAATAGATTTGTGAAACTATTATGTCAGGAGAGTCAAACATCCTGCTACCTGTGGTTCCACAGTCCTCAAAGGTAGAAGACTGGTGATATTTGTTTGTAGGGCTTTCATGGGCATTCCTTGAGTTTAGAGGTATATCACAATTCAATCATCACTATCACAGTCCCCTTAGTACCCATGCTGACCAAACCAAAATGAAAAGACTCTTAAATGAAGTGAGAGGCAATTCTACCTGAAGTCTTCAGATAGAACTACCCCTCAAGGTACTCTCCCACCACTAGGTGGTGAGAATTCCTATGGCTCCACATCCCTCAGTCCCAACTACTTGATATTGTCCAACAGGTTTAATATTTGATATCTGTTGTGTGCAAAATAGTATACCAATATTCTCAGAGTGAGAACATCACTTCTTGTCTGAAATTTTGCCCTTCAGAGAGTTAAAGAGTCATTTTCTATGCGTGGCATTAGAAGTACAAATCAAAATCCTTTTATGAGAATGTTGAAAAAAATAAAGAAAATAAAAAGGCCCAATAACAACAACAACAAAAATCCTGTTATGGAACCACAGATACAGCCACTACTAATTATAAAGTCAGACACCCCGTGATGTGCTTGCCTTGGGAAAGACATGCACAAAGGAATTCCTGAAATTGCAAGTGCCATTCACCCTCATGTTCCTGAAAGCCAAGAGACCTTATGTTGCTTGCTTCATTTCCCTGGCTCTGGGAGCATCAATATGATTTCAGCTTTTATGCCACTAAGCAAATCAGTGACTGCTGGCCCTCTTGATCTGAAAGTCTGTCATGCGGCTGCTCTGCATTCCCCAACTTCCCAGAGGCCTGGGCACAGAAATCTGTGGTTTAAAAGAGGTTGTTATTTGGACCCTGGGGCCACTGGGGTTTTTTCTGGGATAGATCCCCAGCAGTATCTTCTCTCAGTATCGTTATATCTTTACTGTGCATCTTGGCTTCTTGCCACCATGAATACTGAGTATCACAGTTCTTTCTGAATAGCATAAATTGAGCTGAAGTTGATTTAAATTTCATGCAGAAAACAGCTTTGCTTCGAACTACAGCCATTTTTGTGTTAAAAATCCATCAAGATATAATCTTTTTGTCCCTCCTCCCCAAGACACACAAACTCTTTCTAGCAGATGGGAAAGGCAGATTATTTCAATTAAGAGGCTGTCGCTGACAATTGTATGCAACCTTTCTTCAAAGTTCATGGCACCAGTGCACTTTTACATTTCTTAGTGACTCTGTCAGGATCTAATTTTCAAGGTACGGTTACCATAGTAGCAACCTGAAATTTTAATCCAGTAGTAAAGGGCAACACAGGTCACCAGTTTCAGGCCCTCAATATCAAAATTTTAAAGAGCTGCATAAAAGCATGAAGATAAAGGGTAGACCTAGTCCCAAATCCCAATCTCTAAGACAGTGAGATTATAAAACGTATGAGATTTTTCTAAAGTTTTCAAATTCTTCTACAAGCACTAAAACTATTACTAAATTGAACAATGTTTCCTTGGGTATAATTGAGTGGAAAAATGCAGTCACTCTTCTCAGCAGTGTGAAACATCCAGAAACATGCTGGGGATACCTAATTAGGAGAGGAGTGGCATACATAGTTATTGATTTTAAGTCTATTGCTCTCTGACAGCACTGGCAGTTGATTTTTTGATTCAAACTGCATTGACAAAACACTTTTGAAAAATAACGGCCAAGATTAGCAAAAATAGCACTCAACTAGGAGTCAAGAAACAGGACTGAGCTTTGGCAACACTATTATCTGTGTGAGCTGGGATGCCTCACTTAGGTCACCTGGGCATGACTTTCCTCACTTCTAACATGGAAAGAGAACCAATGAGAGTAGGTGAGTGCAAAGCTCATTCGTGAGCTCATCTGTTGACAACACAATTCACTACAGAGTCTGAGTAATATATCATCTCTGTCTTATTATATGAAGAAACAAAGGCTCAGAAAAGCACCAAATAAATTCATCAAGTCACATGACAGGGGAGTGAGAGCTCTGGAATTTAAGCCACTCGGAAATAGATGCCCCACATCTGTGACCTCTCTAGGACAACACTGGCTCCCTCCGCTGTCTCCTTGCTCCAGAAATTGAGTAAAGACCAAATCTAAAAGATTTAACAATATATATTATGTGTTATATAACAGTATGTGTAGAAAACACTAATGCCAAAGAACTAGAAAGTAGTAGCATTATTAAGATTATTTTGTTATTTTTCCTTTGTATTTAACAATTAATAACAGTTCAATTGAAACTCTATGTGGGTGAGGCAAATAGGGTATTAAAAAAGGTAAAAAAAAAAAAAGGTTTGAATTTTGTAATCCAAGAATCCTGGAGTGAAACTTCACCTCCCTCAATAACTAGCTGTGTTATCTTGAGCAAGTCATTTAATTGTTCTGGGATGAAATTTCCTTCTCCATAAAATCAGTTTAATCTTATCAACTTCTCAGAGATATTATGAGGCTAGAAGGTGATTAAACAGGTGAACCAGTGAAATTGCACAGTGGAAAGAGCACCAGGCAGGCCTGACTTCTAATGTGACTACTGGCATTGGCTGTGCAGCCACAGGTGTTTGGCATTGTCTCTGAGCCCTTGAGAGGACAATCCTGGAAGTGATGATAGTGGCAACGATGGCGATGGAGATAGCAATATCCATCTCACAAGGTTGCTGTGAGCATGAAATAGCTGATGCTTATAAAATATTTGCCAGGGTGCCAGGTATATAGCAGGTGCCAAAAGTGGTGGTTGCAATTACCCAAGAATACTGCTCACATCCAGATTGTTTTCTTCCTTTCTTTCTATACCGTATGATATACGAAAATTATTTTGGAGAAACCTAGAATGACCCTTTCAATTTTTAGATGGCCTAGACAATTTCCAGATATTATGAGCAATAGGTACTTTAAAAGATTTTTCTTTTGAAAAATATAAAAATATTCTATGTACTCACACCAGTTAGAATGGCTATTATTAAAAAGTCAAAACAAACAAAAAAACCAGCTGCTGGTGAGGTTATGGAGAAAAGGGAACACTTATACACTGCTGGTGGGAGTGTAAGTTAGTTAACCATTGTGGAAAGCAGTATGGCGATTCCTCAAAGAGCTAAAAGCAGAACTACCGTTCGACCCAGTAATCTCATTACTGGTTATATACCCAGAGGAATATAAATCATTGTACCATAAAGACACATGCACACATATGTTCATTGCAGCACTATTCACAATACCAAAGTCATGGAATCAACCTAAATGCCCATCAAAGACAGATTGTATAAAGAAAATGTGGCACATATATCCCATGGAATGCTATGCAGCCATATAAAAGAATGAGATCATGTCTTCTGCAGAAACATGGATGGAGCTGGAGGCTATTATCCTTAGCAAACTAGCGCAGTAACAGAAAACCAAATACTGCATGTTCTCACCTACAAGTGGAAGCTAAATGTTAAGAACTTATGAACACACAGAATGAAGCAACAGATACTGGGGTCTACTTGAGCGGAAAGGGTATGAGGAGGGAGGGGAGCAGAAAAGATAACTATTGAGTACTGGGCTTTATAACTTATTGATGAAACAATATGTATAACAAATCCCCGCGTCACATGTACCCCCAAACCTAAAAGTTAAAAGAAAAAAAGAAAAAAAAGAGAAATGTTCTATGTAGTTACAAAATTGAGATCTCCATCTGGAATTTTTATAAAGTGGGCTTCTTATGCCAAAACAAGTAACTCCAGAAATTAGGCAATGGAGCTGTCAGAGTTATAGGTTGCTAAATCGTTAGCTTCTACTCTTCTCTGGATACTTTTCTCTCACTTATTGCTCTCTCAGGGACCCTAGAACCTTTGGCAAGGGCAAGGCAGTGTACTATGGGGTCGTACTGTAGATCTTCAGTGTCAAAAACCTACAGGGTAGCAAAGAAAATAAATTTTATTCTTTTGGTTTTCAGAAGACCTACCCCAACCCCATCTACTCCATCCCACCTACCCTGTCCCAGTCTTGGCAGCATATTCGTAGATGTCAATCAAATAGCTTTGAGACCTTTTCCTTTTTTGGTCTTCATTGTTAAAGTGGGTGGAAGAACCACAAATAAAGGCATTTGTCAGATTCTTCAACTGATTTTACAGCTGTAATTGTGCGTGCATCTGTGGTATTCTGCCAATACTGCTCCCTACTCATCAGTGTAAAATGGAAGGCTTTTAGCAACTCTGAGAAGGTGTCAAGAGCAGACCATTTAAACCTAACATTCCCAATAATGTAATTGTGGTACAGGATCTGGCTGTTTGTGAGATGCTTGATAGGATGGAAAAACAAAATGAATAGTTCAGAAGCAGATATTTCTTCTCCTCTACTCCAGTCTCAGTTGGATTTTGTTTGTTTGTTTATAAATTCTAAGAATGATCTATGGAGCTTGTCTACACTGCTGTTATATGTTCTTCATCTGGGCTTGGAAGACTTGTCAGGGCTCTGATGAGTTCTGGCCCTGCAGCCATCTGGGGAATCTGGGGACAAGGCAGCATATTCTGAGAATGCAGAATCCTGGCTTCTAGTCCCAGCCCTGCCACTCCCTAGGTGGGGGATTTTAGGAAAATCTCTTCCCCTCCCTATGCCTGAGTTCTTTTCAATTGGCTGTCTAACAGGAATGCTGTGCCACTCACATGGGCTAACGTATTGTGTCAAAGTGTGTTAAAATTATCATTCACTGTGCACATGAAAAATATCTCTGGCTGAGCGTGGTGGCTCACGCCTGTAATCCCAACACTTTGGGAGGCTGAGGCGGGTGGATCATGAGGTCAGGAGATCGAGACCATCCTGGCTAACACGGTGAAACCCTGTCTCTACTAAAAATACAAAAAATTATCGGGGCGTGGTGGCGGGCGCCTGTAGTCCCAGCTACTCGGGAGGCTCAGGCAGGAGAATGGCATGAACCCGGGAGGCAGAGCTTGCAGTGAGCCGAAATCGCGCCACTGCACTCCAGCCTGGGCGACCGAGCGAGACTCCATCTCAAAAAAAAAAAAAAAAAGAAAAAAGAAAAAAGAAAAATATCCGCGATCATAGCACTTTACAATGTAAAAACTGAAAAAAGAGTGTGCATGTGTGTATGTGTGCATCTCATTAGATCAAACAACATTAGAGTGACCTACTGTTCTGGGATACAGAGCATATGTATGCATGTGTGTGTGCATCGTTGTGTTATCACAACATTACATTCAATTATATAACTGAATTTTTTTTTAACTTTGGTCCCTTGCTTATTAATTTCAGTGCCTTCCACCAGCATTATTTGCTTCACTCACAGTTACTGTTTAAAAATGCTGAGAAGAGTTTGGAAATATGCCACTGTGGTTGATAACAGATGGGGATATTTTTGGAAATTATTTCACCATGAGGATAGAAAGCCACTTTCTAATTATCAAACAAGTTGGTAAGCATGAAAGGCGATGGATGAGTCTCTTATAAAAATAGACCCAAATATCAGTTTTCTCTTCTCTTTAATGTGGCACGATGGACATTTCTGAAGGGATATGCCACCAAAATCAATCTTACATGAATTTCATTTTTGTGATGGTCTAAGTTCCTTGCAGGAATAGATCCTTCAGCCTCACTGAAGGGAACATTCTAGAGTCCTGGTGACACAATCTGGATGCAGGCCCTGAGCTGAGGACAGATCTGTCTTCAGTGCCCATGTCAGCATGTGTAGTATATGCAAGACCTAACTCAGTTATAATATTTAGATCTAATACTAACCTTGTTTTAAACTAAGATGGCATTGCCATTTTGGCTTGCATTGTGGTTAGTCGATTTTGTCCTAATGCCTGGGCAAGATCATACCTGACTGAAAATCAGTAAGGCCACCTCCAAATGACTCATAGGATGGCTTTAATGTTAAGAGCATATGTTCTGGAGTCAGTCCTGTTCTGCCTCCCTCTTGGTTACTGTGCCACTTTGAGCAACTCACCCAATGTCTCTGAGTTGCATTTCTACTTCTGTACAGTATAATGATGATGAACCCCAGGGGATTGCTTGTAAGGAGAAAAAAATACATGGGAAGTGCCTGGCACATAGTAGGCACTCAATTAGTATGAGTTCGTTGGGTTGCTGGCATTGTCGGTGCAAGTCTTATCTTCACTAGACCATGAGTTCCTTGAGTTACCAGTGTATAGCCCAGAGCCTTACATATAGTAGGTACTGAATGCATATTTGTTGAAAAAAAAAGTGAAATCTAGTAGAAAGGAAGATATGTTTGCCTTTACCAAGAGAGAAAGAGAGAGAGGGGCAGGGGGTGGGGGAGAGGGAGAGAGAGAGACATTTGCTTTCAATTACAGAGGTGTCGCAAAAGCCTTCTGAGATATACAAATCCTATGATAGACTTAGGTCCATGAACACCACCACAAAAATCAGATCTAATCTTTCAACTATGATGGCTGAGCCAATCCATCTTTGTTTCCAGCTTTTGTGATAGAAATGTAAATCTACAGCTCTCTTTGAACGGAGCCCCCATTTTAGATCTTGGTACCCATTAAGCCCCGGCAGCTTCAGTGCTTCCTGATGCAAACATTCCAAATGCCAATATTGCTTGTTGTCACATTAGCCAATATACAGTCCTCAACATAAAATCCTCTTGATGTCTGATTACTCTTCTCAAGGACCTCACACTGATTCATTTCAAACTGTGAATTACCTTTAATTCACAGCTTGAACGGGCTGCCAAATTTTGTTTTCTCTGCTCCCAGGTGGTTGCCCCTGATGCAGTGGAGAACTTCCAAAAATATATTAAGTCCTTAGGAAAAGTTGGCAAGCTCAGAGATGCAGGCCATACAAGACAAGTTAAAAGCAAGAGTTGGTATACTTCTTCATTTAAAAACCAGAATGTCTGCAACTAGTAAAGTTACCAAGATTACCAGCTTATCAGGAGAGTTAGTTTGGCTATTATGAGTCTCAAACTGATTAGCAGTATTTTTTTTTTTTTTTTTGGAGACGGAGTCTCGTTCTGTCGCCCAGGCTGGAGTGCAGTGGTGCGATCTCGGCTCACTGCAAACTCTGCTTCTGGGGTTCATGCCATTCTCCTGCCTCAGCCTCCTGAGAAGCAGGGAGTACAGGCTCCCACCACCATGCCCGGCTAATTTTTTGTATTTTTTATAGAGACGGGGTTTCACCGTGTCAACCAGGATGGTCTCAATCTCCTGATCTCATGATCCGCCCACCTTGGCCTCCCAAGGTGCTGGGATTACAGGCGTGAGCCACCATGCCCGGCTGCAGTATTTTTAAATTCTAAGTACCAAATCATGTATTCTGATTAAGAATTAATCTGATTAAGAAAATAACAGTCATTTCTTCCTTGCCCCATTACACAGTCACTTTGCTATCAAAATTGCATCCAAGTAGCAGATCAAACATCTACATGGGGAAGAATATATGAAATTGCTAGAAAGTGGGTTATTGCTCTGCAATAATGCATTGCAGTTCTTAAATTTCAAATTAAAATCTCAAAGGAAACATTTTCAATGATAAAAGCTTTGGTAAAAGGATGGCCAGGGTTGTAATGAATATCAATTGATTTTTAGTAAAAATATTTTCAAAATTGATCTAAAAAATAATGTAATTCCTGTATTGGTTATAGCAATCCGGAAAACATTTTCACAGTCTTTCTATTCTCTTTGGTAATGAAATTTTCGTAGCACTTACAGAAAACTTTAGAAATAATGACATTTTAGTTACATAAAACAATTTTGACCCAGTTTTGTGTCATCAAAAACAGAGCAGTATAATTTCTTGTGGCACTACATCCCACCAGGTTGTAGGAATGTTGTGTCCAGGTACAAAAGGAAAACTTTGGTATATTAAATCCCTGAACTTATCAAATCCTGTGAGGAAGGGCAACTCAGCAGGATGAGAGGGAGCTTTGAACTCACTGGGCCCTTGGCCTGCATTCAAACTTTCTTACTAAGGAGCATTGTGACTCAGAGGGCTCTTCTGTATGTTTGTAGCCAAAATATCCATTCAGAATAAGTGGGCACGACCAGTCCATCTTCCTACTGGACTGTGTACACTTCAGGAGGAAGGACTATCATTCTAGCTTTGCTTTGCTCATCTGTAAGATGGGAATAATTTGGAGCACCTCCACGATGCCTGGCAAGTTTAATAAGGCAATGTACATAAAAGCACCTGACACTTGTTCTCAACAGCACAATAATTATTGTTTGTGTCTGTCATTCCTGTGATAGTGTAGTGCCCTTTCTTCCTAACTAGTGCTACAATCAAGGATGTCTTCATGTGACATGCATAACAACCACCCACATGTAAACTCAGGCTGGCCTCAACCAATCTGTCTCCATAAGACCTTCCATCAACTCTCTGACTCCAGAGTTGGGATGTTTTTTTTTTGTTTTTTTTTTTTTTTTTTTTTTTTTTTTTTTTTTTTTTTTTTTTTTTTGAGACGGAGTCTCGCTCTGTCGCCCGGAATGGAGTGCAGTGGCCGGATCTCAGCTCACTGCAAGCTCCGCCTCCCAGGTTTACGCCATTCTCCTGCCTCAGCCTCCCGAGTAGCTGGGACTACAGGCGCCCGCCACCTCGCCCGGCTAGTTTTTTGTGTATTTTTTTAGTAGAGACGGGGTTTCACCATGTTAGCCAGGATGGTCTCGATCTCCTGACCTCGTGATCCGCCTGTCTCGGCCTCCCAAAGTGCTGGGATTACAGGCTTGAGCCACCGCGCCCGGCCGAGTTGGGATGTTTTAAAACATATAGTTAATACCATAAGTTGGCAAACTGGTTTTATTAAAAAAAAACAAACCCAGCATTATGGCTATATTAAGATTTTATGGAAACTATCCAGGCATTCTCGACAGCATGGTTTAAAACACAGGAGCTGCTCAGTTAAATGGGGGTATGGATGGTTTCCACCTGGACATAGTCCAAATGCTAACAACCAAGTTTTACAAAGGAGCTTGATATTTGGAGCTGCCATCTCCTCAACAGTACTCTAAGAACTAACTGGATGTACACCCTTGAGTTCAGGGAACCTGCCTGAAAATCCTTTTCGGGGCAACTTAATGCATCTTATCTGTTCCTATCTATGATGGCCCATAAAAGACCAACAAGGTCATGCATTTGGGAAGGCCATTGAACTGACAGGTAAGTGGCAAGATGTTATAATCCACTGGATGAATCAATCCAACTGAACAAAGAAAATCCAAGTTCTTCGGTTTGGTTCTGTTTTCTTCCTCATTGCTCTTTAATAACTTCATTAAGAAACTACAGGTGGTGGGCACCTGTAGTCCCAGCTACTCAGGAGGCTGCGGCAGGAGAATGGCATGAACCCGGGAGGCGGAGCTTGCAGTGAGCCAAGATCGTGCCACTGCACTCCAGCCTGGGGGACAGAGTGAGACTCTGTCTTGGGGAGCGACAGGGCAGGGGAGGGGGCGGGGGAGGGGGAGAAGAAAAAGAAAAACTACAAAGTAACACAATGTCTGGTGAGTCCATTCAGACCCTGAATCTTGTCTTTGAAATAAACAGATCTCTTTGAGACAGAATAGACAGACATGATATTACTGTGTAAACATACAATTCCATAGCCGTGAAAATCACAGTTTCACCTTCTTATGCCCATGCTTCACCCTGTTTTTTGGGACAGAGACATTTTTGGGGGAGATTAGAAACATCGTTTGATTTAGAAGACCTAGGTGGGGCCTGTTCCAAGACTGTAACATAGCTCAGAATCATAGAGGCTGAGGGGTGGGAGACCAATTTTTCTCCTCCAGAAAGTATTGATGATTAAAGTTAAATGTATTTTTATGTTGCTAGATTTAATTACTAAAAAGTATAACTGCTTAAATTTGAACACTGACAAGTGTTTGTTGGTGTAGCTGCATGGGTAGACACATATACTCATTAATTTGTTTAATTCCCTTTAAGAGACTCTGTCTGTATAGTTTAAAATAAAAATAAATTCTCCTGTGATTTAACCTCATATCTTCTGTATACTAGGTCAGTGCTTTCCCCCACAATACCACAACTGACACAAAGGAGGGGATTAAACCTAGGTCTCCAAACTTCCCCAATTCAGTACTCTTGCCTCATAAGCATTCAGAGTTCCAGCTGAAGCAGGTAGGATGTCATGGCATGAATGGACACTGATAAAAAGCACTGTATGCCAATGGAGTACACTGAGAAGGAAAATACCCAGTTTTCCAAAAAGCCAGTCATATTGTTGGGGTCAGGGTCAGAGACAGCAGTAATTGTCAAAAAGAAAGAGAGAGACTGGCTAGTTCCAAGTTTATACTCAGGCACACTGTGGCCAATGTTTTCAGACCTGGTGCCCATGTGTATAATCCTTATAAACAATGCATACTTCAATGGAAGATCTGCGTTTTGTCAACCAGGGAAAACAGGCCAAGATGAGGAAAAGTAATGAAGTGTCCCAGTAATTAAGGGATTCTGTTTTACAAGACTCTAATCTCTCTTTACTGCACTAAGTGTCAGGAGTGTGCTTAGGACACTTTCTGGCCTTGGGTCTTTCCTGTATCACGGCTGACTTACAGGCTGCTTCTCACCAAGGTGCAGACATTAGCAGTCTGTTTACACTCAGAACGATCTTAATCACCTGGAGGATTGCCCTGCCAAATGGAAAATCCTAGGAGGTGGCTTAAAAAGCACACCGTAGTTAAATGTGGGAGAATGATAGTAATGGCTAAGCCAATAATTTGGAAGCTAAAAATAAAAAAAACCTTATTACAATTCTGATCTGTCCTATGTTAAACCCATACCCTACCGTAAGAAGGAAACTTATTCCAGCTAAAATCTGATGGACAGTGCTTGGACTTCAGATTAAACAGACAAAAAGAGAGGAGCTCATTCATAAAATGAACTCAGTGTCTTCTAGTTTTACTGATGCTTCCTATAGAGTATTTTAGTTGTATTGACTACACTATATATTACTGTGCTGTGAAGTGCTGTTCTCTGGAAATGTAGCCTCTAACTATAAACCACAATTGACAAGTTTATTTCTGTTAGTTACAAACTACTGAAACATTGCATTCTACGGTATATATAGCAAGCAGCATATTTCACAGTGGGAGCCTAATACTCTTGCTTTAGGAATAATTTTACACAGGAAAATATATTTTTATATTTTTTCCAAGTTTGGAAACTTGTGTTGATTTTCTAAGTGCGTGTGTGTGTGTGTGTGTGAATCTTACTGACTTTTAATGGGGATGAAGTGAGACTAGTGTGAAGGCAGGGAGGATTAGATCTATTATATCCTAGAATAACAAGGGGGAGTGCAGTTCAAAATGTGATTAATGGAAAAGCTAAAATATACAGCATCAAAGATGACTTTGATTTTTGTGTTTTCATATAATTTGGTCCTTAAATCGGGATTATGGTTTTATTATCCCCTTCTCTTGTTTTTTCTTGCTTCTTAAAATTGAGAATTCTTGGTTGTTGAAATTGAACTTTGAATTAGAAGGCCCAGATCAGTCTAGAAAAGCAAATAAATGAACCACTGATGGGGTCAGGCCTTTGGGGCTTTGCTACTGCCCTGCACCAAGAATGTAGAAATGCCACTTACTTTCTCAAATCCTCAGTCTATTTGGGAGTCATTCCCAGTTGTTTTATGCAATTATTCATGATCTTCCAAAAGGTGAGCAATTCACTTCAAGGGTGCCATTAGGCCACTTGAATGTCATAAATTATTTCATTTTGAAAAAGTCTAAGTATGTGCCTATTACACAAAAAAATTGACTTCCATTTTCTATTATTAGGTACAAAAGAAGTTGTGAGAGAAATAATACTCCCTTGATACTCTCTTGGACAAATGGATATTAGAAAATCTACAATAGTTAATCTGAGGAAATTGGTTTCTCCAAACTCCTCCTTCAGTTAGCATTAATAAAAAATGAAGACAGTGCTGAGTGAACTGCAGGGCCCTGGCTTCTGAACTTCAACCTATCGTCATGTAATATCTTATTCCAGCTCTTCCTGGATGCCCTTGTTTGTCTTTAATATACAGGCGCCTGATGACCTGCAAATAGTGAGGTCTTGGGCTGACTGGCCATAGCAATCCACTCAACATTTCATGTCCAATCATGGCTGCTTAGATTCCCTCGTCCATCCCAGTCAGTGGTGACTGAATATTGTGTACAATAATGTCTTTAGCTGATATTATACAGCGTTTGAACAACTAGTTAAAATGTGGGAAACAAGCCATCTAGAGTTTTCCTTTTTCACTGAAATCACAGTTGTTTTCATATCCCAGGTATTGACCTGGTCTGTATTTACAAACTTAGAGAGCCTAATGGTGATCTCATTAACTTTTACTGTTACTTACTTGTTATGGGTCCTATAATCTGTTTGTATCACTCCAAAATTAATATGCTAAAATCCTCACCCCCAAAGTGATAGTATTAGGATATGGGTATTTGGGGAGGGGATCATGACATGAGAGTTGAGCCCTCATGAATGGGATTAGTGCCCTTATAAGAAGAGGCCTGAGAGAGACCCCTCACCCCTTCTACCATGTGGGATTAGAGTAAGAAAATAGCTTTCTATGAGGAAATGGTCCCTCACAAGATGCCCTTTATGCTGTGCATTGATCTCGAACTTCTGAGGCTCCCAAACTATGGGAAATAAATTTCTGTTGTTTACAAGCCATGTTGGTTATAGTATTTGTTATAGTAGCCCAAGCAGACTAAGACAATGGGAAATCTGATTCTCTCCCCACCCCAACCAAACTACATATTATTATGAGTCAAGATTCATAGTTTCAAGGAGCAGAGGAGAGAACATGATTAGATCAGCATTGAGACACTGTTTCCTTGCCAAATATCCCCAAAAAGGCCTAATTTGAAAATCCAACTACTCACGATTTGAAAGATACTGACTTTGTAGAAGCTCTGGTGGTTGGGTCATTCCACTCTGAAAAGAAAATATATAAACAATTACTGTTCATGTTTCTACTGTCAAATGATTATTCTGAATTAAATTGATCTCCAAACATGCAGTCCCCCGAGTTACCTTCTTGAGGTAAGTAACAGATGAAAAAAAAAAAAAGGAACCAATTATATATATCATGGGACTGGAAGTCATTATGTTAAGTGAGAAAGGCCAGGTACAGAAAGACAAACTTTGCATCTTCTCACTTATTTCTGAGAGCTAAAACTTAACAATTAAAAAAACTTTTTGTTATTGTTCTTCTTTCATGTTTTAATGATTTTAAGTAGGAAAAAGGAAAAAAATTAGGGAACAGAGAACATGGATGTTTGGACTAAGAAGGATTTTTCAAAACCACTTACTTTGTAAGGTGAATCCTGGGGTCAGATGTTGCGATTCCTACAAGGAAGAATATATATGACACAAACATTAGTTAGATGACACAAGGAGAATAAGAGGCATGTTAATTATTGCTGAAGATGTAGTTGACTAATGTTTGCAAATAGGAAACTGCTGTTAACAATTCCATTAATTAGGCTTTTGTCTATAGCTCTATTTGAAGGATAAACATTTGCCAGCCAAACCTGCTGCAACATGATCATAACTGCCATTTAATCAAAATTATAAGTAAGACTGGTATCTATTTGGAAATGTGTGTAACATGGGAACAAATGACCCATATGTGTGAAATTGAAGTATATAATTTCTCACTTAGCTGGAAAACGATGCCTCTAAAAGAATAAAGAGGAGTTGGTTCAAACAGATGATCATGTTTTTTTGTAAAACTGCAAACAAGATCATCATTAATAGATCTGCTCAGTTTTTCCCTTTTATAGAAACAGATCCAACTTTCTATGACACATGTGCACAGATGTACCTCATTTTGTATATAAGAAGTGTTCTTAAAACTGCATTGCAAGTCTGTCGAAGTATAGGAAGCAATGTGAAATGTTAGCGGACTGTGTTATTTAAAGGAATTTAAATTTGATTTGAAAGTCACATTATACACAATTCATTCACTGTTTTGAGAAATTCAGATTTGCATATGCTGCCTTGCTGGGAGTGTGGCACACCTGTGTGGATACTGACAAAACGTGAAGGCAAAATCATTACAGTAACGTTCAGGGCACACACATGGCACTGTGTGGATGGAAGATAAATGGTACAAACCGCAATACAGGCATTCCAAAAGTGGAGACAATGAATTCAAGTAAATACAAGAATTAGTTATATCAATCATTGTTCCAAGTAATCTATTTATTAAGCCTAATATTGACCCTCTGTAGATGAAAACTAGGCTCATAGCATTCCTTATCTTGTATAAAAAGTAAGCAAAAACTATAACACTTTGCTTTAATCAAAAGTGAAATTTCCAATGTATTTAGTATGATTCTGTTGCTCCAGAGATTTGTCTTCTGGCAAGATCACCACTCCAGAAGACTACCACAAACTCAACAAGAGGCAGAAAAGGCCTCTTAGAGAAAGAACTGTCTGTTGCAAAGCCCATATAGTTTGCTGCTCAGAGGCTTCTGTGCTCTCCCTGATAGAGAACTGTCTTTTGACAAAGGACTCAAAAGATTCCCACTCATTTTCAAATCACAGATGGCAAGGAAGGGGAAATATTTATAGAGGCACAGGCACTGAGAAAATTGACAGGTGAAAACCAATAGCAAAGGAGCCCACAAAAATGACACAGAAAAGTCTGAACTTAAAAAGCACAAGAATCTACAGTCATTTAATATAGAGGCAAGCATTCCCACCTGTCTTAATAGACTCCGAGAACATAATTGTAGCATAGTATAATATTACACATACTACAATAATTTACACTCACAATAATATATAAGTTATCAAGAAAGACTAAAACATGCTCAACATAATCTTTAAAAGAAGTCAGGAAAATATTAATTACACTTCAAAATAATTTATATTGCATGATTCCTATAGAATAATAACCTTCAGTTATCCAATAATTTTAATTATCCAGAACATCTCATTTTCCAGAGTGCCAAATAAATGACTTGTTAACCATTTATGTCTCTGTAACTATATACAAGTATTTTTATCTGTTACTATTTAAGGGATTTCATTACAAAGGTACAGGATGAGTTTGGGCTTGTATACCTCCAGGAAATTAAATGTCAAGTTCCAAAGTCAATTAAGCCAAATATCTGATCAGAGAGTAAAACATGTAGTCAGTCTTTGTACTAGTCTTATGCCTGAATTTTTAACCTTCATCCAGATATTTTGGACTTTACACCTAAACAATCAGTTCTTCCAGAGCATCAGTGCAACAATGTATACAGCAAACTGGAACATTATGTTATTCACCGAATTGGAGTAACTGATACTTATTCTGGATGCAATTTTTAATGTTAAACTGAATTTCACATTTCTTTTTACTTTATTTTTTAATTTTTACTTTTTTTGGTACACAGTAGGTGTATATGTTTATGAGGTACATACGATGTTTTGATTATTATGCATTGGATTTCACATTTCTTAAACTAGAAATCAAATCAAAATAAATGAAACACCTTTGTATATCACCAAAGTTACTTTACATACATATCCAACCCCAATTGGAAATAGTTTGGTTGTAGAAATAATCTGCACAGTTCTCACAGTAATTGTTAATGCACAACAAATAATACTTTATTTTAAATGCCTGATTTTGCTTTATGAATTTCTTTCATAGACATGCCATATATGTAATTTTTGCAGTAGAATATACTGATGCCAAGTTGTTTGCACAAACTTATGAGGTTCTTTTAAGCAATAGCCTTGACAATAATCCTAAAATCAGAAGTTCCTAAAGGATCTAGATTCTAGAGCAACGGTCAGCTAACTTTTCCTGCAAAGGGCCAGAGAGCAGATGTTTGAGGCATTGGGAGACATACCATCTCTGTCATAATTACTAGACTCTGCCATTGTAGTGTGAAAGCAGTCATGGACAATGCGTAAATAAGTGGGTGTGACTGGATTCCAAGAAAGCTTGATTTATAGACACTGACATTTGAATTGCACACTCATGTGAATATTATTCATAACAATATATTAATTTTCTTTTGAAAATGTTAACCCTTTAAAGACATAAAAACCTATGGGCCATAGTTTGCCCACCACTGTTCTAGAGGATGTTTACCTCCAGGAAAACTTTATTAAACTTCTCCTGAGGATATTATTACTCTCTCAATTCTACTTGGCATGCACTTAACTCTCTTCCTTGTGAGGTTTTTCATCGTCTATGAGAAAACATGGCATTTTCAATTTGAAATTGATAAATAAGTTAAGTTGAAAAATTTCAACTGTATTTGTTTTGGTAAGCTTACAGAATCATCAATTATTTGACCTAAAAAAATCCATTGGAATTATATAGTGTACACACACACCCCACGCCCCAATACACATGGGGAAACAGAGGCTTAGAGGAACTTGAACAGGACCACACAGCAAGCAAATGGCAGTGCCAGGATTAAAAGCAGCTGGGAATGCAGCTCTTAAGACAGCACTCTTTCCTCTGGGCAAGCTCTGTCATGGATGTAAGAAACTGATGCTTTCTGAAAGGATGCTGCCACCTAGTTCTAGTGGAAGCACTGAGGAAAGGGAAATCACCTTTGTTACATATAGGGATGGCCATGTTTTGGAAGACACAATTTGAACTGGGGCATCAGTAAGCCTGTGTGATAAAAGACATACAGAGAGACAGTATGACCGCTGGTGCCAGGAACACCTGGATCTAAATACTGGTTCCTTCATTTATTAACTGGATAATCCCGAGCACATTACTTAACTACCAGGTTTCCTCCTCTGTAAATTGGGGTAGTAAAATTAAAAATCTCTTTGGGATGTAGTGGGGATTAAATTCTTTACTATATATTAAGTGCTTAGAATGACGTGAGGCACATGGTGCCATTGTATGTGTTGGTTGTTATTGAAAATGTACTTTTCTTTCAAACCAACACTTTGGCAGGAATCAAATGAAACAGGAGTGGGTGTGTAGACTTCTTGCTTTCACCATTTTAGCCCACTTACTTCTACCTTTGTCTTGGGGTTGATGGTAGCACAGATAATTGGCAGAAAATGCAAACTGTGCCTGATTCCAAATTGTGCACTTACTACAAAAGCCCATTTAAACAACAGTTCTATTGTATACACTTGCAAATGTCAAAATTGCAACTTGCACAAATTATCTCCAAAATTGGAAAACTCAGCTGAAAACACTGCAATTTCTGTACAAGTGTTGGACCTGAACTGGATGGATAACTCCCTTTGCTGGAGATGCCAGGGGGAAGGATAACAGGAGCCTAAGGAGGGTAGGTGAGAATGCAAAAATGAATAGCACACACCCATACTGGGACAGTGAGGTTAGCTGTTCATTTAGTTCTGACCTCTTTCATAAGTGAAGGAAGATCATTAAGCAAAGTTTAGACCAGTGTTATTGTCAAAATCATGACCCTAAACTCTAAGGGTTTCTCCTTTGGGTCTTTCTCCTTCTACAAATAAAATCCAAACTCTTTGAGGTGGTATCCGAGGCATTTTCCAAAGATGCACCTATTTGCCCAGATTTCCTCTCTTTCCACTCCCCATCACACAAACTTTAATCCTGCCACTTAAGACCTTATATCACCATGCACTACAGCATGATCCCTCATCTCTCATGACCTTGCTCACGCTAGTCTTCTGCATGCGGTATTCTTCTCTTGGCCCCTTCTTCACCTGTCAGAATTTTAATCATCCTCTAGATGTTGCCACCTCAGTGGTGAGCACTTCTTCAACTCCCCAGGGGAGTGTCTTGTCTTCTCTATGAAGACATTTACTACATTGTTTTGTGATCTATGTGATAGCATGTAGATGGTTTTTCTTCACCCCTAACTTTAAGCCCACTGTATCTTCTCAGTAAACAATTTCTGAATAAATGCATGGAAGGAAGAAAGGAATGGAGGAAGAAAGGAAGACATTATATATATTTTTGAAGCATGTTAGAATATCCATGTCTAGGCATTTTAAAAACTGACGGCAATAAAGCAAATCTTACTGGGAGAAGGTAAATAAAAATAATATTAAACATTTGACAATAGAACTGCAGAAGGAAAAGCTCTGTCATTGTGATGTGGTGTTTTGTAAAGATCTGTCTTCTTGTGAGCAAGAACTGAGGTGATAAAAATGAAAATCAGTTCATTAAAGAGTATAGGTTTTGCAACTTTAAAATCTTGAATGTTGCTGTTCCATCATCTATTTGATATTTCTTAAGGGATTGAATATTTCTTACTCAATCTCTGTCTCATCTGTTCTAGACACAGTGACTTGGACAGTGGCAACACCCTATGGAGTAAGATATGCATGCCGGTATCTGTGTGTATTTTGTCTTAAAGACTCACTTTCAATAAAAATTATTTTTATATTGCTATTCTGAGGGGCAAGAGAGAGACAGTCGAGATTTTATGGCACTAGAAGACCAAGGCCATTTTTGTCACTGAGAATCCAACTGGAAGATTGGTATAATTAAAATAAGACAAAGAAAAATGCAGGAAGGAAGAGAACTGACCTGTCCTGGGATGGAAAATGTGTTCTGCTCAGAGTGTCCAGCAGTATGCATGGAAGTGAGAGGAGTAGGCCAGGAATGGGTCATCTCCTAATGAGGAAAAATAAAGCAACTTTATTTCAGAGCACATAAAAAATCAAGCCCTTTCTTGGCACTAAACAGGGTAGGTCCTTTATAAATACTAACTTAACTGACCTAATATTTAAGGTGAATTTAAAGTCATTTGGACTATCCAGCAGATGCTTGCACACTGCCAGTGACAGGGAGCTTGCTACTGCTTGAAGCAGCCTGCTCCATGTTGAGACAGCCTGATCAGGCTATTTTGCCTTTTTTTGTGAGTTAAAAACTTGTTCCCCAGGAAGTTCTACCTATATATTGTATTTTGGAGCTGCACAGAATGCATCTCCTCCTTCTTTTGAATGACAAACCTTCAGCTGTTGGAAGATAGTAATCCTATCCCCTGGCATTGTCTCTTCTCCAGGTTGAGACATTCTCAGCTTGTTAATTCATTTATTGGGAACCTTCAACTTTTCTTCTAACGCTCAATTTCTGTACTCTGTCACTATCTTTGGTGCTTCCAGGAGGAACTCCAGATTGCCTGGGGCTCTTCTAACTCATGGTATCCTGTTCCAGGTGTGATCTGTCAGCTCAAGGGAGGACAGTACTGTCACTGCCTTCTGATACTCATCTTCTCTTGATACAGCCCAACAGATAGTGACCCATGATGCACATACTGTGGGTTTTTCCATGCAAAGATGAAGCCGCTGAGGGGAATTCTTCCTCATTCATAGAGGTTACTATGTGATTGGTAGCTCAGTTCCACACAGCCATACACATAGACAGTGTATTTGTGAGTTCAAGTCTCAAAACAGGAAAAGCCCCTTAGGCTCCCACCCTCTGTTATCAGCAGGGGCACCCTCTCAGCTCTTTCAAATACTCAGTTTGAAAGAGGTGTTGTTCAAATCTTACTTGAGTCTTAGGGCATGTGGCCAACATGCTTTACGCTAAGAGCAAGGATAATTGAATCACATGCTCAAAATCCCAGCAACAGAAAGATGATAAGTTTTGTGAAGCAGGAGGGAGTCAGTATGTGTTGGAGTCGTCATTTTCTTATATAAACATTAAGCATTAAAAAACGTCATGATAGAAATAAAGTAGGGATTTGGGGAGGGATGGAGGGGATCGAAATTTATGAAAGTATTTTTTAATGAGTAAGTTACATAATACCTGTTTTTTTTCCAGCTTTTATAAGTAACATAATTAGTCATTTCAAAGGTAATATTAATAAGAACTCTCAGGTGGCACTAAAACAAGGTTTTTTTCCTTCTATAATTACTCAGTTCAAAAAGTCTTTGATGTATGAAGAGCTGCAATGCAAGTAGATACTTCACAGATTCATTCACAGTGGCACTGCTGAAGCAGAATTTGTAAGTATTATTCTGAAAAAGATTGAATTTTACATAGCACTATTTAAAAAGGAGGAGGTAAGTACATTAAAAATGCATACACAATTTAGAGGAGATGCTTAACCTACTCAAGAGATAGACTACTTTCAAGTGTTTTTGAGATGTGCATTTGTATCCAGTTGATAAAATTCATGACAAATCCTACTCCTGTATTCATCAAAACTGGCCGCAAAGTAAATATATGTGACAACAGTTTAAAGCTGAATTCTAATTACTCTGAGTTTTAAAAATACTCAATGATCTCTTTTACAATTTAGATGGTTTCTCCTGATTAAAGCTGGTCTCCAAAACAGTCAGATCATTTAAAATATATAGCTTGGGATGGGGGAGATGTTGGTATAAGGGTACAAAGTTTCAGTTTGAAGGAGCAAGTTCTGAAGATCAGTTGCATAACATGGTGACTACAGTTATTTATAGTAATAATGTACTGTATACTTGAAAATTGCTAAGCCAGAGTTTAAATTGCTCTCACCATAAAAAAGTATGTGAGGTGGACTGGGTATGGAGGCTCATGCCTGTAATTCCAACACTTTGGGAGGCTGAGGTGGGCAGATCACGAGGTCAAGAGATCAAGACCATCCTGGCCAACATGGTGAAACCTCGTGTCTACTAAAAATACAAAAATTAGTTGGGCATGGTGGCATGTGCCTATAGTCTCAGCTACTTGGGAGGCTGAGGCAGGAGAATTGCTTGAACCTGGGAGGCAGAGGTTGCTGTGTACCGAGATTGTGCCACTGCACTCCATCTTGGTGACAGAGCGAGACTCTGTCTCAAAAAAAAAAAAAAAAAAGTATGTGAGGTGATGGATATGTAAATTAACTTGATGTAATCATTCCATGATGTATATACATATCAAAACATCATGTTTTACCCCACAAGTATATACAATTTTTGTCAATTAAAATAATTTTTTTCAAAATAAATAAAATATAGTTCACATTTAGCCAGAGTCAATAAAACAGCAGTAAGTCTCTTCCAGGAAAAGGAGTGTTGTCTGTTTTCAGCAACTACTGGGTATGCCTAAATTGATTAGAGGCTTGGTTTTATCCCCTTTCACCACTGATTTTAGAGGTGTGTCTCTGGGTTTATTAAAAGGTGTTTCAGACACCGGGAAGAATCAAGTCACTTCTCAAAGGTGTACCATTTCCCCTAGGTTTTCTGTGTTTACTCGGAGGCAGAATCTGATTATCTTGAACTACCAGTGGAGTGCACCACCCTGTTAGCCAATCCACATGGAACTGCGCAAACTTCTGCATTTACAATTACAACTGATTTCAAACTGTATTTGAAAATGTGAAATTTCATGAAACAGCACACTGAGTCCGTGTTACCGCTGATGCATTTGATTACAGTAGGCAGGATGTAGTTGAAAGGAATATAATTTCCTGAAAGAATATCTTCTGCAAAGGACTCTGGAGCAAGCAAGCTCTTTCACTTCTCAAAATGAGTTAGACTTGTAAAGTGTGGCACGCTCACAGCAGATATTCCATTGTTATCCTTTTCATTAACACTTGAAGGATATTAATCTATTTTATGTTCTTGCTATTCCTAAGATAAGACACCTATGCATTCTTACCCAACTTTACTAATCCTTCACCCAGTCATGAAGTAGGGATGAACCCCTGCTCCCAAAATGTTGCCACAGTTTTTATAACAAGACCCAATGATGAGTACCTGTATACAACACCAAGCATCACTTCTGTTTTAACAAAAATAAGTCACACACACACACACACACACACATCGAAGACTGGTCTGAACTTCCACAAAGAAGCACGGATTTATGTTTGGGATCCTTTGATACTTTTAGAGAGAGAGAGAGAGAGAGAGACAGAGAGAGAGAGAGAAAGCAAGCAGGGATTCATATTCCCAATGGGCAACTGAGGTAATAGGGGTTCCAAGAGGTGAGGTCACTTATACACAGCCTTACATTTAGTAGCAAGTGAAGGTTGATTACTGGTACAAGAGTGCACACTTTCCACTATAACCAATATGTGTCCCTTTGTAAGATTGACTAACATGGATAATGAAGAAAAGACTAAGGAATACTGTTTTATCTTTTAGTATTTAGCAAAGAATAGATTTCATAAGTGATAGAGCATTCTACATAACTTCTAATAATAGGAAGACACTATATTAATGTGATATGAAGACTCCAAAGTCAAACCCCACAAAATCACAAAAGGTTAAAATTTCCACCATATTATCCATACAATAGGTCATGGCTAGGAGTTAAAACAAATCCAAAACCACTTGTAGATATCCTTGCTTTGCCCAATTTAGACAAAAAAGCTGGGTATGCCACAGGCTGAAGGGCAAAAGACAGTCTGTGTTCCAGGCTTTGCTAATCTCAAATGGATCCTGTACTCATCTAACACACAGCTACCTGAATAGCTGTTGTCTCAAGTAACTAGTATGTTGTCACAAGCCTTACCTTATTCACCTTTGTATATCTCTTGCCTAGTGTGTAATAAGTAACTGGTTGGTCTTTTTGTACCAGAAATTAAACAGGCAGGGATTAGCCTCACACCCTTTTCACAGACAAGAAATCGAAGCACAAAGAGGTAAAGTGACTTGTCCAAGGTCACACAGCAAATGGCAGATCTGTTTGGTGGATTCTTTGCATTTGTTCTACTAATTTTTTTTTTTTTTTTTGAGATGGAGTCTCACTTTGTTGCCCAGGTTGGAGTGCAGTGGCGCCATCTTGGCTCAATGCAACCTGCACCTCCCGTGTTCCAGCGATTCTCCTGCCTCAGCCTCCCGAGTAGCTGGGACTACAGGTGCGTGCCACCCTGCTTGGCTAATTTTTGTATTTTTTAGTAGACACAGGGTTTCACCATGTTGGCCAGGCTAGTCTCAAACTCCTGACTTTGTGATCTGTCTGCCTCGGCCTCCCAAAGTGCTGGGATTACAGGTGTGTGTAGCCATTATGAGCCAGTCACTGGGACATGGAAAGGATAAAGTCAAGGACCTCTTTTTTAAGTCAAGGACCTCTTTTTGAAGTGTTCCCTGCCTGACATGTGAATCACCTTAAGAGGGGAATGAGCAAAGGTGCAGAGAACAAGGTGGTGGGGAAAGTCACTGTGCTAGGCATTTGGAAAAGGCTTCAATGATTGAAGTGAGAGGAGCAGTGTTTGTGAGCACACATGTGTGTTATGTGTGTGTGAGTGTGTGTGTATCCCTTTTATAGGCTATCATTATACCTGGCACATAGTAGCTGTTCAAATGGTGTGTTTAGGTTAAGCATAAATATTAAGATACTTACTGCAAAAGAGCTCAAACTGAAGAGATGATTAGGGTGATTGTTCAAATGACCACCTTAATGAATGCTAATGATGATGATAGTTCACATATTTCATTGTTGTTGTGATACTCAGAGAGAGCCCCAAAAGCAACTTGGGCTAAGTATTAAGATAGGGAGAACTTAATTCAAGCCTAGCTCTGCCAAAAGCTATGTGGGTGGCCCTGGTCAAGTTGCTTGTCCATTCTGGGCCTCAGCTTTCCTGCTTATAACATGTGGGCTTTGACTTGGATGGCCTCTAGTTCTCCCAGTTAGCAATACTGTTCATCTCTGATTCTACCTGTTCTGCCTACCTCACAGGCTTGACATAAGGGAAAGCAAATGAATAAGTGTGTAAGGGCTTTGGAAACCATATAGTGTTGTACAAATTCAAACTTCATTGCTACCAGCCCCACAGGTGTGGCTATGGCATTGTCAGTATGAGCCTGCATGCCTTGACTTAGCAACCAGGCAGCTTGGGATCTGCCCAAGACTCAAGATGGAGCTCGCATACACCTTTCTCCTTTCCCTCTACTAAAATACCAAGAACGTAATAAATGCAATTTTGGAAGTATTCACAAATTCTCATGATTAAGAATAAGCGTGAACAGCTGAGTGGCTCAAATAAAAATATGGTAGAATAGAACAATACATCTGCAAAATCGGGTTCAAGTTCATCAATATTTTCACAGGAAATCAGAAGTAAAGGACAAACGAGTCATGGTAACTGAGTCATGGTAACTAATCTTGGTGTCTGACTTCCATTAGAAGGGCCCTCCCTTCCTTGCTTCCTTCCTTCTTCCCTCCTTCCTTCAGTTTTTCTTTTCTTTCCTTCTTTTATTTTTTAGTTTTGCTTTACAGATTGTGTACTCCCAAAAGGTATCCTACTGAGTAGCTTTACAAGCCATGACAGACTAAGGATGAAGAAACATCAGCATCTTTCCATCTCCAAAACTAAATTAAACCTGAAAACATTTGTGAGTGAGGTCTTCTTATGACGCTGCTGAATCTGTTTATTTATCTAAAGGTCCTTACTCATTTACGAAAACATATATGTGTGTGCGTGTGTGGAGGAGGTGTCAATGACTTACCAGAAAGACCTAATTTGTTTGAATGAATGATTTAGACCCTTTGCATCCATGATTCTTGACAGTTCTGTGAGGAGCCAGAAATGAGGGAATGAAGCAGCTAAGCACCAGGTTGCAAGGGAATAAGGCACAAGGGCCCTTAGGATGCCTAGAAAGGGCTGCCCTGGGGCTAGGGTTCAGGAGAGCAGCAAACTAATCCTTCCTTGGCCCTCAATCTGCTATCAATTGCTAACCGGCCTGTTGGATGCTCTGCTCCTCCCTGATAGGACAGCAGAGCCAGGCAGGGGCATTAGCACCCTTATCTGCAGCAGCAGTGGGGCTGTTAATAGGAAATGGACAACAATAGCAGGAGTAGGGTTAAGATGGGTCCATGGAGGGAGCCACACAGCCATTTGTAAAAGGATTCAGGGAGCTGGATGTGATCTGCACAGGCTGCTGCTCCCAGTATGGTGCACCAGAATGTAGCCAGGCTGCTGTGCAGCTTCTACAGACACAGGAACTTGCCTGCTTCTCCTACTAGAGCCCCTCAGGCAGGCTTCAGAAGGACAGGGGCCCTTTGCTGAGGATCAGGGAGCTTGGCTATTCCAAATGAAATTCCCCCTGGAGGGAAGTAGGGCATGTGGGAAGAGTTACTGATCTTTTTCCTCTCAGGGTCCTCTCAGAGCGCTCTCCTGGATGTCCCATCTCAGTGGGGGCATGGGAATACTGTCTAAGGGACAGCTACCAGAAGGGTAAGAGCTTGGAAAGCTCATCTCATGTATACATACACATTAAAGAAACAGGGCAAGTTTAGTCCACAGAAAAGGGAGAGTGAGGAGTGTCTTCAAATCCATGAAAGTCTTTCATATGAAAGACATTTGAGACCTACTTTGTGAACCAAGAAGTTAGGACTGGCTGTATGGGTAAAGTTATCAGAGGACCAATTTTAGCTCAAACTAAGAAAATTTCCAATCACGTGAGCTTTCCGATCATGGAGCCTACTGCCTTAGAAGGCAGTGAGCAGTTCATCTCTGAAGAGGAAATGTCCTCTGCCTAGAGAAGTGAAAAGGGATTCCTAAAAGGTGGCGGAGTGGGTGTTGTGAACCAACTGTACTGCTTTACCTAACGAGATAATCATACACTTCACTTCTGTAAAGTCAAAGATATATATGAGAAGATGCAAAACTGAATCTGGAGCAGTTGTTTTACATGACATGTAAACACGGCTGACTAAACTGGCTAAGGAAATTTATCATTCTCCCAGGGATGGGGTTGGGGGAACACGCTGAGGGGGAGCCTATTGTCTCACAGTGAGAGAGCGAACAGCCCAATTTGTCTGATTGTTTGCTGAGCTCTTAGAAAATCTAACAACAGTGGAACCCATAGAGTTTCCTGGGCTTGATCACTAACCATTCCTGCCAAGCTTCTCTAGTGGTCAAAACTCTGTTCCATTCAATTGAATGAATATTCTTCTGTTTGGAATGCTGTTAAGACCGTCTCCTGAGATTGCTCCTCTGATTTCCATGCAAGTGCTCATAGAGATGAAGTGTAAAATCAACTGTTACATTAAACATAACTTCTCGGCCATGGCATAACAATGGGTCAACGCAAAATGCAATTCTTTTAAAAGTTTCTAACACTAATTTATGATTTCAATGGCATGGTATAAAAACCCTAGTGATGTTTCTTCAAATAAATAATTGAATTCTTTATTCAAACTCTTTAGTGCTGGCATTTGTTTAAGGGAATCTATAAATATTCTCCTTCGGACCCAGGACTGTACATGCAAAAAGTTCAGCTCACATTGGCTGCCTTCATCCTGGCAGACCCAACCAAGAGTTTCATTGAAAAAGAGCCCTAATTATAATGTACAATTGGGAAGTATAGTGATCAGTATTCTGAATCTCCACTGTGTACTCAATCAGGAAATCAATCAAGCCATCTTCTTGCCATTGCCAGATGCAATCAATTCCATTTCACCCACTGAATACGACAGAAAACATATATGACCATGTGCAGGGACTATTCATGCAACTTTTTTTGGCCCCATTACTCCTCGGGCATTCTACATTCAGACACTGCAAAGAAAGGTCTCCAAAGGTAAATATGAGGGAACGGAGCACTATAGTGATATACCGGGCAGAATTCAACCAGACCTTTTTAGTTCAGCAAAAGGTTTCAGCAGCAGCAACCTGAGGCCACAGCTATCTAACTAACGGTATTTGACTCCCTAAACACGATTGCCTTGTAAATTTTAATCTTTATTAAGACCTTCGTCTTTGTCTAAATTAGGTTGAACCCGTCAGAATAGAAGACTGAACACCCCACTAGGAAATGTTATCAGATTGAACAACATTGAATTGTTTGCCTTGTTTGGTACAGGCAGAATTAACACAATTTCAAAGGTTAGAAATGTAAGAACTGGCCACTGAGAAACTGTTCTGCAAAAAGCAGTAGCAAAAAGGGAATCAAGCTAGAGGGCTTTTGTTAAGTGGTCCAGTTCAGGTATCTGAGGATTCTGGGGTTTCTTGAGGGCCAGTTCTTAACATTTCTAGCCCTTGAAATTGTTTCTTACATTCTTAAGCTAATTTTGACATCAGATCATTGTAACTCTTTTCAAAGGTGATTTTTAACTGCACTGTTGAATTTCCAGCTCTTCTGTTTCAAATTATTTTCCCATCAATTACATCCAATGACCATCACTTAAAATATACTGATTTGAGATAATTCACCAGGCTTTCATAACACTACAGCCATGTTTTTTTTTTTTTTTTCTTTCAGAGTCACTTCACAAGACGGAATGACATGCTATATCCTCACAGCATGAGATATTTCTTAATGGTTACCTTCCAATTTGCTCCTTTAGCACAAACTCAGGCAAACCAACTTGATAAAACTCACACACTTTCATTGGCTTCTTCTCCAGCACCATTTCTAATAATCTGTATTTGATTTCATTCATTCAGAAAACATTTATTGAGCATCTACTCCTTGCAAGGTATCTAACAGCCAGGAAGCTAGACTCGGTCCCGGTACAGGGTCTGGTGTTACTCTCGGTAGGTAGAGTATTGATAACTGGAATGAGAGTAAGGTAATAACAATTACCAGTTACCATTCGAAGTAGAAATAAAATAAGCCCATCAAAGTTAATTGTTTTTTAGAGAATAATGCACAATTTGTTATATGTTTCAGAAATTGCTAAAGGGATTTGTTGATTTCACATTGTTGGAGAGATATGGTGTCGATGCAGCAACACAGCAGTCCTTTAGAAAACCAGCTTATGCTATAAGTGAAAGGTACTAGAGAATGACAACTCTAGGCAAAGGGGGACAGAAGGATACATTTCACACAATCCTCAGTCTAAGGCTTTTCAAAGAATTACACAAGGCATGTTAGTATTCCATTTCTAAGGGCTGCTGTAGCTTTTCAAACAATATAGCTTTCTTGTAGTTTACACTTATCACGTTAAGAAAAATGGTAATGAGGAGTTCATGACAACTGCTTTTAGAAGGGACAAAGGCTCAATTGCTGGGGAATAAAGAAGTAATATCTATTTTCATGGAAAGAAGCCTCCAGTGAAGAACTTGGCTATAGCTTTGGTCTCTCATTATTCCTGAGCTCAGTAAAAATAAGGTACCAGGTCGCTAATATAGCTGAAACTCCATCCAATATGATTTGCATGGAATTGTCTTTCCTCTGAAACAGCTATTTCAATCTTAGAATCACAGTGCCAGGGGGATGAAAGAGAACTGGTTTGTCCCATTCACATGAAATTAACTAACAAATCTATCACAAGATGACAGTCTAACTACTGAACACCAGGCCCTCTCTCCCACCCCCCACCCACAGACACCCCTCAATAAAAATAAAAATAAACCAACAGAGGTATCAAATTCCTTGCAGTAGCCTGAATTTAACAACATCAAAACCACTACTAAGTCACAGTGAAATTGATTCAGAAAGCCCCCTCCAAGTATTCCAAACCCCTAATAGGTTGAGTATTTCTGAATGCCTGGACAGTAACTCCTCTCCCCAGATTCGTTTTTCTCTACAATTCCTCCAAATAACGGAAAATAAATAGCATCTGTATTCCATATTAACAGTGGCAAAAACACAGCACAAGTGAGAGGTATTTTTTTTTTCCTAAAAGGATATTTGACTGATGAAAAAGCAGAACTTTCTAAACTCTGTATGAACACTGGGGGCCAGCGGTATGTACAAAAATGTGGCCCCAAAGGCATGCTATAAAGCTTCAATCCTGTGTTAAACCAATGAAAGCAGGTCCCTCTCTGCCTTGGTATAAACAGCAACTTGCCAGTGTAAGCTACAAGTAGCTAGTGATTCATACCTGATATTTTATACTAAGCATTTGTTAAAAATCAATCCAATCTGATTATCGGATTTTACCACCAAGTCTTTTTCTTTAATTAAAAGGTAACAATCTTATAAAACCAACTTGATAAAACTCACACACTTTCATTGGCTTCTTCTCCAGCACCATTTCTAATAATCTGTATTTAATCTCATTCATTCAGAAAACATTTATTGAGCGTCTACTCCTTGCAAGGTATCTAACAGCCAGGAAGCTAGACTAGGTCGCGGTATAGGGTCTGGTGTTACTCTCGGTAGGTAGAGTATTGATAACTGGAATGAGAGTAAGGTAATAACAATTACCAGTTACCATTCGAAGTATAAAAGTTTATAAAAGTTTATTTTATTAATAGTTTCCCACTGACATTTTTTAGGGATTCACATTTGTACTTCAAAACATTTACTCACCATAAGGAAGGGGTGCATTCCAACTACCCCCACCCTCCGCCCCTTGCAAGCTTCCCTAATAACCGTCTGAGAATCCACTGCCCATGGATGTCTCTAAATCCTCTTTAAACCTCTATCGTTTTTGGCCTAAAACATCTTTTGGGGTAACCAGATCAATACTTTTACTCCTGGCTATAAATTTATCAAAGCACCAAATAGAAGATTCAAAGGGAACAATGTCAAACCCTTATACCCAGGAAGGTTTCAGTGCAAATGAAACATTGAAGTAAATAAATATCTCAAGGAGAACTCTACCCCACCTGCAACACACACATAAACCTGGATGTCTCAGGCCTGGGATTCCAACTGTTACTTGTAATCAATTTGTAACTCTTGTCCAAAAGCCAGTTTGCCAACCAGTGCCGCAGCACGTTGCCTTCCTACTCCCACCCCCACCACTGCCTCCTGCTCATCTAGTCTCTCCTTCATTCGTATTAAAGAAGGAAAGAAATGTGTAAAATGATTAAAAAAAAAAACCCCAAAACCCTGGTCAGAGATTTGCAAGCCACCCACAGAGACTGCTATACAGCTGACAAAAACCAACCTGGCAGGGTCTCTGGGCTAATTAAACAAATTTGACAATTTGAAAAGCTGCAACGTGCCTTATGAACTATGGAGTGGTCAAAAATGAAAAAGAAACAAACACTTTATTAAAGACATGAAAGGAGCTTACTTATTTAATATTCAAGAAAATCACAGGGGCAATCGAAGCTCCTTGGCCAAATCAGATAGAGAGTCTGTGAAGGGTTGAAATATGAAATTCAAAGTTACACTTTGAAAATATTTGGAATTTATGAATAACAAGAAGAGTCATAATAACAATCCAATAGGAGCTTGTATGTATTTGGGGGTTAGAATTCACTGTTTCATTTATGTTACCAAATTTAATCCACTCAATAATACAGAGAAGTAGTTTTTCTTGTTCTCATTTCATAGGTCAGATAACTGAGTTTTGGAGACAATGTCATGCAGCTCAAGAACCTCTGCCCAGGTATCTGGCTTTGAGCTCTAGGCTTTGGGCACCACCATGCTCCATAGGACAGGTTTTCTAAAAGGGAACACTCCAATCGTGTAGCAGGAACAAGGCTCCCTCACCTTTCTGGATGTCCATTATAATTTGGTGGTTATAAGAAGTACAATATCATCATTTTGTGTGTGTGTGTGTGTGTGTGTGTGTGTGTGTGTGTGTGTGTAAGTGGGTATGTGTGTGGTTTTAGAGATGAGGTCTCACTCTGTCACCTCAGAGTGAGTGGTGTGCAATGGTGTGATCATGGCTCACTGCAGCCTCCAACTCGTGGGCTCAAGCAATCCTCCTACCTCAGCCTCCCCATGTAGCTGAGATTACAGGTGTGCAGCAACACACCTAGCTAATTAATTTATTTTTATAGACATATGAGTCTCATTTTGTTGCCCCAGGCTGGTCTTGAATTCCTGTTCTCAAGCAATCCTCTCACCTCAGCCTCCCAAAGTGCTGGGATTACATGCATGAACCACAGAACCCAACTTATAATTTATTTTCAAACCACTGCCCTTAGTCATGCCACATACAAACCAATGGCAAGTGTGACGGTCACAAAACCCAAATGGCAAGTCAGTAAAAATAAGCCGATCTCTAAGGAGAGGCACAAATTTATTAAATTTCCCTTGTCACCATGATGCATTCTAATTAATAGCTTTTTATTCTCCAGCTTTATGGAGGTATAACTGACAAAAGAAATTATTAATATATATTTATGGTATACAACATGAGGTTTTGATGTATACATACATTGTAACATGATTGCCACAATGAAGCTAATTAATATATCCACCAACTCACATAGCTACATTTATTTGTTGCTTAAATGTTACGAGAACATTTAAGATCTACTCTTTCAGTAAATTTTGAGTATATAATACAGTATATCTTCAGAACTTATTTACCCTACATAACTGAAAGTTTGTACAATGAATGGCTTTTCTCACGACTCAGTCCATTTTAATGTCAATAATCCAGATCTCAAGCCCCTGCACTACAGCAAGGTGTAGGTAAGCAACTTCCCTTTATGAGGAACTGGGACAATTAAAGTCACTGGAGTTGTCCAAGTGCTGCCGTGGTACTTTCTTTAATGATGCACCTTAGGTGGATGTCTAAAGAGATGGAAACGTTGAAGAGTGCAGGAAAAAGAGAGTGAGAGAGGAAGAGAGAAGAGAGAGGAAGCAAATATGAATCAAGTCCTGGGTTTTTATAGCACCATTTCTCTCCTGAAAGGGCCATTCAAGGGCCTGAGGTACCCTTTTATTTCCAGAGCCTAGGGATGAAAGCATTATTAATCTTATCAAACACAGGGAAAGACACTTTGCCTGAGGCCTGAATTAGGAGTACATGGGTCCCTGCATTGCCCAACAAACCAGGTGTATGCCTGAGACTTCTCTCGTCTTCTCTCTTTTGTGGGAATACTTGCTTTATCTCTTTCTATCTACTCAGCCTTATTTTTTGTTCTGTCTTATATAGTAGGGGCACTGCTCAGAACTAGAGTTGAATTTGATTAATGTATTATATATAACACTCAGGAGGAAATAAATTAGTCAGATATACTCTAAACACAGTCTAGAATACACAGTCCAGAAGGTAAAACAATATTTGGTTTTATTTGATAGTAAAACTCAGAATAAAAACCTAGAGCAAATCTGAAGAGATATCTGGGGCAGTTCTGTTCACTGTATCTTTCTACAGTGATGGAAATGTTGAGTTTTGTGTTGTCTAATATGGCAAACACTGGCCACATGTCGCTAATGAAAACTTGAAATGGATGAGGAACTGAACTTTTATTTTATTAAAATTTAATTAATTTAAATTCAAATAGCCAGCCACATGTGGTTGGTGTTTCTGTACTGGAGAGTGGAAAAAATTCAACACTTTACAGATGGAGAACCTGAAGCACACAATGGTTAAGAGACTAGCCAAGGGTCACAGAATAAGGTAGTGGCAGGGTCAGAATTAGCTTTGAGGTCCTTTGATGTCCAGTCCAATGTCACTGGCACATTGTTTTCAGCTTAATCCCAGTTCTTTCAAAGGCCAATGCTGCATGGTCTCCACTCTGTAACATAGGACAGAAGCAGACCAGGCTCTAACAATATCGGGGTGGATTCTCCAGGTGTCAGAACTGCCATTCATTTTTGCATCAAAAGCACTAGGGGTGTGAGGATGTGCTGGGGGCTCCAGGATTAAAGAGCGGCGAGGAGGCTGCAAAGTTGGAGTATGGACTAGTTTTTCAGGTGTCCTCTAAACCCAACAGGTCCTGAGAAGTACTAAGGGAGTTGAATAGAAAATAATCAGAGGCCCAGACAGCCAGGATGCTGTTTTTACACCTTAGTTTTAGATTGGCCTTAGTTATTTATTTTATGATTCTGCAATTTCCAGTTAACATGTTGCCAGGAAAAGAGCAGGATGAGTCTGTTCGTGTTAGTGTGTCATTCCAATAATGAAGGGGCTTTGGGGAAAGGAGTGTTTAATGGAAGCAACATACAGGTTATCAACATACAGGTTATCAGCCACACACACACACACACACACACACACACCCTGGAGGAATCACTCTAGAGGAGAAAACACATCTTGTGGAAGCTCTTTTCTTGTGATCACAGTGATAATAAGCACAGTGAATGGCGCCAAAACATTATTTGACAGATTTGAAAATCTCTCCCATTGTAGTAGCATGTGGGGCCCTGCCTTTATTCAGTACCTTGTTTAAATTGATAATGCCAGCATTATTGTATTTTGAGGAACAATATTAAAAATGGACTATATATATTAAATAGTAATTGTCAATTGAGGATGTGATGACTATCTGGCTGCGACATCTGTTACCCCACTGAACGTCAGGATTGATTCAACTGACTGGCTGGCTAGATGGGTGTCATTTCTCCCTCTTACCACTGCTTCTCTATAGAGAAGAACCCTTCTTAGGTCAAAGGTATAGGAGCTGCTGGGCTTCCCTGCTACAACCTCCAAGGAAGCTTTCAAGGTCCATTTGTAGGAGAACATAGGGTAGTCAAGTTTCCAAGAATCCAGACACATCTAAATGATTGGAGTTGCATTTGGCAGTTTGCCCTTCTTAAAAAGAAATTGGCAATGGAAAAAGCACACAATGGTGATAATATATCATTTGGAGAAATAAGAAATGGAGTCATTAAAATGCCTAATATTTGTATAATTATTCTACTCAGTAAGCACTATTATCTGCTTATTAACTTGTAATATACTTTTCATGGAAAATCAAATCATTATTGTACCTTGGGTGGAAATAACACTATGAGGTCATTTTCTCTAACCACTCCTCTACAAATTTAAGTCATTTAATAAACACACTGCATTTAATCTATGCACTTTTTATGCATCTACACTTGTCACCTTTGTGTGCATGTATGTGGGGGTGCCTTCTGTAATTGGCCAAACAGACAGAGTAAGGATTTCCACACAGACTATGCCCTAATGGACCTCACATTCTGCCGTAAGAGGCAACTCCCCAACATACACACATACAAAGGCAAGTGTAGGTATATAAAAATTGCTATGGGGACTTAGAAGACAGATAGAGAAATTAATTCATTAATATCTATGATCTCTGTGGTGGATCTTACATGGTGTAAATAGGAGGTCCCCAGACAGGAATGGATGATATCGCAGGCAGAGGGAGGAGGCAACACACAGAGGCAGAGGAGGACATGGCACATTTGATAAAGGGGGAGAAGTCTGCAATGGATGTGGAAAAGGGCACACCGTTGGAATAACTGGCAATTCGTGAGGTAGGCATGGGTGGTGACATAAAGGAAGGACTCTGACTGCCAAGATCTGGGTTTGGAAGTTTATCCTCTAGGTACTGGGGGAGCACAGTGCCTCTATTTGAACACTTTCCGTGACAAAGACCTCACCTCCTTCTATCCTTGGACAGATCTACCAATTAGAACAGGGGAGAAAGGAAAGATCTAATTGAGTGCTCCAAGCACTATTCTAGAGGTTTCATATGCATCGTGTAATGTAATTGTCCCTATAATTCTGAGAATTAGGGCATATTATCACACTTTTGTAAATGAGGTACAAAAATGTTAATTTACCCAAAAACATTCAGCAAGTGAGAAGAGCCGAGCTCTACTGTCTTAACCATGATGCCCCAAACCCCAGAACATTCTTGTTTTTATTGCCCTAATACTTATCCCTCTATAAGTGCCCCTCAAAAGTTGGATTCTACCATTTGAGGCCTTCTATCTCAAATGCAGCCTCTGAGCCTCTTTCTTCCACAGGGTAGTCTCTCAGGTAGCCACAGCTTGCTCCCTCTTCTAGTTCAATTTTCTACTGTTTATCTCTTTAGACATTCTAGTTTGGAGACTACCCACTATCCTGGATACTCTTTGCTAAGTGCATTTTAGTTCAGCAACATACCTCTTAAATTGTTTTTTCATTTTTATTTAAGTTCAGGGAGTATACATGCATGTTTGTTACATGAGTAAATTGCTTCTTAAATATTTTTATGAAAGTAATATAAATTATAGAAATTGAGAAAATATAAAAAAGAAGAAATTCACCCATAATTCTAACTCTAACAAAATAAGAACTATCATTTCAAAATATTTTCCTTCAGTTTCTTTTTAGTCATATTTTTATACTGATATAATACTTAAGAACATAAAATGTTATATTCTGGTTATTTCACTTAACATTATCTCATAGTTTTTCCTCATGTTGTACATCATCAGCAAAGCCATCTTTTTAATGGTTGATTATGATTTTGAATGTATAAATCTGAGTTTGCTTAACTATTCTCCTATTGTTAGATATATAGTAGCATTTTTTGCTATTACAAAGAATCATGTAATGAATAATTTTGTTCACATAGCTTTTCTAGGAGCTTGGATTTTTCTCATAGTATGAATTCTCTAAAGTGGAATTATAGATTACCAGTGTCCCCATAAAAATAGAGTAGCCAACCTAAATAAATGGAGAGGCACATTGACCACATCCATGAGATGAAAGATGCAACACAGTAAAGGTATTAATTCCCTCAAAATTGATTTATAGATGTAAGACAATAGTAACCAACATTCAAGCAGAATTCTTTATAAACATAAATTATATATCCAAAATTCATATGGAAAGGAAAAGGAACTAGAATAGCTAAACCATTTTAGGAAAAGAACAAAGTTGGAAGATTCACATCATGTTATATCCAGACTTACAGTATCTACAGAAATTAAGACATTATCGTATTGGTGAAAGGTCAAGGACAAAGACCAGTAGAAGACACTGGAGAGTCCAGAAATAGACCCACACAAATATGGTCAATTGACTTTTTACAAAACTGCAAAAGCAATTCAATGGAGAAAGATTAAATACAATCTTTTCAATAAATGGTGCTGGAACACAATGAGCAATGTAAATCTCAACCTATACCTCACATCACATATCAAAATTAATCCAAAATGAAGTCTTAAATAAAACTCTTAGAATAAAACATGGGATATAATGTTTTTGACCTTGAATTAACCCAAAAGTTCTTAGACTTGACAACAAAATAATAACCCATAACATGAAACAAAGATAAATTGGATGCTATCAAAATTAAGAAATTTTGTTCTTAGAAGGATATCACCAAGAGAATTAAAAGACAAGCCACAGCCCGAGAGAAAATATTTGCAAATCACATATCTGACAAATGACTTATGTCCAGAAATAATAAAAACTCTCGAGATTCATTTATAAAATAACAGACAACCTGATTTAGTAAATGAGTAAATGATTTGAACAGACACTTCATCAAAAAAGATATACAAATGGGAAATAAGTACATGCTGAGTAAGTGGTCTTTCATACTTGGCTGGTGTAAATACAAAATGGTACAGCCACTCTAAAAGCAATTTAGTATGGTTTGTATAAATATAAACATACTCTAAGCGCATGACTCCACAATCCCACTCCTAGGTATATTCCAAAGATAAATGAAAACATGTATTCATGCAAAAATCTGTACACAATTATTAATACCCACATTATTCATAATCACCAAAAACTGCCTGGTTTGAAATTTTGGCTCTGCCTCTGGTTAGCTGTTGAACTTAGAAAGTCACTTAAGCCCAGAGTACTTCCACGTCATTATCTAACAAGGGGATGATAATAGTACTTGCTTCTTGGCATTGATACAGTGATTATATGAGTTACTATATGTGAAATTCTTCTAACAGTACCAGGTACAAAAAAATGCTAGGTAAGTAGTAACACTATTAGTGTGTACTTTGGATTCAGGCCAACATGAGTTCCAATTCTGTGTCAACTGCTTCATAACCATATGAATATATGATTCAGGGCAATTTTCAACCTCTCTAAGGCCTCCAGGCTGTCATCAACCCATTAGCCAGTGGTCTCTGGGTAATGAAATAAGCACTGCTGGAGGAAATTATACAATCTACAGATTGGAACCTGTATAAATATAATATCTTCAATATTACCTGGAGCCTTGATGTTGCCTCATAATCTTACTATATTCCATTAGAGTGAGAGACTTCTCTCTCTTTCAATTACTCTTTCATTCTCCAATCTCCTCTAACCTCTGAACTTTCCCCCGACAGCTTCTTATCCCTGCCGTCTAATTCTGAGACTTGACCTGATAATGAAAAGTGAATTAAAATCTCCCATATACATCTCTAATATTTTATGTTTTTGTTTTTAATCTTTAATACATCTAGAAATAATGTTTTTGTATGGCTTGAGGTAAGGATCCAAGATTAACTTAGGGATAACATAAACGTCTGTGACATTGTCTTCCTATTCAGGAATTGTGTGCCTTTTTATTTACGTATTCTTTGGCATCTCTCATAGTGACTCAGTTTGTTTATATAGCTCTGACACATTTCTTGTTACATCAATTCATAAGGTGTAAATGGATTTTTTTTGCCCATTACATCTTATAGTTGATTGCTTTATATGTAAAGACTATTTATCGCCATACATTTATTTTGCACACAGCAACTTTGCTGAATTTGTGTATTATTCATGATAGTGTTTTTAGTTAATTTGCTTCTAGTTTCCAGGAAAACAATATATGTATAATGTACAAATAATAACCATTTTAAGCATTATCTCTCACTTTAATGCCTCTTATTCTTTACATATTTAATTGTCTTGGCTAACCTCCAGAAAAATATAAAATGATAGTGGTATAAAGAACATCTAGTCTTTTTCTTGACTATAATAAGAATGCTTTGAGAGTTTCTCCATGAAATGTGATACTAGCCTTTGGGTTAAGGTGGATATATGCTATCACATTAAAGATGTTTCCACTTATTTCTATTTTATCAAGAATGTGTGTTCAGCTTTGTCAAGTGTCTTTTATCATCTATATGAAGATGACTGTGTACTTTTTCTTTTTTTATTCTATTAGCAAAAGGCATTATACAAATGGATTTTGTAATACTGAACCAGTTTCATACTCCTGGAATAAAACCCATTTGGTGATATTGTATATCCTTTACAGTGCTGTCTGATTCTGTTTGTTGGTATTTCATTAAGGGGCTTTGCAACAATAATCATAAATGATATTATTATGTAATTTTCTTTTTTGTGTTCTATTTTTGTCAGATTTTAGTATCAAAATAAGAGCTAGGTTGGCTTTTCTAAAAAGTACTTTGCAATTTTTTCTTTTTTTTTCTATGTTGTGTAAAAGTTATACTGTGATATTTTGTGAAAGTTTAGTTTAATTTCCTCATGAAATCCCATCTGCGAGTGACGCTTTTGTTAAGGGGTGGGGAGAGTCTTCATTTTATTGATGGCGATAAGCCTGTTTAGATTTTCTGTCTTTTCTGGAGTTAATCTCTGCCAATTACATTTCACTAAAAAAACCATCCATTTCATCCACCTGTTTATATTTATTTGTACAGAGCTGAGAAAATAGCTACTCATTATTCTCTTAGTTTCCTCTGTATCTGAGATTATTTCTGTTTAATAGTTCTTGTTTTATGTATTAGTGTTTTCCTTTTCTTCTTGATGATGTTAAGTAACCAAGTATCTATTTTATTGTAGTATTGTTTTATTTGGGAAAAGGATCTTGAATTAATTAATTATAATGATTTTCTGTTCATAATTCATTAATTCACACCTCTTGATTTATCTACTTTTTAATAGCATCTTTAAGTTAAATAGCATCTTTAATAGTATCACTGATTTTGTTCTTGTCCTTTGAGATAAAATTGCTTCATGGTTTCATGCCACTATGTTGGTCACAGCTTTAATTTTTCCATAACAATGTGTTTTTCTGGTACACTTTTCTCACATGCTTTTTGTGTATTTTTTTTTACATAGATCTAGTGGTGATTCTTTTTTTATTACTTTTTTTTTTTTTTTTTTTTTCATGTCAAGAGTTCTTCCAGGACCAGTCAGGGCTGTGGCTGAATTCCAGACTAGCAGGAATTCTCTTTGGAATACAAGGCTGTGTGCCCAAATGTGTTCAGCCTTTACTTCTCTGTTATCAACAGACATCAGCCCTGCAGGCTACTAGAAAAGCAGCATCTCATTCATCCACCTTGCCTCACTAACAAAGTGCCTTCTACAAATATGTATCATTTATGTAATTTCTCATTCAGTCCTGCCTTCCCTACTTCTCAAGACTGTGTCCCAAACTTGGTCCATGGAAGCTCTAATCTCCAACTTTAATATCCATTCTTATTATTCTAATATTGTTTTTGCTTTTCACCATGTTCCACTTATTCTGAAAATCAGTGTTTCTTTCATCTGCCATGCCAAAAATCCAAGACCATGGGAATCACTTATTGGCTTCTTCCCTGTTTGACCTTCACAAAATAAATTGTGAGTCAGGCTTATGGATCCCCTTTGTTTACATCAATTATGGAGTTTAAATTTATTTTTCTCATTCTCCTGAATGCTTCTGGTGACAAATGAGAGAAGGGACCAGCCTTGTTTTATTCTTTCCTTCTTTCTTTCATTTCAAAACTGGGAGATGCCTACCAAATTGATTCCAAGAGGCTACTTTCCCAAGGTGTTTTGCAGAGACATGAGTTTCACCTTTACACAGATGCAGGTGGAATGGTTAACTTCCTTCCATTACTTCTCCTTCCCCCAGCCCAATACCACTAGCAAAGCTAGGACAAAAATGCTCGTTCTCAGACAACAGTTGGAAGCTATTACTTCTTTCAGAGAAGCTTAGAATGCTTTTTGGCAAACCAATGCATTGTTTCATTACTCTCTCCGTACACCCAAGATACAGAAAGCAGGTGTAAATTCTACACATGGCCTAAATTCTCACCTGCTTTCATCCAATTCAATAGAAAATCATAAATCACCATATTCCCAAAAAGAAACAGGTTGACAGAGAACAGACTTATTTTTATAGCATACCTAAGATATATAGGAACTGATATATTTACTCAGCTATTTTAAAGGGGCTACTCTTGCTCATTCTCTGGACAGCTAAATGCTGGGTTGCTAAGTTACTGTTATTTGACATCATCTCTTCCCTGACATCTCCCCATGTTTGACAGGTTCCCATGATTCACTGGCCCAGTCACCTCATTACTCATATTACTCACTTTCCCAATGACGTCTGTAAAATCATTTAAAATTCACCTCATACACTAGCTGCGAACCCCTAGATTCCACATAAAAATATTTAAACTGCTTGACAGGTTCTAAGTGCATTTGGAAGCACACTGGATGGCTTACCTGCATTGTTCACATAACAGATGTTATAATTAAATTAAGCATCTTTCTTCTGTGTTGGTTTGTGTTTGACAAAAGAGGAAATGATTACTAGGAGGCATATAATGGATAATATCTCTTATGAGCTAATTTGGTTCCATGAATAGCTCACCTCACATATGCATGCTACGTATTAAGTCCATTAGTGCTTTGAATTAGCTTCAGAAAAGGTAATACTGCACATAATTTACCCAGTCAAGGGCATTTTCACCTGCTGACAAATTTACATATTTCCCAGTGCCATTAGGTAAGAACTAGTCATCAGATTAGCAAAAGGCACAACCATTAGTTCATTTATTTGACTGCATCAATGTTAACATTAATTATAGTCTAAATTATATTTAGGAATTGTCTTTCCTGGGTGGAACACTATATTACTATTTCAAGAAACTATAATTTTAAAAGTCCATATCCAAATAAGTTACATGTTTTCTGAAATATTCCAGATGATTCTTATTTAAGACAGCTATGTAGAAAATCTTTGCATGAATCCAAGTTGAACATTATTTATACATTAATGTATTGACAGGATATAAAATCAATTGCCTAATTATTGGTTAAATTTATAAAAGAAATTCTACTGAAAGGTGCTTGATTATGCTGCATAGTCATGACAATATAATAAAATTTCCTTTCAGACATAATTATCTGTCCAGTTTTGTTCCCTGATCCATTTTTTTCTTACTTGCAAGATGGGTTTTTTCATTTGTTTCCCTGTTAAAAAATAAAAATAAAATAACAAACACTGCCCTGTAAATATTTGGTAAATTTTTCCATGCTAAAACTTTTAACCAAAACACAAGCCTAATAAGTAGAATTGCCATAATTTAGAATGCTGTAAACACAGATCATACTGTAATCAAAAAGAGGTGGCCAAGTAGGTGTTTACCAACCTGATCCATATGGCAGGAAGAAATCTGTAAGAAGATACAGTTTATCAAATCAAGTTCCCTAAATCCTAGCTAGCAAATTCAGCATCCCTCATAAACACTGAATTACCCTTACAGATGTTTGCCTATGAAATTATCAACTACAGAAGGTACTTTGCTAGGAGAGACAATCTGTTCAGCATCAAATCTAAAAGAAATGCTCTATCTGCATTTTTGATTCCAGAAAGGATTTGATAGTTTGTTGATTTTTTAAAGTAAATTCTTGCTATGAACAAATAAATCATACTACTGCAGAACAAATAATCATTGAGCATCCATCCTTAGCTAGTAGCATTTAGAGCATGCTGCTCTCCTTGGCTTAACTCTTCCAGAAATGATTACGCTAGGATCCATAAAACCCCATAGAGCTCAGAAAAGAAGCTGCTGCTGGTGCCCATATTACTACAGATGAGCTGCCTAGGAATCCCTCACATGATCGATGAATGTTACTGCAAAATGCCATCACTGTGGCCAGAGTTGTTATTATTTTTTATTTCCATTTACACGTGAGGGTAGCTTGACTCTAAAGAGTAAATAGCATGCTGACAGAAGCAAGTGTAAAAGCTGGGATGCATTGCACAGATTGCTGCTTTTAAGTTTCTGATTTGTAAAATTCATAATAAGCAATAATATGCTTGAAAAGGAGCAAAGACATCTGAATTTGTATGGCTCATTTTGTGGGAGAAGATCAGTTTGGTGGAAAGGTGTTGTAGGCCAATGAATTCTAGTTTGTTCAAAAAACTACTTAAATTATTCTGGCATAACTGAATTTGTACAAATTGGGGAAACAACAGAAGCTGAAATGAATTGGTGGTTGAATCCACTATAATGTTAATCATAAAGCAGACTGGAAGCTGCTAAGTAAGAATGGATTCAGATAAGCCAACAGGACCAGAAGAACGTATAGCATGACTCTTGTCAGAGATTTGGAAAACTGTGACCTGAGGTAAATTACTTCACCTCTCTGACTTTCACTCTTTACCATTCTGTAAAGCATGACTAATAACACAGTTTTTGAGGGTTGTTGTAAAGGTTCAAAGACATAATGTGCTTACGAACTGTGCCTGGCATACAATAGACAACACATTACTATTATCAGTTCTTTTATTATTAGAAGCAAATTTGCTATTGTTTTATTATTATTTGAAATTAGATTCAAAAATATTAAAGAATGACAAAAAGGAAGAATTAATTTCTAAGATCTGTTCCAATTATGTTGGTTTGCTGGTATTCTTAAAGTTGCTGGAAATGTCAGCTACTGTCTGAAGCAATTTTGTTTAATATTCAGAGATTCTCACTCTAGATTTGTGACAGGGTGATTGAGAGTTGGGTGTAGTGCAAAGATCACTAGATTTAGAAAACAAAGGCCAGATACTATTTTACTTCTGCCACATACCAGCCCCACCCTGGATTGCAGGTCATTTAACCTCTCTGGACCTCGATTTCATGAAATAATAAGAAACTACCTTATTCCTTATGACCAAATAAGACAATGAGATTCAAGTTCTTTGAAAAGCCGTCACCTGCTATAGGAAAATAAGGTTGACACATCAGGTCAAGTTAGCCTGTTGTAATCTGATTGCATCTAAGAGGGCATGAGGACAAGAAGAAAATTGCTGGAAGACCAGACAAGGTGGGCTCCAGCATATTATAGCACTTTGTCCGGGGGGCAAAGAAAGAAAAGTGGACCCACTGGTCTGAAGGGGTGCTGAGAACATTGTCAGACGAATGGTGAGAGGGGCTTTCAAGAGAAACCAACTGGCTTGAATTTGGACAGCATTTTGAGAAAGGGGGCCATAACAAAACACATAAGGTGAAACCATTTCCATAGCCTGGAGGATTGAGAGGCTGAGAGTGGGGAAAGACTGGTTGTGTTGCATTTGGTTAATAAAAGAAGTCTGTCTCCATGTGAGATGAAGTGGGTTTGCATATGTTTGCTTGCCAGGTGGTGGAGGGAAAAAAGGGGGATCAGGGAAGTGGGAAAGATGGGAGAGCAAATGGACTCAGATTTTCATGGTGCAGATGCAAACAATGTGCATAATTTAAATTTTCCTTCATTGGAGGTGGGTAGAGAGATGGAGGGGGTAATAACTAGCTCATGCTTCTAGATGAAGACACTGAAAAGCAACACAGCTAGGAAATAAGGGAATCTCATGAGCAACCGGAAGCCAGCTCCTCCACTCTGGGGCTAGTGCTCCTTCCTCTGCATAGCTCCTCTCAGTGAGGAGAGATGACCTTGTTTGGGCCTCTGCTTAGTTTGAAAAGCAGTGAACATGGCCAGGAGAGGTAGGGAGAAAGAGCAAATGTACTTTTCCCCAGGAAGGGGGTTTATGGGGAATGAGGTGACAAATTTACTGCGGAACCCGCCACAGGCCTCTAAGGCCCTCAAACCAAAAGGAACATGAATGTGTAATTAAGACAAAAAGCCCAACAAGCATGCTCTATTGTGACAAGCAAGGTGGTCTATAAAAATTTAACAATTAGTCATAAAATTGGGGACGCAAATTTCAGAAAGCTTATTTTTATTCGAGGCATGGGGAATGAAACATTCATTCTTTAATAAAAGAAAGCCCACTCATTAACAGCGTTGTTGGGAAGAAAAAAAAAAAAAAAGAATTCTATACAATCTATAGCCCTTCAAAAAAAGAGACATTTCTCTAGATTCTCTTTCAAGAATAACAGAAGGACTTTTGTTACTTTCTCAAAGCATGTTATCTTTTGTGAGCCTATTAAGGAAACCTGCTTCTTTTCTTTCCATGTGTAAGTGAAATTCTGTTGTTTCTCTAAGTGGCTCCTTTAGGAGACTGGTGTCGCCAGCCTCTGCCAGGTGTTCACCCTCCTTCCTGCATTTAGTCACATAACCACCTAGGCACCAGGGCCGGGTTGCTTTTAAGTAGGTGATTTCAATTGTGACAAATTAGGTAGAGATTTTGAGGTATGTGTGGCATTCCTTTGGGAGTTAAGAAAAAGGCCACTGAGTTTATTTATGCTTGTGACTCGGAGAAGAAAGGAATAACAAGGTTACTATGTAGAGCAGAGTAAGACATTTCTTCCAATGTTACTACCTTCTGTTAAGGAAGGCTGTTGACAAGTGAGCAAGGATTGAATGTATTTTCCCAATGGGAAAGGAGCAAGCAGCTGAGTTCCCAGTGTGCATTCCTTTTGTGGCACTCATAATAGCTGCCTCGTCTCCACCCAAAACGTCGGGCCCCTGAGATAGATGACTGAGACAGATGACTGAGGGGTTGCTGGGTTCTTATCTTACCAAAGTAGTCAGCACAGCCCTAATCCAGCAGTCCCCAACCTTTTTAGCACCAGGCACTGGTTTCATGAAAGACAATTTTTCCATAGATGAGGGGGTAGGGAGTGGGAGTAGGGGTGGGGAGATGGTTTTGGATAAAACTGTTCCACCTGAGATCATCAAGGCATTACATTCTCATGAGGAACACATGGTACCAGTCCATTGCCTTGGGATTGGAAACCCCTGCCCTAATCCATATAGTCTTATCACTGATCAAAGTGATATGACTGACTCATCTCTTTAATAGTTAAGAACAATATTCTTGGGCTGAAACAGGTGCACGAATGTGCACATCAGGTATACTCTGGGTGGCAAGCCAATTCAATGGTAAACAGCTTTTGGCTCTTGACTATTCCTTTGGCTGCATTTTCTCAGGGCTTGCTTCAATCACTGGGCTGCTGAGAAGGCATTTACTGGGAGAGGGGGATCAAGAGGGAGTTGGAGTGACTTTGGTAACTGAGGAAAGGGGATGCAGAGTTTTCACTGGCACACAGATTATTTTCTTTCCCAGATAGAAAGCCTTCATGGTTTTTACATGACTACACTCATCATTTATTACAATAACAAGGATTTATATACCACTTGGTAGCCTACAAGGGAGTTAGGGCAGGTATTATTGTCCTCTTTTACAGACAAGGAAAGGAAATTTAGAGAGATAAAGTAATCTGTCCAAGGTCATAGAAGTGACAAATGGTAGAGCCAGTACAGGAGCTCATTACCATGACTCCTATTCTTGAGATTCCATACTGCCTTATGATGTCAATGGCCAGAGACAGTAGACAGATATGTTTTTCTCACTTAAATTTGGTTTCTTCTTTTGGTTTAATTGTTTACTTCAGGAGAGATTATAGCCACTCTTTCAACTTTGTTCTGCCCCCAAGGCATTCACACACATACACTCACTTCCATAAGTAACACTTCCCACAACATGCTATCATTTTCAAGTCTCTCATCTTCTCCTCCTCTCCCACTCCCGCATCTCTTCCTCTCATTATAGGCCACAATCAATGTTGATAACCATGTTCCACATAGTGGGCGGCAGGAGTGAGACTGAGTTGAGGTTCCAGAAAGGTAAAAGGCAAAGGTTTAGGGTATGGTGCTTGAACAGGGAAAGTTTCCTAAAGAAGGTGGTGAGTGTCTGAGAAGGATGTAGGAATGGATAGGGCAGAAGCTTAGTGATATTAGAAAACTAGCTTGATTACAAAACGGAAAGAAGACAGGTAAGAAATGAGGCCACTGGAATAAGCAGAAGGGTCTTGAAGTAGAATGTCAGGATTCCCCATCATGAAACTCCTTGAAACAGAACAGTAATTACTTTAAACAGCTTAAGCAGATAGATTGCTTCATTATTAAAAGGTACAAAAATAAAGGTTTAAACTCACCCGCAAGATTTCTTCAACACAGCTTGGATCACTGGGAAGACTTACCTGAAACAAAATAAATAGAAAACATTAGGTACAATCTATTTATTCTTCTTGTACAATAGTTTACTCTGTAGGACAAACTGTAAAGCAAGAAAATCTAGCTATCAATTTTTTCCTATTAAATACAAAAGAATATCTCTGCAAATGACTAATTTTGTTTTACTTTAATGAAGTGGTAAGATCGCAGTGCATGGTGCAGAAAGAAAGTGACTCCTTGTTCTGTCACTGATTTGCTTTCAGGCACTGACCCCTCCCCTGTCCCCTGGGGCTTCTCTTTGCTCATCTATCCAAAGAGAGCTTGATCTCATGATCTTTAAGGCATCTTTGACCTTCTGACATACTTTTGCATATTATTCATTAAAAATATGAGGCCTATATAAAACACTTTGTGATTAAATTGAGTTCTTTTTGAACTTGGGAGTCCAACTAGGTGCTTACAAAACACTAAGGATAACGGCCTGCGTAAATTGCATGCTTGCCTTGGCAGTCACAAGAAGTCTCAGAAGTATACTCAGTGAATCCCATGATCCATTTTTCCCAGTGTGACACCTTCCAAATGAATCAAGATTCAAGTCACTAGCAGAAAGGTACTGAGGGTTTACTCCATGTCAAGCCCACAGCCCTTTCCTGCAGGTGCTTCATAATCAGTGAAAGCAAGGAGTGAGATAACAAAATAAGATACCAGTTGCAAGACAGTGTACCATCAGGAACTTGAGAGTCAGGCAACCATCTAGAAAAATGTCTGCTGCTCACCACGTCATCTGTGCAGGTTTTAGGCATCCCCCAAACATTCCTATTTCCCCTTCACACCTTCACCCTCTCCAGGATTGCAGTCTGATCACATTTGCTTCCTGCCTGCTCTGGTAAGAACAGTGGGTCTCTCATTCACTGCCTTGAAAGATGAAAGCCCAGTCCTGTTAAGAGAGCACTGCCATTATATCTACATTGCCCAGGCCTCTTGCAGGGACAATTATTAACTCCCCAACAGACTGAAGTATGGACTCAACTATACTTGGGGAAATGAAGAATAGAATATGGCACTAGATTTCCTCACCTGACAAAACTACAAGTTAAACAATACAGCAAATCTTCAAACAACATTATAGTCACTTCTGTACACGCATTCATTACAACCAGTATTTACTGAAGACCTTCTACATGTAAAAGTCCCCACTCCAAGAGGCCTAAAATCCCAAATAGGAGAGACAGCCTGAGACAGTCACCAATAATGAAGGGCTATCAATTCTAGATGGCCCAGTACAACCCCAGGTTACACTTGTTATCTGTGTAATTATTGATAGTATTCTATTCCCTTTCTCTCTCAAAAATGTCCTCCAGTTTGGATGACAAATTTATACAGCCATCCTCCCAATAACAATAATACTCTAATACTAGGTAGAAGAAACAGTAGAAGAAAATACTTAAGTTGGCTGGGCATACCTTGTAAAGAATCTAAAATACAGGTTTCAGATAGAGAACCACTGGTGATTTGGTGTAGCACAATTCATTCATCATTCAACAAATAATTTTGGAGAGTCAAGGACTGTGCTACTTGGTGGTAGGCAGAGTTACAACGGGAAGAAAAAGGAGACACAATTTCCTCACTCATGGAGTTTATAGGCTCAATAGAAAGGTGAATATGAAGAATCACATAGTTAATGTACAACTATAAGCTGTGGGGAAGTACTAAAAAGGACCATCCCATGGACAGTAGTTATGCAAAATAAAAGGTTTTGTGTCCAAAGAAGTATGGGAAATGTTGTAACCCATATTGTATCCCTCTTTGGAGATCCATGATGCAAATAAAAAGGTGTGAGACACCTGTCTAAAATTTTTAATAAAGTACATTCCCAACTTCCCTGGCCCTTAAGTCTTGGGTTTTTAGTTTTAGTTGTTTTTTTAGTTGTTTGTTTTATTTTCCAATTAATAACTACTGCTATTTCACAAAATGAATGTTTGCGGAATATACACTGGAAGACGCTGGTCTAACATGTTTATATGATTATACAGTTAAACTGGCAATTCTCAACTGCAAATACAATCTCATTCCATTGCTCAGTGCTCCAGCAACAGTATTTTCCAAGAGAGTTCTTGAACTTCTAACAAATACATTCCCCAAATACAAAGGTCAAAGGATTATAACAAAGGCTTAAATCTTCAATATCATTGTTACATTGTATTAGAGTGTGCAGCCTAGGCTAAAAATGTATGGCCTAGTCTCATGAAAAGGTCTTTGTTCCCCTTTTCCCACACAAACACATCAGCGTTAATTTTTAAATCAAAGTGAAAATATATGAGTGATATGCAGACACAGCAAGAGCACCTGCTGATGAGTCAAAAGGGTTGGGAGGGAGTCCTGGCCCTACCACTTGGGAACAGGACTTAATAACTGTACCTTTCTGAGTTCCAGTTTTTCCAAATGTAAAAGAAAAGGAAAGAATAATAGTAATACCAATCCTTTTTAAATCTCACAGGGCTCCTGTGAGCATCCTGTGAAATAAGTGATGTGACTGTGCTTTGTAATCCGCAAAGCCCAATACAATGAATTAAGTTATTACCCCTTGTCCTGTTGTTCTCCTTACTTTTCTTAAGTCCTGTCTTCTCATCTTTTCAAACTAAGATTTGACTCACTCTTGCCAACTGAAAATATCATCTCCCCTCTTCGAAATATAAATATCCACTTCTTTATGGGAGGAAATGCTGTCAAAAGAGAAAAAGTTGTGGACTCTGGAGCTTTGCATCACATTTAATAATGACTGACTATTGGAGTCGGCAGCACTCAGGACAGACAGAGAAGAACTCTAAAGGCAAGAGCAGTCAAATAAATATGCATTCACACTCAGTGTTTAGATATTTTTCTTTAGAAAACACTAAAATCCAACATTCTCACAAAGTCACTAGTTCCACAAATTCATCTAGCCCAGGCCCACAGCTGTTTTCTCCGTAAGACAACCACATTTGAACCGCAAGTGCTTTTCCTTCCTGCAAGTGTTTTTTAATTAACCAGCAAATATTTCCTACGTGCCTAGCACAGTGCAAAACATGGAGAGTTGGTAATACAAATCACTCTGAGTCTCAGGTTCTTTCTCTCAGAGTTAAATGTCTAGATGGGATAGGAAAACAAACAATTAGAAACCCACTGGGACATACATTGTAAGGTAGTCATGACAAGGGTAATAGGATCGCATTCATTCGCCTGTCCGCCTATTCATCAGCTCTCCCATTTATTTCTTTAGACAACAAATCCTGATTGAGCTCACACTGTGCTCAGGATGGTGCCAAGAGGGAGGATTTAAAGACACTGAAGACAACACCATTTCTGCCTTCAAGACTCCACGCAAATTGAGGAAACAACATTTACAGGGAAACAGACAAGACCAAATAGTAGGTCTGATTTAAGTGCCAGGGAAAGGGTACCTACCGGGTTCACCGACACTGCCATGTCAGACAGAAGCTCCCAGCCGTTGAGGTCCCCACTGTAGTCCTCGCTCCATATGGGAGTGAGAGGCCAAGGATTCGACATGGCTGAGAAGTGATGGGGCCACCTGAGGCCACTTCAGTCACTGAGTCCCCTGCGGAGATGCACCAGGGTCACTCTGCACACTGGCAGAAAGCTGAGCTAAGGCTGGGGCTCAGCCCCAAATTCTATTCTCTTGCACTCTCTTTCTCTTTCTCTCTCACAGACACCCACACGTCTTTGCAGTAATTCTGGAGGAGTTACTCGGACAGGTGTGAAAGACAGAGTCTGAGGAAGAGAACTAGTGGTGGCACTGGGATTAGAACTGCTGCCCGTTGAGTTGCCAAGCTGCTGCTTAATTCCGGAGGCACCTTCTCCTCTCTTTAAATCCACTCTTGAGTATTCAGATAGTCCACAAAGCGCCAAGTTAGCCACTCAGAGCTGCAGCGTCCTTTCTCATTCCCCCTCTCCGCCCCCTCCTCCTGGAGCAGAAAGCAAGCTGCACGACACACAAGGGAGGCTGTGCTCTCACTCCTGGCCCCAGACGACCCTCTTGTGCTGGGCACGGATGTGGTCCTCTGAGGCCAGGGAAGGGAGGTGCACATCGGGCAGGTGGTGAGTTTACCGAGAACCCTCACAAGTGCCTACCCTCTCTGCATCTAACAGTGCAGGCTGCCACTCCATGTAGCCACAGAGATCACGCACAAATTATCTGCCTGGTGATAAATACATATCTTATGAAATAATCAGAGTTCCTTTAAATCATCAAATATTCAATTAACTGCAGCAACAATAAATGAATTGCATAGGATGGTTTAATCGGAGCATACTTCTTAGCGATTAGGGTAATACAAGATATCAAAAACACCCTGATTGTGGCATTGAGAGATATAAGCAGCAGCCATCACTAATAGAAAACATGGAGATTAATGTAAAACATTAATAGAATAATGATCATCACATGGTTAATCCAGAGGAGCTCAATGCATACCTCTGAGTATATTATTACTAAGGGATTGTGAGAGAAGAGAGGTCATTTTTTTCCCATAAAATCATCCTGAGGGTGGTCCCACAATACCTGGCAATCATAATCCACTAGTCTAGGTATATTCCACCTAGACAAACACTTTCTCAAAGCAAAACTTAAAAACCGAAAATTTAATTGCAAATTAAATAACTGGGCCCAGTTAACCAATATCCACAACAGACACTGATGGCGACTTCCAAACTAATTCCATTTGTACTTTCATTAACAAACTTCCCCATTTATCCCCATGATTGATTTGTGGTACACAGAAGTCCCCTGACACAGAATGACTAATAAAATAAAAACCCAGGTTATGATATTGTACTACCAAATGAGTTTTCGATCTTTTTAAAATTTGTAATTCCCATCGTTGGTAATTTGTAAAAACACAGAACAGCAGCCTCTGAAGTTCCTATTTGCATGCATTATGAAATCCCCGATGTCTCTATCCAGGAAGTCCCAGTTTTCCAAAATGAATTTGGAAAACTACAAACTCAGTTCACATTAGGATCTGTCTGTCCCTTGCTTCCTGCCTCACCTTAACCGTCCCTATTCTAGTTTGTATTCATGAGTCTATGATTAAACGGGAACAGTTAATATTGCATAAGCTGTAGATAGAAGTCCTCGGGTAATATAACTTTAATCAAAACAAAACGATTTCACAACAGTTACATGGTCCAGCTAACCAGCTCGTCTTCCAATTTCATTTTAATACAGCAAAAATCCTGGGCATCCAAAGAGCTGGTGTTTGCTTTAAAATACTGCTTCTGGCCAATTTTTAAGTAAGTCTCCTGGTCAAAATACTTCATGTAAAACAAGCTAATATGCACCAACAAAGTACAAAAAGAACAAAAAATAGAGCATGAAGATCAAAATAATTTAACGTATGTCTTTTTAAGCCAAATACAGGAAATGACCCTTTGTTTGTAATCATACATGAACATAAAACCAAAAGGTAACCATGAACTGTTATTTCTTTGAGAAAGAGATAATTTACTGTATTTTCTAGGGGCTCCAAGGGGGCAGTGGAAAGAGCCTGGTCTTTGAGGCTCCACAGAACTGGATTTCAATCCTAGCTCTGAAGTTCAACTTGCTTTACGACCTTGGGCAAGCCACTTGAACTTCTTTGAGCCTCTGTATCCCTACCTATGCAAGAGAAAGTTTAAAAAATCCACTTCTAGGATTTTTGTGAGGTTGAGATGAAGTGAGGTATATAAAAGTACCTTAGCCTAGTAGGGGGTGCATGTTAAGTCTCCATCAGCACTTTGTATGCTAAGTTCTCTCAAAAGTCTTTAGAAAGGTGTCAGCACTCTGAGCCTTGGAACCACTGAGGAGATAGTTTGGTCGCCTTGTAAACCGGCTCCCACGACATCTTATGAATGTTGCTAATTACTAAATCCTATTCAGGATCCCAGTGCGTAAAGAGTCTCAGGCTGCTTCTCCATCTGCTGGCTCTCATTAAAGGTGAAAAAGGAGGCTGGAGATGGGACTTGAGTGGATATGACAACAGAGATAAGGGAGAGTGAGGATGAGAAGGGTGGAGGAGGGGTGGGTGACATGCTTCATTATGAGGACACCTCTTCAGTGATTACATTAGGTATGGGCAACGGTGGAATGCATATGCAGAAAGGCCCATCATCAGCTGAGAGTACCTAATGGCAGATGGAATTTCAAGTGAAGAGTACTTAATTCAGTTGGCTCTGAATAGCCATTAGCTCACTGTTCATTTATTTGCTCTAATAACTAGTTTCTATAGAAGAGTGAGCTATAAAAGGAGATGGGGGAATGAGGGTATATTATAGTCTTAGAGAAAAACAAGATAAACATCTAGAAATATTACTGTTAGAAATCAAGAACCTATCTGGAAGCACCTTGCTGCCTGCCTCACATTCCCTCAAGTATGCTCTGTCTCAAGTCCCCTGGGCTAGCCAGTGAGGCCATTCTTGTTACTGCTGCTGCAGCTACCCAGACTCATACCCCGGCTGAGTAGGGTCTTCCAGCCCAGTTCCACAGGGACAGATCTCCAACTTAGAGTCTCTAGGCTTCTTGCTATGATTCCATCATTCTGGGATCAGACTCGAGCTGTCTCCTACTTCTCTTTTCCAGTCTCCATGATTCTGACCCCACTTGCTTGCCCTCTCTTGCCTATGCTCTTCCTGACCTTCTTTCTTCTTTTGGTGCTTGCCCTATAATCCATGGATCTTCTGGCCCTAGTCCTTTCCTTTTGAAATTCCCAGGTAAGCAGCCAACTCCTCAGGGCCTGCAGGATACTCACTTCTGTCCCAAAGTCCTAGTACTGCAACCAAAGACCATTTAGGATCAAAATCTAGATTCCACTTAATCCCTGCTTAGTGTACTCCCATTAATGGTAATGACTGTCTGTGTGCAGGCCCATAATAATCTCTCAAAAGAGAAGATTATAAAACTAGAGATGTACAAAATGGAGTGAACTAATACATTATCTAATTAGCTGTGTAATTTGGGACAATCCGCTTCTTCACTCACCAGCCTGCAGCCCAAGCAGCCTATACAGTGAAGGCATGGAAATATATTACAAGTACCCAGTGTTTTGTATTTCACATAATAGTACACAAATAATGAGGGATACATATAAGATTACTAACTTTTTATTTTATCAATAAGAGCATTATAAAACAAAATTAACCACTGGCACTATTATTTTGTTAAAAAACATTACAACTTCCAAAAGGTTAATAAGGCATAATCTCTGAAAACAGGCCAGTTTGTTCAAAATACAGAACAGTTAAATTTATGCTAACATCAAACATGCTGGCACACACACACACATCATTATCTTACATTTCCTATGTTGCCACAGAATAACAAACAACACCTTCCCTTTGGGCTGATCACCAGGTTACGGGATCTTTCACACATCTTTTGGATTCTACAATTTTATTAACACTCTGCTTTATTCTTTCCTATTTTATGTATTTTGCTATATGCAGTAGTCCCTTTGCCAGGAGGCCACACTGCACATAGCATGGTATATTATCTATCACATGTCATGTATTCCAAAGCCAAAAATGAATTCTTTAAGTGTGTATGGAAGCAAGCATGGGGTCCCAATAGCCTAGAAGAAAAAGTGCTTCCAGGAAAAAGTGGTCATTAATAAGGTTGACGCTGCAGAATAGGCTTTAGCAATATCTAGGTCATTTGTATCCTTGGTCATAGCTGTTTCAGAAGCTTGGTGGGGATGTAAACCTGATTGTGTATTGAGGAGAGAGTGGAAGGGGCAGAAGTGGAGAGAGTGAATAAACAATTCCTACTGTGAAAGGGGGTAGAGAAATGGAATAATAGGAAGTGGTGATGTGGAGTCAAGGTTTTGGTTTGGTTTTATATTTATAAGAGGGACGATATGAAGACATATTTGTATACTTGATGCATAGAACTCAGTGAAGAGGGAAAAAGTGTGGCAAAAGCGAAAGTGGATGATTGTAAAAGCAAAGTCCTTGAGAAGGAGTGAGTGGATCAAGACACAACTGAAGAGGTTGGCCTGAAATAGGAACATGGACACTTTCTGTACGCTTCTTCCATTGTAACAGGATGGAAGGCAGAGTGCCTAGGTACATAAGCAGCTGGGTTGGAGAAATTAAAGATAAGAAGATGAGATGGTACTTCTCTGGTTGTATCTTATTTTTCTTTATGAAGTATGCGGCAAGATCATCAGCTAAGAGTGGGGTGTGTTTATTGGAAATTGGAAGAAGAAGGAAAGGTTGGAATAGTTGTCTTGGAAAATAGAAACATGGATCATAGACTTGCTAGGGAAGAATAATAGAAGGGATAGGGAGGTGGGGAGAAAGAAAGGAGTTGGAGGCCAAGTAGCTCTGACAATTTGGATGAAGGTGACACTGCTCCTCATCATTAGCTTCTGCTTTTTCCAACACTGATTAATTAACCACAGTTCACAGTTCTCCAACTGTTCTAATCTAGAAGAGGTTTCATTCTGACTGCAATAAGTAGAAAGCACAGGAGTAGGAGTAATGACCAGGACTCCACAGTAGTAACTCCTGTAACAGAATCCAGAAGGCCAGATGAAAGTAAACCCAGGGCCGAATATAAGCCCCAAGGCTTGAGGATCTCCTCTGGGCCTAACTGAATGCTACTCTGTCTCTTTGGGAGCACAGAGAACTCTATTAACTCATATCCTCCTGAGATAAATCATTCCTTTAGAACATTAGAAGGAGTTTCTGAATTGTTTAAAGAAGAGCTATTTTTAATCATTGAAATATTTTGTATTCAAGCAAGCATTTTACACATTTAATATATGATTGCTATCATGTAGTATTTTAAAATATGATTATCTTTTATATGTCTTCGATTGACAAGTTCTTCAACTCATTTACAGTGTCTAAGATACAAGGACTTCCTCATGGGAAAAAAAAAGTGGGAGTTCAGGTTTTTATGGTTATTTCTGAAGGCATTGCCACAGGTATATTATGGGGTCTTAAATTAAGTTCCATAACCCCGTTTACAAAAAAATCTTTTAAATATGTACCTTTGGCTCTTATTTTTTGAAAATCTTTTAGAAAAAAAAAGGTATTACCTTGACATTCACAATCCCTCACCCTAAAGAGACTACAATGGTCTTCCTACAGATAAATAGCTAATGATTTAACCGTCTGTTTGAAAACCAAAAACTCAGTTATCAGTTTTTCCTTAACTAAATTCCCCTTAAGGCAATGTAAATGGAATAGACTTTATAAATTGTACCCACAGATGCCCTCAGTAAAAGTGACAACAGAATACACTTGATAGAAAGTGGCTCCACTTTCATACTAACCTCTAACGAACTTGGCACCTTATTGACTCTCTATACTCTGCACTTAGGATTGTCTTAATTGCCAGTGGATGACACTGAAATTCCACAGAAACAGAGTTACAATTGCTCTTCTTTGACAGTGATGATCCTAAAGAACAAGCCATGTGCATGGGAACTGAATCCTCGCCAGCTCCCCTATTATTTATGACTCTAATTAAAACACTTTTATCTATTAATGCCAAGTGACACAGCTAAATATATTCAGGGAAGTTCACATTTTTTCTGTACTTCTGAAATCTCTTAGATCTGCGCCCACTTACATGTGGTTTAACTGCTCACTAAAATGAAACGATAGCTAAGAATAACTCACTTTCATTAGATTTATAAATCTCATTAATTAAATCTACATCTCCAATGGTATAGAGAGCAAACTCAAATGCAAGATCTAATTAAAGAGAAATAAAAAAAAGTTAAGAAACAACACTGAGATTGAAACACAGAAGTAACTGTTTAGCCTCAAATTAATGAGGCGCTGTGCTAAGCAAGCATGTCCATTAATTCCTAATGAGGATTTTAAACACATTAAAACTTTCTAATACAAAATGTTTGCCTTCCTTTTATCCAATAACAAATAAGCCAATAATTTTCTGGCTCTAAATGACACTATTAACTGTCACGGCATGTTTTATTTGACAAACCCTCCATTCAAATACTGTAAAACCAATTAATTTGCCTGCTGTGAAATGTGTTTCTTGATAGCTTTTATGTGATTTTCTTTTCTTCTCAAAGAAATGTAAATAGGAGGTCAATGTAGGTGCCTGATTTTGCTTTAAAAATATGCCACAGTAGGTATAGGTTGCCTACTCGGTTTGCATTTCAAATGAATTGAAAGACAACCTCCATTTTCAGGTCATCAATCTCAGATTGGTCTCCTGGTAAGTAAACTGTCAGAGTAATAGTTTGATTACCATGATGATGGTCTTATATTTGAGAAGGGATTGTTGGCAAAATTACCATTTCGTTTGATTATAAATAATGATTTGCAACCGTGGCCCTTATCTTTCCTGCTTTGTTAAGTGACCTGGCTTTGTTACCTGTCTCTGGCTATATCCAGCCTCTTCCAAAATGCATCTGCATGTGTGTCCAGGAAACCACTCAATAAAATGGGAGCTTATTCCTGATGCTTTTCATTTGGAAACATCACAATTTGTTACACTTCTTGTTGGTAGGACAATCAATAGAACAAACACAGGAAGTTTGTTTCTTAAACTTCCCCTGGACCTTACTTAGTATCTTCTGTTAGTTGGAGAGAGGCCCCAAAGTCCCGTCTGTCCACCATTTGTGGGACATTCTGAAATTCTTGGCTCATGGAAGGGCATGGCACTTTTCCAGAAAATCACTCTGCAAAATCCCCTGAAATAGACATAGTGTGTGTCATAAAGGGTCTGTGACATTAAGTGTGGGCCAGCTCTGTGGAGCGTCTCAAGCCCATTGAATTTTATGCTGAAGAACAAAGAAGGAGTGATACATGGTGTACCATGGTTTATGAAGCCTAAAGGTCTCTGCCAATTAACATGGACAGCATATACCCAGCACCAGTGATCCTAACTTGTCTCGCATCCACAAGAAAACAAAGTATTGATTATTTCTGAGTTGTGGAAGTATGCAGGATACAGAGACCTGGCAGGCATTTATAATTTCAGGTACAAGCACACCACATTACTGATAAAATAAACTCTTAATGAACTAACCAGACCTACTCTTGATCAGAATCAATGTGTTGCAGTACTTCTAAATTTGGGGTTTGGAAAATCTGTTCATGTAAAAGAAATAATCCCAAATGACAAATATGCATTGCACCCTCAGTATGCACAGTACACTAAGCTAAGCATGATGTGAAAGGCAGTACATGATAAACAATGGCTGTCCACAGGGAGTGCGATGGCTTGAATGTTTGTCCTTTCAAAACCTCGTGTTGAATTTCAATTGTCATTGTAACAGTATTCAGAGGTGGGGCCCTTAGGGTCGATTAGGCTATGGGGGCTCTTCCCTCATGAATAAATTAATGTCATTATCATGGGAATAGGTTCCTGATAAAGTGACAAGTTTGACACTCTTTTGTTTCTGCTTCTCTCTCTCGCTCTGTCTCTCCCCAACCTCCAAATTCTTCCATGTGACGCCTTCCACCATGTTATAATGCAGACAGAAGGTCTGTGGCAGATGCTGACATCTTGACATTGGACTTCTCAATTTCTAAAACTGTGAGCCAATAAATTTCTGTTCATTATAAATTACCCAGTCTCAGGTATTCTGTTATAGAAGCACAAGACACACTAAGACAGGGAGCATATACTATAGATGAGTAGACAAGACTTGCATATCTAAAGTAAGGAATTACAGTGCATGTTAGCAGATATCTTTTATTGATCCCTAAATGAGGCACATTGGCAGAAAAACATTTTCTTTTAGTGGGTACCAAAGGCAGCTTGCATTACATGATTTACATGGCCAAATATGGGAATTTCTAGAATACCAATTTATGGGGAGAATAAATTGAAATCAGGGCTATCCTGGAAATGCCAGTTTATGTGGTGAGCCTATTTTAAAAAGCCAGATGCATGACTCTGACAATAACTTCAACAGAAAGTTACAAAAGCAAAAACTGTCCATGGATCTGGGTCGTCAAGCAAGGGAGTAAGACAGGACCTTAACTTTGAATAAGAGAAAAAATGCAGATAGAGAGTGACTTTAGCATTTGGAAAAGACAGAAAGTACCTTATTTTTGGCATAGTCAAATGTAATTGGCTGAGAACAGAAAATGTGGTAGATTAATCTGAATAGAGTTTCTCTGAGTATGGTGGACATCTATATGTAACACTTTGTCCCCGCTCTCAGGACTCCTTTAGTACTTCATGAGATACTGTTTAATATACTTGAACTGGCTGTCTTGAAGAAACTCTATTGGTTCAGTGACAAACTGTATGACTTTGGGCAGGTCACAGTTTTCCCAGATGTAAAACAAGCGGGTTGGCTTAGAATCCAGTCTTTAAGGTGACTCGTGTCTGTTAAGTCTATCAATCTGTGGTCCAAAAGTAGATTAATTAGAAAGATTCAACTTGTGTTAATCTCTAGTTAGTAGATGTCTCTAATCTAAAATTAAAACCTACACATTTCACAGGTACAGAGCCTGCATGATCTACAGAAGTAAAAATGCTAAGCCATTCCTGCAAGTATTTTCATAATGAAAACAGATGACAGGCAACGTGCTCTAGAGTTAAAGTGGAAGCATTAAAATGTAGATAGTTCAATTTTTAATATCAAAGATACTACAATGACAATTAGATGTCATTTTCAAAAATAACATGTTGGCCCCAAGGCCAAAGTATCTCAACTATGTGAGAGCTTCATGTTAAGTATGAGGTTATTGCTAAATGGTAGTGAAAATACAATCTATACTTGGCTAAGTCAATAAACTTAAAGCCAAAACATGTAGAAATGGCTCTGTTTGAAAATATTATTTTGAAAAAAAAAAAACATAATTGTTTCTAAGTCTTCTATTTTAATCAAGATTTAGCAATACACTGAGACCATCAGACATCAAGTGTTCTTGCGACCTTTTCAACTGTCAGGCCAGACAGATTTTATCTTATGTGAACGAACCCACAGCCTCAAAGGTGCAGTGCCAGAGCATGAATCCATTTCGCTAGACAGTCATTGAAATTATAATTCAAAGTTCAACTTACTTTCACATTTTCTACTGCAATACTTTGGGCAGCCCAGGGCAGAAAGTCGAAGCCTGGTTTCCAATGGAGATTACTTCTAGTGGTTTCTAAATGTTGGCAGCCTGAATTCCTTCTTGTCAAATAGATCAGCAGATGCAGGGTTTCATTAATTTACTTTCAGTGACTGCTGCTCACTCTTAGGAAGCTTTTCCTTACCTAAGGATTTTGACGTGCTGTAGGACCCCATCAGAAACAGACAGGAAGAGACACTGATATATTAGGAGACTGGGAAATCTCCCTCCAGTGGCCTTCACAGACTCCACAACTTCCATTTATTCTCACTCATGCCATGAGCACAAAAAAACAAGATTTGTGGTGAAGACATATAGCTGGAATCTGTAAAAGCTCCCAACTCAAGATAAATAAACTCACCAACATATACTACACTATGACGTGTTATTTGAAGATCCTTAGAATCAGTTTTAAGATCTTTCTTCATGAAAATGCATTATCATGAAGAAGAGGGACCTTCTAAACCTAAAATAATATGCCTATTTAAATAATGCAATTAGTAATACTTAGTGTGCTTTTAATTGGTTATCTGAGAAGCTCTAGGCAGAGAGTATTTGGTAAACAAAAATTTATTATGATCACATTAATCTTGAAATTATCTAGTCTGACACTTAGGTGTATATATATGTGTGTATGTGTGTGTGTGTATACACATATATATACATACATATATACACACACACACACACACACACACACACATATATATATATTTGTTTGTTTGTTTTTGAGACAGAGTCTCACTCTGTCACCCAGGTTGGAGTGCAACGGCGCGATCTTGGCTCACTGCAACCCCCACCTCCCGGGTTCAAGCGGTTCTCCTGCCTCAGCCTCCCAAGTGCTGGGACTACAGGTGCGTGCCACAACACCTGGCTAATTTTTTTATATTATTAATAGAGTCAGGATTTCACCATGTTAGCCAGGATGGTCTTGATCTCCTGACCTCGTGATCAGCCAGCCTCAGCCTCCCAAAGTGCTGGGATTACAGGCATGAGCCACTGCTCATGGCCAGGTATATTTTTTATAAATATGCTTTATTAATTTCTAAATGTTTTACCCTTCATTTTGCAATCTATGCTGAAAAGGAAAGCATGACACCTTATCAGGATGCTATAAAGTTTCAGGGCAGCATCTGACATCTACTCTGTAATGATAAGCTTTACAATTAGCATTTTTAAGATCCTCAGTTTCAGTTCTTTATAAATGATAATCTAACCCCATGAGAGAGATCTCCTAAATCCTGAAAGTAAAGATATTTACCCCTTAATTCAAAACTTTAAGAACAGCATCCTGGTGGCATATGAAAACAAAGGGGAATGAGGGAATTTATATATGAGGATGACATTAAGAATATCTTCTACTATTACTGCTACTAAGACCATTGCTAATAGAAATAATTCATTGGAAATTTAGAGTCCTTGCCAGGTTACAAAATCCTTTTACATCCTCTACATCTATTATCCCCCTCCTGGTATCATTTGTTGCTTACAACAATCTTCTGAAGTAGGTAAATAAGATAAAATTACTTTCATTTTTTAAGATGAAAAAGAAGCGAGACTTCAAAAGGTTGCATGATTTGTCTGAAGTTTTATGGCTAGTCAGAGGTGGTGGAGACTAGCCCCTGGGTTTTTGGCTAAACAATCCAGTGTGTCTTCCACTATTTTATGCTGCTGTTGTTTAACATAGATTTATCCATGTAGTTCTCACTAAAGCCATAGCAATCCAGGAGACAACTTGCTAAGTTGCCATGAACCCCCTGCCCCCACCTCTGCAAGATGAAAGATTATTTATCCCTGTTATACGGTTATTAATGTCATCACAAATTCCAAGCTGACCATCAACATCAAAAGCAAAATACTGATAGTCTAAAAAGGAACCTACAAAATGGCACGTTGAAAACTTGAAAGTGAAAAAGATCATCTTGAGAGAATCTTGCCTGTACAATAATGACTCAGACAGTCTGTACCTTGGAAAGTACCTGCTGTTACCACAAACAGACCAAGGCTTTCCTCCGTCTAGGACTTCAAAGTTGCTAAGCACTAAGGACTCAGGTTTAACACTGAGTTCAGCACCTTGATGCTGTAGTCCTTGACTCCTCCTTTAGCTTTTGTTTCTTGATCATTTTTCACCTAACTGAAGGGAATTCCTATGGGTTCACTGGTACTTCAGATGTGCCCTCAAAATTGTCCTCCCCCCAACATTCACAGTGAATATTGATTTTAGGAGTCATAAATTTGTGATGAAATGAGCTTACTGGAGTCATGACAAGGCTGGAATGAAGGCAGACACTTACTTATTCACCATGGGATACCCTCTCCCTTTCATTGCTCCTTTCAAGAAATAGAGAAACAGTGAAATAGAGTTGACAGGGGCAACCTTTCCATCTTTAGAAATTCTGGTTACTTATAGTAAGATAGGGACTTTGAAAAAGGGCTGCCTCTGGCAGACAGTTACTACAGGTGCAGCAGAGGCCGAAAGCATTAAAACTGACTGAGATCTACTATATCTGTTGGAAGACAGGGAGGGGAAGGACAAGTAATACATGAAATAAATCTGATAATAAATGTGCCATCATTGACATGCAAAGCTAATGCTGCTTGTTCATTCTCAATGGAATACTTGTGAGTTGCCTGTCCAGTAATGAGTGGATACACTCATCGCCTATACAGGCTCCCGACAGAGAAAAGGCCGTGGGGATTATATACTCCAGCCTGCTACCTTCTGCCCGATTTTAAAGATGAGGACAAATGCAGTGCACAGAGGTGAAATGACTTGCCCAAGGTCACATAACCATGTGAATGGAAGGTATGGGATTAACCTTAAACCATCTGATCAAGCCAAGTCCTGTCATCATATCATACAAGTACCGCTGACATGATTCTCATGACAGGGGATTCATTACTTCATGATTCCATTTGGTTCCATTGAATTGATTGCAATTTAATTCAGCAACTCAAGGAGCTCTAATCGAGCTTCTTCTATTGGAAGTCCTACAAAGCCTCTTCTGTATTCTGTTGGGAAGCAGCAGGGGTGGAGGAGAGGAGAAGAGTTGTGCCCCACCTTACTTCTGAAAACAGTATTCAAACACAGTATCTCATCAAAAAATTCTAAATACTGTGATGATGAGGTAATTGTTAAAGCTGTGACAAAAAGATGTCTGAAAAAGCAGTGTGAAAGCAAGAATAGAAGTTACATAAAAGGGAGGCAAAGTCTGTGGGCACCTTTTTAATGGACTTGCTCTCCAGTTACCCAGCAGTGTAGGCCCTGCCCTCCCCCACCCACGCTGCTAAAGACTGGACCATCAGGAAGTCAGAATACAGCTTTGCCTAGTGCCTGGTATGTTATGTTAGGCAAAGGGCTGCAGCTCCTCCTTAGAATCTTTGGCTGTAAAAGTGAGGTTAGCTAGTGTGTAGGAGGTCACAGTCATGTTCAAAACAAGGAGATGAGAAAATATAATGCTAGCAATTTGGAAGTATTGATAAGAGAAAGTTGAATGAATAAACCTATTTTGTAAGTTATTATTTAAGTGCAGAAAATAACAGTACTTGTTAATTTCTGGGGAGATATACATTAGAGCAGCTGCAAATGCCCCACTCTTGTAAAGGATCCAGGCTTCCTTTCTAAGGGTGTCTATGAGCTGTGTTTCAGAAAGTGTAGGAAATTTCCCGTCTTCTTTATTTTTTTGTCTAGTTTCATTAATGTAACCATAACATTCAACCCTTAAATGGAAGGGCTACACCAAAGAGAAAACGATCACTTTCAATGGGGCTCCCTAATTAGGCATTGTGGTATATGACATCAGCCAAATCATAGCCTAACAGTAACCTTCAGGCTTAGTCCATCCTAGACATTATCACAAATGCCTCCAGGGCACACAGAATTCTATATAAAGACCCTCTTAGCACTGCCATTTTACATAATTATTTTCCCAACAGAATGATTAATTGTACACTGAGTTAAAGGTAAGGTATAAAAATGAAAATAACTGTGTCAGCAAGGTCCTTTGTTATCACTTTTGTGTTAAAACAGTCATAAGAATGGTTATATCTTATTTTTATTTTTTGGAGATGGAGTCTTGTTCTTATCACCCAGGCTGGAGTGCAGTGGCAGCTCTCGGCTCACTGCAATCTCTGCCTCCTGAGTTCAAGCAATTCTCCTGCCTCAGCCTCCCGAATAGCTGGGATTACAGGCACGTGCCACCATGCCCAGCTAATTTTTGGATATAAATGGTTATTTTTATAGGACATGCTTTTTGAGCATTTAGGTGTACCAGGCCTATCCTTTATCTTGCTTATTCTACATGACAACTCTAAGCTAAAGGCATTATTATCTCCATGGTGTAGATGATGAAAGCGAGGTTCATAGAGGCTCAGTAATTTTCCCAAGGTTCCACAGTTAATACATGATAAAGCCAAGAAAAAAAATCACGTCCGTAAGACTTCAAACCTATGTTCTCAATCACTGTACAAAAAAACTGGTTCCTAACTATATTATCAAATAAGAGTTTATATTTATCTGTATATATAAATCTAGTAGCCACTACTAAAATATAAGTTGTTTCATTATTTTTATTTTGCAAAATTCCTTTGATGTACCAATATAATACAATGGAATGAACATGAAAATGTAAGTTGCAGTTCAATGAGTCCAATTTGTCCATTGCTCTGATGAGCATAAAGTTATATATACCCAGCTCAGTAACATAAATGAGATAAGATTATTATTTCCTTGCATTCATAACTACTATGGCCAATACAATCACTTCAAATTAATCATACAAAAAATACAATGTGGAGCTCAATTGGCTATTTTATAAAATTTCAACAAGCAACTGATTAAAACAGCCATAAGAGGACTTGGTGCCATTTTTTGCATAACAAATTAAATCAAATGAAGCTAAGATTATCTTGAGGCTGTTGAATAAAGACAAGTAATTCAAGAGAGAAAGTTTTAAAACAATTAATTGACCTGCTATGGATTTCTGAATTTGCAACTGATACAGTTTGGTTGTGTGCTCACCCACATCTCTTCTTGAATTGTATAGCTCCTGTAATTCCCACATGTCATGGGAGGGACCTGGTAGGAGGTAATTGAATCATGGGGGGCAGGTCTTTTCTGTGCTGTTCCCATGACAGTGAATAAGTCTCATGAGATCTGATGGTTTTATAAAGGGGAGTTCCCCTGTACATGCTCTTGCCTGCCGCCATGTTAGATGTGACTTTGTTCCTCATTCACCTTCCACCGTGATTGTGAGGCCTCTCCAGCCATGTGGAGCTGTCAGTCAATTAAACCTCTTTCCTTTATAAACTACCCAGTTTTGGATATGTCTTTATTAGCAGCATGAGAACAGACTAACATAGCAACTTTAGTGTTTCTCTCTGCATATGTGAAAGTCTATGTGAGAGTGTACGTAGAATAAGTATATATTGACCTGCAATTGACAATTTAATGGTAAAATGGGTCCTCCTTATGGGAATTTTAAAGCTTAATTTTTCAAAAGCTGCATTTCTCACAAGTTCTGTCTAATGGACTTACTACTGGTTGGTTGGTTCCATTTAGCTCTAATGAGAGAAAACCTGCTCTTTCCAGTATTATCATCCAAAGCTTTCAAAGTGCACAGACCTTGTAATTTGGTCTCGTTTGAAATGCTCCTTCAATCTTTTTTTCTAATTTTAACTTTTATTTTAAGTTCTGGGGTACATGTTCAGGATGTGCAGGTTTGTTACATAGGTAAATATGCGCCATGGTGATTTTTTGCACCTATCAACCCATCACCTAAGTATTAAGCTCAGCATGCATTAACTATTTTTCCTAATGGTAGTCTCCCTCCCCCCACCCCACTCCCAACAGGCCCCAGTGAGTGTTGTTCCCCTCCCTGTGTCCATATATGCTCATTGTTCAGCTCCCATTTATAAGTAATAACATGCAGTGTTTGGTTTTCTGTTCCTGTGTTACTTTGCAGAGGACAATGGCTTCCAGCTCCATCCATGTCCCTGCGAAGGACATTATCTCATTTCTTTTTAGGGCTACGTAGTGTTCCATGGTGTATATGTACCACATTTTCTTTATCCAGTCTATCATTGATGAGCATTTGGGTTGGTTCTATGTGTTTGCTATTGTGAATAGTGCTGCAATGAACATACGTGTACATGTATCTTTGTAATAGAATGATTTATATTCATTTGGGTATATACCCAGTAATGGAATTGCTGGGTCAAATGGTATTTCTTGTTCTAGATCTTTGAGGAATCACCACACTGTCTTCTACAATGGTTGAAAAAATACACATTCCCAACAACAATATTAAACAGTATTAAAGCGTTCCAATTTCTCCACAACCTGACCAGCATCTGTTGTTTCTTGACTTTTTAATAATTGCCATTCTGACCAGCATGGCCAAGGTAACCACTTGAAAACCAGTACCACTGTTTGGGCAATTCAAAATATCAATGGACTTATTCTTACAGCTCTCTGTTTTCAGAGTGCTAAGTTGGACAATAAATAAATCTCATAATGGGCCAGTTTTTAAATGGGCGGTTCACTGTGAAAGAAGAGGGATGAACCATAATAAAGAGCCCAGCAGCTGAGGTCAGAATATCCTGGTTATACTCCCCCCTCTTTAGATCTCTGTCAAGTTCTTCACCTATGAATTGAAGAGGCTGGAAAAGCAGGTATTCCAGGTTTTGCACACCTCCCAGAAGTGTAAGACTGTAAATTGAGATAAAATGTATTGATTATACCGATTAACAATGCCAAGAGAAAGTCATTTTATAATACTCTACATTTGATGATTCCTTTCAGGGGAACATGGTATTCCTACATTGAGAACACTTGGTAAATGTTGACCTGTCAGACGTTCTCCATTTTGTCAAGGCAACCTTTGACAGCTTCAAATATATCGCAGGGACCATCCCTCTCTATTCATGCTGGCAGTTAGGGTCCATTTTTTAAATCAAGTTTCATTTACCTAGCTGTGTGTCTTTGGTGAATCACCCATGCTCTCTGGGCTAAAGTCTCCTCACTATGAAATGAAGGGGCCTGATTCCCTCTCTAGTCTATTTGGTCTATTCTGGCTTCTATGTTATATGAGTTTACAAGTGTGATTCATAAGATCTCACGGAGTTTTTCAGTGAAATCACCACCTTTGGTAATAGCCAGTATTTCTGTCCACATTCAGGAGACATAGATTTTGTTGGAATCGTGGTATAATCAGCTAGTGGGAAAACAAACTCGATACTGTCATCCTTTTACTGTATTAAATTGTCATAATTTCCTAGGGTCTAGATAAGAATTGCAGGACTAGATGCTTAATTAGCTGAGATAAGGCAAGGGCACATATTTTATAAAATTGACAGACTATATCTCTGTGGAGGAAACATGTTCTTTGGATGCAATTTAAAGCAATTTGAAACCAAATAATAATCATTTTGAGAGAAGACAGAAAATAATATTCTTCAGCAGTTCTGGTGAGAAATACACTATCACAGTTAATACATTCGTAAATAAATTAATGTCATCTAGGAGTGTCATTTCTTTCTTTAGAACATGCTCAAGTGAGTGTCGGTAACTTGGTTCAGCCTCTTTTGAAAATACGCAGTAAGTTGTATACATGGGCACAGTAATCTGGACAAACATAACCACCCAAGGCTTGCAACTGATGCTCATAAATTGTTTTCATGCATTAAAAATCCAGAGTAAACATAACAGCTTAAAACCTGAAACTGATTTAAATCTGTTTTCGAAAACCCAACCAAGTAATAAGCAAGCTGTTTTCCCTGAGAGACCCTCCACACACTAACATCACAGCACTAGCCCTCAGACTGCAGGAACTGATGGGAGTTACTGAGAGCAGTGCAGCAGCTGAAACAAAGAGGGCCTCATTACCATGCGAAGCACAACATCCTTCAGATGTGATGAGAAACGTGACTGCATGATAAACTGGTCCTGGGGAAATTTCAAAATATGACCACCCAAGCATAAAGAAGAGAGTGGTGAGAACAGAGGCAGGACAGTGGGAAGGTGCACAGACTTGGCACACAGAATATTGGCTTAGGCCCCAATATAAATAGCGATGGCCCCTCTGACCTGCAATAATGCAAGTTTTTTATTAATGGAGGCCCACACAGACACATGTTCTTGATACATAGCTCTGTGTAACTGCTGGAAAGAGAAAACTTGGTACAGTGTTCTTGCTTCATTTTTATTGCATTAAGTTGTTTAGTATGCATTTTTACTCACAATTCTATACTGCTTTATAGAATTAGTATGAAACCAATTGCAGCCAGTGGCTAATTCTGAATGAAAATAGACAGTCTCTATAGCTCCCTCTCTCCTCCAAATGATTTTTCCAGGATGCCTAACCCAGTTAGGATGTGCGGTCAAATGCACCAAAGCTGAGCTTAGTAGGGAGATATAGATAAACTTTTAGATAACATGAATGACAATGTAGCCATTCACTGAGAAGGTCCACATTAGGACCTGGAAGCTGAAAATGAAAAAAGTGCTCTGAACTAAAATATGAACCTTCTTCCACAAAATGCGCTACTATATCTTTTACAGTTCTGGAAGGGCAAGATACTGAGAAAGAGAGTTTGCAAATTCCTGTGCTCAGATCAATATAACTCCCTTGCTCTAGAGTTTCTTTATTGATGACAACCTATTTCATTGTAGTGATTACAGATTCAAAATCTTTTAATCACCTTCAACATGACAAATACACGTATCTATATCTCTGTGATTTACTGCAATTGACACAGTGTGAAAAAATCAGTGATTATGAGGTTGACTTTTTGATGTTACTGATCTTCCCATCTATGTCAACCAAGAAGCAAATAATGCACATTAAGCCACTGCTGTAATGCTGAGACGAGCAGGCAAAAGGAAATTGGATTTGATTTTGACACTCTTGTGTTACTGAACTGAAACTACAATGAAGAACAATATCAACGTGAACTTTGAATTTTCCTCCTTTCTGGACAAGTGCCTATTTTCTGTTTCCTAATTACTGGACATCATGGCCTTAGATATAGTATTGTCATTGGGAATATTTTCTTACAAAGTTACATACATTTCTGAAATTTAACAGACAAATTTTAATTTGAAGTGATAAACTGGCTTTTCCTATTGACAAATTAAATATCACACCTAAAAAGGCAACTTGGACTGCCCAAATAAACTTATGTATACACACACACACACACACAGCCACAATGTTGATTGTTCTTCACAAAATTGGTTCAGAAAGTTGGCTGGCTGCTCACATCATTCCAAACCAGTGCATTAATTTCTTTCCATTACACACGGACTAGGTAAAAAACCATGAAAGGAAATGAAAAAGAGGCCAACTTAAGAAAGATGTTAAAAACTTAATTCTGGCCAACAGTTGTGACTAGATATGTAGGTTTCGATCACCCCTACAGACATTATTTGTTAGTTTACTCAGCAAAAATTTGAGTAATAACTAACTTTATTGAGCATCTAATATGTGCAGGTACTTTGCATGTATATAATCGTTAGTGCTTATTACTCCCATTAAGGTAGGAATGAGGAGCCTCGCATTTAGACAGAGAATTAGACTCAGACTGGCTAACTGGTCCATGGGTGGGGAGAAAAGAGATTAGAACTCAGGCCTATTGACTTCAACCACATCAGACCCATTGCTTCTTCAAATATAGTCCAGGCACTGAACTGGACATCATTGCAGGAGTTTCAAACACAAATAAAACACACACTATATTGTTAATGGTGATTGTTATGCGTTCAGTTGAGTTCCCCCAAAATTCATGTTGAAGTCGTAACGCCCAGTACCTCACAGTGTGACCTTCTTTAGTTATAGGGCCTTTACTGAGGTAATAAAATTAAAATGATTTCACTAGGCTGGGACATAATCCAATAAAACTGGTGGCCTTATAAAATGTTGAAATTCATACAAACATATGCATAGAGGGAAGGGGGTATGCAGACACAAGAATGGATAAGATGGCGATCTACAAGCCAACGAGAGATCTGGATCTGATTTTCTCTCACAGTCCTCTGAAGATATTAACACTGCCAAAAGCTTGACCCTGGAATTCTAGCCTCCAGGCTGTGAGGCAATGAATTCTGTTGTTTAAGCCACCCAAGTTGTGGTACTTTGTTATGGCAGCCCTAGCAAATTAATTCAGTCATATAGCCTAGTTAGTGGGTGAAGACAAATACATGAATGCCTGTACTACAAGGCAGACTATAGAAAATGACAAGAGGAAGGCATGAACAATACTCAATGGCAGGAGGGCAAAGTTAGTGACTGGCCAGGGTGGGGTGGGGAGGCAACAGCAGTGAAGGGTTAATTTCCCATATTTATAGAGTAAAAGAACAACAGTTGAAATAATTACAGCAATAACAATAATGATAGTAATGATACAGTCACATTTACTAAATACCTAATGTGGGCTACGCATGGTGCTAAGTGCCCGACAAAGACGATCTCATTTAACATTCACAACGATCCTGTGATGTGAGTTCTACATTATCCCTATGTTACACTGGGCACCTTGCTGGGACAGAGACCTGGGTACGAAGTGAGTCAGTTCTGTTCCCTGTGCAACAGTGATGCAGAGTGAATTGCTTCTACCAGTACGAGGTCAATTTGCGTGGATTCCCTTACCCCTAACTTCAGTGCTCCCTCAAAAGATTCTCCTTTTTTAGTCACAGACTGATTTGTCTTAAGTGTGGCTTATTCTCCTTTTGGCATTGAGCTTCCAAGCCAGTGTTAATTAATTTTTTTACAGCTGACCTGCCTTCCTTATAGCAGTGAGGGTATTCTTATCAGAGAGCCAGTTCCTCAGAGCTAGGTTTACAGAGGACAAAGTCAAAACAATAAGTACGTGTGGATGGCTGCTAGAAGGGCCCAAGGTGCAATGCGCATGTGCAGCCTGGGAGCCCCACGTCCTGTGTAGAACAGGGTCTATGGTTACAGAAGTCTGTATACTTCTACCCTGCACCCCTCCCCCAATTTTTCCTCTCTTTTCTTCCTTCCCTCTCTCCCTCCTAATTACACACTTTCCAGATCATCAAATGCATACTTGGCTACAAATACTAATTAAATTTACCAACTGTGTTGTGAAACTAATAGTTGTGACAATAATAAAAACCTATAGCTGCATTGACCATATCTTTCCTAACAAAATGTAGGATTTATCATCTCAAAGTTCTTTGTGCATGTGTGTGTGACTTGTGTATATTTGCATTGTAATTTTTACCAACTTCATTCAGTTATCACATACCTCAAATGAGAATGCCTTCATATAATTTATTTCATTCCATCAAACCACTTCTATGAACCATGTACTTTGTTAGGTGCTGAAATATTGAGGGTTTCTGGAAGGGGATGATAAACTGAGATCCAGGAATCAGCTTCAGGGAGTCTGAAATAATATGGAAAACATGTGTGCCTATGTGCATTTTCTGGATCAAAATATCACAATACCTCATGATCCATCAAAAGGTAAAACTTCTGGTTTGTGAGACAACTGGGCAGAATATGTGATATGAAGTCAGTCTTAAAACTTTGGGAACATATCTATAGCATACCTTCCACAGCATGAGATATGCAACCAGGCCCTGACCCACAGACACAGAAGAGCTATTTCACCACTTATCAGACATGTCTTGTAGCCAGGAAGGCTATTACTAAAGCTGTGCACCAAGCCACAAAATGAGGCCGACCTGGGTGAAGAGATGAGGAAATAGGTAAAGTATCAATGTGGCAGCAGTCCCTATTCTGGTCCCATTGACATAAGCCATAAGAATGTCCCAGAAATCACCTAAATTTCACCTCCCAGGCTGCATCTCTTACCCTGAAAATGGCATAAATATCCTGATACCGGGTACAGATAAATTTGATTCCTGAAACCATATGGATGACAGAGAAAGATAGTAATAAAATCCCAGACTAAAAGCTAATCTCATCAGGCAAGGGAACTATCAGCAAAAAGGTGAGTAGAGAGAGCCCTACAAACTAGTTTCTGTGTGACCCTGTGTACATGCGCATGCACATGCGTGCACACATACTCACACTAGCTCAGGAGCCGGGTGCCCCAAGCCTCTTACAGCCTTGGGGGCAGGGGGGAACAAGAGAAGCAAAAGCAAAAACAGCTGAATTCAGTCAAAGACCTGATTGTTTCCCAAATGTATATGCGGCTCCCAAGTGAAAGCTTTGCCAGATGGACCCCCACTGATGGCCTATGGCTTTGTTTGTGTCACCCACTTATGTCTGTCTCCGAGAGGGGCAGCCCGTGCATGGAGACAGTGGGCCGTTTGGGAGCTGCTTCTGCATGTGTAATTAGTCACGGTGCACCTGTACCTAACTGCGTTAACAATTAACACAATTACACACACAATTGTGGAATTGCCCCCACTATTTGAATAATTAGTGAGCTAACAACATGATTTGCAGGTGCAATTGAGCAATTATGTACAGTTCCAAAGTGGAATATGCATATTTAGAGGCTTGGATGAGGCCCATTACTAAATCTTGTTCCAAATGGTCAAATTAATTTTATTATTATAAGGAACAGTACTCAGTGAGAACTATCTCATCCTTAATGCACCGTAGCATTAGGTACTGGAGAACGGTTCACCTCATCAAGGTATTCAGCTCCGGGGTTTTGCCAACACAGGCACCCCTGCCATAATGTTGCCAGCCTGTACACTCTCCTTTGGCCTTTCCGACTCTAGAGTATCCCCAACTTCCTCTTGTCTCGCCTTCAAAATGCTGCTGACACTTTGATGGCTCCCTGCAGCTTTTCCTAGTTAAGTCCCATTTTTCTTGAGTCTTGGGTTCAGAAACCCAAGAGCTCAGTAATAGGGGCTGAACAAAGACATCACCTCAGCTGCGTCCTGCAAGGAAGAGACCCAAAAAGGCAGTGGTAGTAACCAGGTGGTACTCACAGCCTGTCTGCTTAGGGGTGGCAGCATTGTTGGACACAGACAGCAATGGCTGGCACACCTTCCAAGCTCTCTGGCATTAGGGAAGTTTCCTTAATCTACTCTGAACTCCTGTTACCCCCTAGCCATGTTGGTATCTCCTCAGCCACTGGAGAGGAAATTCACCGAAGGCTTGAGTTTCTAACTTGCAAAATGGCAAAACCAACTGGGCTGTGGGGCATTTGCTCCCAGAACTATAGAAAGCTAGGGAGGAGGGGCAGCAGCTCAATTGTGCTGCAAACACATGGAGAGACCCAGGGCTACTGCCAATACTGTGTGATGCCCCTTTAGTTCAAAAGGCCTGTGGAATCTGATGCTTAGTTCACCTGTACTCTCACAGGTCCCTTTAAGAGAAGCATTCTATCTCTGTCAAATCTGTCTATACTTCTGCAAATCTGACCTCATTTGTTAGCTATCTGAAAGCAAGCTTCAGAAAAAGCTACCTATGGGTCTAATTAGGATTATTGCAGATCCACCTCCCCTCAAGACCCAGGCAATGCTTCCTTCTAGAGACAAGTTAAAAAAAATCATATATTGGGATGGTTATTAAGTCCTAGAATGAGCTCCAGCAGTGTTACAGCAACCATTTAGTTGTCTGTGGGAGATGTGTGGAACTGACAGAGTTAACATAAATGAGAGGAACAAGTGGGCAAGGAAGGATCCCCTGAAAGACAGTCTCTGCTTATTTTCCCAATCTGTAAAAACTAACTAAAATACAAATCAGGAAAAGGAGATTGACACTTTTAAGTGTACCAGAATCTTTACAAATAAACCTTGTCCCAGCCTTCATTTCTGATTTGCTATGTTACATAACAAACAACATTAAAAATTTTTTTTTAAAATGGTTGTTTCCCATCTTTGATCTTTATGTCTTCATAAAACCTCACCTAAACCTCTTGGTGGTTCATGATGGTTAAAACAGAGTCTGAGAAAATAGCTCAGGCTGCACATCGGCAACGTGTTTTGTTTTTGTGTATGTGTTTTCTGAACATGAATTAGCTTTTTTCTTTATACCACCGAGGGGGAAATATCAATAGCATCATACTTCCAACACCGAACCAACAAAATCCAAAAAGGAAGACATAAAGATCAAGGATAGAAAACAGCCTCTCTTTCTTTTTCAATGTTATTTGCTCCCTAACACAGTGAATCAGAAATGAAGACCGGAACAAGAATCGTCTGTAAAGATTCCAGTATCCTTATAAGCATCAGTTCTCTTTTCCTGATTTATACTTTGGCTAATTTTTACAGATTGGGAAAATGAGTAGAGATGGAAGACAAGCTCTGTGTGCCTTTCTAACAAGACTTCAGGAAAACTATTATTTTGGAGTATTGCATTTTTCAGCCACCTAAATGCCATTTTTACTGTTCAGTTGCATGAAAAATTACCTAAGTTGCTGAAATAAATTTCTTGACCCACGTATAGCAACATTAAATGGTGTAATTTAATGCAATCTAACTAAATTAGCACCGATTAGGCTAAATTAAAGGGCACGTCACTAATACATTTTATGCTAAACATATTACTGATAATAAGCTCACTAAAATGCATAATAAAATATTCTCTTTAGCTTCGTTTAATCCAAATAATATTCAGAAGTCTTTAAAATAAAATATACCAAGCAAAATCCTTAATTCCTTATAGAGAAATGGGAAAAACCATCCTGCTCTATTAACTGTGAATCTGATTTGTTTTTATGTTTGTTATATTATTTCTTAACCAGATATCAAAACATCTCCCCTCTCGGGGACTTGGTTCCTAACTTCTGAAATGTAGACATAACATTGATTGGTCTCCAAATTTATTCTAGAGCAGAGATGGGGTAGTTTGCTACAGGATTAGAAGAACACAGGCTTGGCTATCAAGATACCTAAAGTTCAGTCAGTCTCAGCTCTGTCACTTATTGCTTGGATATTCTTTGTAGAAGACCAGAAAATGGTTCCCAAAAGATATGTCCATGTCAAATCCCTGGAATCTGTGAACATTAACTTATATTACTTTATATGGAAAAACTGTGATTAAGGATCTTAAAGATTCCTGGGCAAGATGCCCAAATAGGAACAGCTCTGGTCTGTAGCTCCTAGAGAGACCAATGCAGAAGGCAGGTGATTTCTGCATTTCCAACTGAGGTACCCAGTTCATCTCATTGGGACTGGTTAGGCAGTGGGTGCAGCCCAAGGAGGGCAAGCAGAAGCAGGATGGGGCATTCCCTCACCCTGGAAGTGCAAGGGGTCAGGGAACTCCCTCCCCTAATGAAAGGAAGCTGTGAGGGGCCCTGCTATTCAGCCCAGATATCACACTTTTCCCACGGTCTTCTCAACCCACAGACCAGGAGATTCCCTCGGGAGAAAAAAAATGAAAAGTAATGAACAAAGCCTCCAAGAAATATGGAACTATGTGAAAAGACCAAACCTATGTTTGATTGATGTACCTGAAAGTGAAGGAGAGAATGGAACCAACTTGGAAAACACACTTGGATATTAATATCTCTAAGGATATTATCCAGGAGAACCTCCCCAACCTAGAAAGACAGGCCCACATTCAAATTCAGGAAATACAGAGAACACCACTAAGATACTCCTTGAGAGAGCAACCCCAAGATACATAATAATCAGATTCACCAAGTTTGAAATGAAGGAAAAAATGTTAAGGGCAGCCAGAGAGAAAGGTTGGGTTACCCACAAAGGAAAGCTTATTAGATTAACACCACATCTCTCTGCAGAAACCCTAAAAGCCAGAAGACAGTGGGGGCCAATATTCAACATTCCTAAAGAAAAGGATTTTCAATCCAGAATTCCATATCCAGCCAAACTAAGCTTCATAAGTGAAGGAGAAATAACATCCTTTACAGGCAAGCAAATGCTGAGGGATTTTGTGACCACCAGGCCTGCCTTACAAGAGCTCCTGAAGGAAGCACTAAATATGGAAAGGAAAAACCAGCCAATGCAAAAACAACCAAAATGTAAGGACCATAAACATTATGAAGAAACTGCACCAACCAATGGGCAAAATAACCAGCTGGCATCATAATGACGATCAAATTCACATATAGCAATATTAACCTTAAATGTCAACGGGCTAAATGCCCCAATTAAAAGACAGAGACTGACAAACTGGATAAAGAGTCAAGACACATTGGTGTGCTGTATTCAGAAGCCCATCTCACGTGCAAAGACACATAGGCTCAAAATAAAGGGATGAAGGAATATTTACCAAGCAAATGGAAAGAAAAAAAAATGCAACAAGAAGAGCTAACTATCCTAAATATATATGCACCCAATACAGGAGCACCCAGATTCATAAAGCAATAAAGCAAGTTCTTAGAGACCTACAAAGAGACTGAGACTCCCACACAGTAACAGTGGGACACTTTAACACCCCACTGTCAATATTAGACAGATCAATGAGAGACAATTAACAAGGATATTCAGGACTTAAACTCAACTCTGGACCCAGTGGACCTAATAGACATCTACAGAACTCTCTACCTCAAATCAACAGAATATACATTTTTGTCAGCACCACACAGCACTTATTCTAAAATCAACCACATAACTAGAAGTAAAACACTCCTCAGCAAATGCAAAAGAATGAAAATCATAACAGACTCTCAGACCACGGTGCAATCAAATTAGAACTCAGGATTAAGAAACTCACTCAAAACTGCACAACTACATGGAAACTGAACAATCTGCTCCCGGATGATGACTGGGTAAATAACAAAATTAAGGCAGAAATAAGTAAGTTTTTCAAAACCAATGAGAACAAAGACACAATGTACCAGAATCTCTGGGACACAGCTAAAGCAGTGTTTAGAGGGAAATTTATAGCACTAAATGACCACAGGAGAAAGTGGGGAAGATCTAAAATTGACATCACAATTAAAAAAACTAGAGAAGTAAGAACAAACAAATTCAAAAGCTAGCAGAAGACAAGAAATGACGATGATCAGAGCAGAACTGAAAAAGATAGAGACACAAAAAACTCTTCAAAAAATAAATGAATCCAGGAGCTGGCTTTTTGAAAAGATTAACAAAATAGATAGATCACTAGCCAGACTAATAAAGAAAGAAAGAGAGAAGAATCAAATAGACACAATAGAAAATGATAAAGGGGAGATCACCACTGATCCCACTGAAATACAGAATACTATAAAACCCTCTACGCAAATAAACTAGAAAATCTAGAAGAAATGGATAAATTCCTGGATACATAAACCAGGAAGACATTAAATCCCTGAGCAGACCAATAACAAGTTCTGAAATTGAGGCAGTAACTAATACAAACCAACAACAACAACAACAAAAAACTACAAACCAAGAAAAAAAAAAAAAAAGGCCCAGGACCTGACAGATTCACAGCCCAATTCTACCAGAGGTACAAAGAAGAGCTGGTATGATTCCTTCTGAAATCATTCCAAACAACAGAAAAAAAAGGACTCCCCCTTAACTCATTCTATGTCACCATCATCATCCTGATACAAAAACCTGGCAGAGACACAACAAAAAAAGAAAATTTCAGGCCAATATCCCTGATGAACATCTATGCAAAAATCCTCAATAAAATATTGGCAACCCAAATCCAGCAGCGCATCAAAAAGCTTATCCACCACGATCAAGTCAACTTCATCCCTGGGATGCAAGGCTAGTTCAAGACACTCAAATCAATAAACGTGATCCATCACATAAACAGAACCAATGACAAAAACCACATGATTATCTCCATAGATGCAGAAAAGGCCTTCGATAAAATTCAACACTGCTTCATGCTAAAAACACTCAATAAACTAGGTATTAATGGAACATATCTCAAGATAATAAGAGCTATTTATGACAAAACCACAGCCAATATCATACTGAATGGGAAAAAGCATTCCTTTTGAAAATGGAAGCATTCCCTTTGAAAATCAGCACAAGACAGGGATGCCCTCTCTCACCACTCCTATTCAACATAGTACTGGAAGTTCTGGCCAGGGCAATCAGGCAAGAGAAAGAAATAAAGTCTATCCAAATAGGAAGGGAGGAAGTCAAATTATCTCTGTTTGCAAATGACACGATTTCATACTTAGAAAACCCCATCATCTCAGCCCAAAATCTTCTTAAGCTGATAATTAACTTCAGCAAAGTCTCAGTATACAAAATCAATGTGCAAAAATCACAAGCATTCCTATACATCAATAATAGACAGAGAGCCAAATCATGAGTGAACTCCTATTCACAATTGCTACAAAGAGAATAAAATATCTAGGAATACAACTTACAAGGAATGTGAAGGACATCCTCAAGGAGAACTATAAACCACTGCTCAAGGAAATAAGAGAGGACACAAACAAATGGAAAAATATTCCATGCTCATGGATAGGAAGAATCAATATCCTGAAAATGGCCATACTGCTCAAAGCAATTTATAGACTCAATGCTATTCCCATCAAGCTACCATTGACTTTCTTCACATAATTAGAAAAAACTACTTTAAATTTCATAAATTTCATAGGGAACCAAAAAAGAGCCCCTATAGCCAAGAAAATCCTAAGCAAAAGGAACAAAACTGGAGGCATCATACTACCTGACTTCAAACTATACTACAAGGTTACAGTAACTAAAACAGCCTGGTACTGGTACCAAAACAGATATATAGACCAATGGAATGGAAAGGCCTCAGAAATACCACCACACATCTGCAACCATCTGATCTTTGACAAACCTGAGAAAAACAAGCAATGGGGAAAGGATTCCCTATTTAATAAATGGTGTTGGGAAAACTGGCTAGCCATATGCAGAAAGCTGAAATTGGACCCCCTTCCTTATACTGTATACAAAAATCAACTCAAGATGGGTTAAAGATTTAAATGTAAGACCTAAAACCATAAAAACCCTAGAAGAAAACCTAGGCAATACCATTCAGGACATAGGCATGGGCAAAAACCTCATGACTAAAACACCAAAAGCAATGGCAACAGAAGCCACGATTGACAAATTGGATCTAATTCAACTAAAAAGCTTCTGCACAGCACAAGAAACTATCATCAGAGTGAACAGGCAACCTACAGAATGGGAAAAATATTTTACAATCTATCCATCTGGCAAAGGGCTAATATCCAGAATCTACAAGGAACTTAAACAAGTTTCGAGAAAAAAACAACCCCATCAAAAAGTGGGTAAAGTATATGAACAGACACTTTTCAAAAGAAGACATTTATGCAGCCAACAAACATATGAAAAAAAGTTAATCATCACTGGTCATTAGAGAAATACAAATCAAAACCACAATGAGATACCATCTCACGCCAGTTAGAATGGCAATCATTAAAAAGTCAGGAAACAACAGGTGCTGGAGAGGATGTGGAGAAATAGGAATGCTTTTACACTGTTGGTGGGAGTGTAAATTAGTTCAACCATTGTGGAAGACAGTGTGGCAATTCCTCAAGGATCTAGAACCAGAAATACCACTTGACTTAGCAATCCCATTACTGGGTATATACCCAAAGGACTATAAATCATGCTGCTATAAAGACACATGCACACATATGTTTATTGCAGCACTATTCACAATAGCAAAGACTTGGAACCAGCGCAAATGCCCATCAATGTTAGATTGGATAAAGAAAATGTGGTACATATACACCATGCAATACTATGCAGCCATAAAAATGAATGAGTTCATATCCTTTGCAGGGACATGGATGAAGCTGGAAACCATCATTCTCAGCAAACTGACAAAGGAAGAGAAAACCGAACACTGCATTTTCTCACTCATAAGTGGGAGTTGAACAATGAGAACACATGGACACAAGGAGGGGGCCATCACACACTGGGGTCTGTTGGGGTATGGGGGGCAAGGGGAGGGAGAGCATCAGGAGAAATACCTAACGCAGATGACAGGTTGATGGGTGCAGTAAACCACCATGGCACATGTATACCTATGCGACAAACCTGCACATTCTGCACATGTATCCCAGAACTTAAAGTACATTTTTTAATAAGTTAAGGATGTTGAGAGGATGCATTTATCCTGAATTATCTGGTGGACCCTAAATATAATCACCCATATCCTTATAAAAGAGAGGCAGAGGGAGTTTGGGGACAGACACAAGAAGAATAGAAGACACACAAAACATACAGAGAAGAAATCGATGTGAAGACAGAGGCACAGATTGTAGCAATGAGGCCACAAGCCAAAGACTGCCAGCAGTTACCAAAAGCTAAAAGAGGCAAGGAAAGATTCTCCCTAAAAGCTTCCAGAAAGTTCTACAGACACCTTGATTTTGGACTTCTAACCTTCAAAATTAGGAGATAATAAATTTCTGTCATTTTAAGTCATCCAGTTTTTGGTAATTTGTTACACCTGCCATAGAGAAACTACACAACCTTGGTCCTCACTTTGTTTCACTGGCAAATGGGGCTAACCATGCCTACCTCACAGATTCAATGTGAAAAGTTTAAGTAAAAACAATAAAGGCTAACATTTATATAACACTTACCAAGCGCTTTCAAAGAAGGCAAAGTGCATGCCAGCACAGGGTGACTTATTATTCCAGCTTGTCTATTTCGATAGTTTTAATTTTATAAGCTATTTTCAGATATCAGAGTAGAACATGCATATTATACAGAACTTATAGGTAAAATACACATATTACACAGAACTTATAGGTAAGAAGTTAGAAACCAAAATAAATGTAGGACTCTTTCCTGGCCACCTAATCAATTTTTGTAACAAATGTATCCCCTGATTATCAAATGTATCTAAATGAAGAAAGAGGGCTATACTACTCTGTAGAGCTTTTCACTAAAGGTGTACCCATTTGCATGAATAAACATTCAAAATAAGGATATGTCGATTAGCATTATTGCTGAACTACACAATCAATAAAAATTACTCTGCAGGTTCAAGTCCAGTAAAGTCAACCTCACTCATTTTAATCATTCAAAAGATCCCATAAGTTCGTTACATGATGAAACAATCATTTTTTTAAAAAAATCTTTTCTGCCATTTGGCCAGAGAACAAGCACAGCATTGGGCTACTGTTTTACAGAGAAGAGTCTGTCCAGTTAGCTATAATCTGCAGTCCCTACCTACTGATCTGAGCACAAAGAAACAAAATTTTCCCCAAGCAAAACCAACATATTCACAAAAATATGAGTAAGATGGAGGGAGTGAGTATTCTGGAAGAACTGCACAGGTTGCTGTTAGGAATTTTTTTTAGAGCAGCGGCCATGTGTGTTAGAATAGCAGGAGCAAAATTATGTATATCTCCGGGGAAACACACAGAAAGGCTGACGAATAAGAGAGGAATATAGGATATGAATTCTGCAGAGTGGAAAGGAAGAGGGAAAAGGAGAGGAAGAAATAAAATTATTAAAGTGCTCATCAAGCACAGGAAACCAGCGTGAATCTATAGGGTGTTAGACAAAACTTTCCAGACTCTTGTTTTCTTCCATGTTAGTCTGTGCTCATATAAGGAGGATATGACATCTATCTCATGCTAAAAAGATTACCAGTGCTAAATTAAGTACTCAATTTCGGATGGTGATTGTATGTGAGGTTCCTGGTATGTCTCTTTCCTCTTGCACTAATTTTTATAAATCTTTAATCATTTACTTGAATTGTTTTTGCTGACATTCATTTTAACTTTTTGGCTGACCTGATTCATTTTTGGGAAAAGTTGGGATGTAAACTAATAATGGCAAGTGAGTTTAAAAAAAAATTACAGGATATGGGCAGTCACCCTGACTTGGCATTTCTGATAAGTATGTGCTGCTAGTTATATTTGTAATAACTCAAGATGAGCCCTAATTCTTCATTCAGAGGAAATTCTTGGAAATCGTGGTGTTCTCCCAAAAGCCTAAGAACGTCTATGAAATAACTTTTTGGAGCATGGTCGTCGCGCTTCTCCTAGATTCTGACATTTTGCAAAATGAACAACTTCTAGCTCAGATTTTCTATAAGAGACCCAGTTTCCTGTGCATTTGGAGTCCTCCTCTTCCCAACTTTAAGGGCTCCTGAAATAAGAGCTAATTCTACCACCAAACCTTTGACAATGTTTTCTCTCTCCCTTTCCTTCTTTCCTTCTCTTTACTTCTTTATCTTTCTTTCTCTTTCTTTCTTTCTTTCTTTCTTTCTTTCTTTCTTTCTTTCTTTCTTTCTTTCTTTCTTTCTTTCTCTCTCTCTCTCTTTCTTTCTTTCTCTCTTTCTCTCTTTCTTTCTTCCCTTTTCTTTCTTTCTTTCTCTTTGAACAGCAGCTTTACATCTCTACAGCATACTCATCATTTGTATTTGTCACTCTGATTAATTCTCTCCCAAATTTTGCATATTTCCAAGATGAATCTCCTTTATTACTCAAGAGGCTAGCCTCTTCACAGATGCTTGTGAAATTGTCCTGGCCATCAATTGGTTATAAGAGGCTAGTTAATAAGAGCTGGAAACAGAATTCTTTGGAGGATTACTTTCTTCTCGTGAAGATTTGGGGAAAACATGTAATCACAATCAAATATATAGTCACTATTATTTTCAGACCTCCCCACAATAATTATTACTTTTTAAAAGAGATACATATATTTTCTTTCATTTTATAACAAAAACAGCATGATATCTATAAAAAATTCAGGAAATATATTTTAAAAGAAGAATCTATGGCTTCTTCACTTAGAAATTACTAGATTTAACATCTTGGTGTATGGTCTTCTAGTATTTTTTATATATTCAAGTGTTTTTTCTATTAATCAAATGCAATTTATTTTTTATTTTTTTTTACTTTCTTTTTTATCTTTATTTTTATTTTTTCCTTATTTCTAATAAAACATGGGAGACATGTGCAGCACGTGCAGATTTGTTACATAGGTATACGTGTGCCATGGTGGTTTGCTGCACCTGACCTCTAAGTTCCCTCTCCCAATAGGCCCTAATGTGTGCTGTTCCTCTCACTGCGTCTATGTTATTCAAGCAATTTTTAAACAAAAATGATTATGCTATATACATAATGAGTTGCTTCTTTATCAATGGTTGAATTATTAGTTATTATTTGCTGCTCATTTTTTGTTAGTGATTCCAGAGGACTAACTCCATGACAATGTAAAATAAATGATAAGGCATTTGGTTTCTCAATCTCAAATCTAAGTTTCAATATCTTTTATATCTTTACTGCCTCCATTTAGAAATTATTAGTAAAGAAATCTTTATCAGAGGACAAACAAATTGCATCTGAAACAGACTTTTGGAAATAATTTTAACTGAAAATTTAAAGTAACCACATATTATACCTGAAAATCATAGGGGGCTCTGGTGGAAAAAAAAAAAAAAAAAAAAAAAAAAAAAAAAAAACTTTGAAAATGTAAGCCACTCTTCTATAATAATCACATGGTGTTCTATACAGCCAACGTTAAACTCATCAAAAACATCATTTTGCCATTCTTTCCTCTTGGATTCTAAATTTCAAACATCCAAGCTGCTTTCAGATGCCTCTATAATCCTTTCTTCATGGCTACACACTGTGATGCATAAAGGATGAGAAATCAAAGTTGTCAGCCATCTGAGAATTTTTAATGTATCAAACATCGCCTTCTAAATACATTTCTATTTCATTTCAAAAACAAAACATGAGTGATTTGGTCTAAAAAAGTCAGTCTGGTTCATTAACCTATAACTGTACAAAAGCAAGAGTCAATTACATTGCCACATCAGATGTGTGTTGAGATAATTACCCTGAAAAGAAGATGTAAGGATGCCCACAAAGGCAGTGAAATGTGACCTATTAAATCAGGCTGTAACCTATTATGGGTCAAAAAACACATTTGTAGGGCCAATAGTCTCCTGCCTACATCCAGTCTTGCATGAATTTTGCAGGTGTCTTTTTCAAGTAAACTTTCGATCTGTCTTCACATTTCAAACTAGGGTCTCGTCTTCCTACTTTCACTACTCTTGGCTATCTGGGATGCACATATACACTTCACAGAACTAATCTCCTACTTAAAATTACACCCTTTAAAATCTGTTGGCAAAATCTGACGTAACAGGCCAAGATCAGGCTGTGTTAAATCAGCAAAGAATCATTTAGGTTCACTTTCTTGTAAGTTCTCCCCTTGTTAATACTTTGTAACATTGATTTCCATCTCCAAAAGCAACATCTGTTACAGTGAGAGAGCAAATGAGTCAACAATCAGATTCACTGAGGATCACTTGGTGTGAGAGGAGAAAACATATTTACTATTGTCTTTACTTGGATTACTGCCAATCACAACACAGACAAGATGGTCACAAGCCTGAAAGGGCTTCTTTTCGGAGAATTCAGTGTGTTGGGGGAATGCTCATTACTAGGCAGTTCAATATAAAAATCAGGGGCCATTCTCTTGCAATTACACATGGAAAAGAGAAGGAGAAAATGAATATAAGGAGGAAATGCAGGTCTTGGTTCTGTTTGTGAAAAATCAGCTGCACATTCTGTAATTGGACATCCTGAATTTGAAAACTGGTATTTTCTTCTCTCAAATAACCTAAAGAAGATAGTTACTCCTAGATACACTTTAATTATGTTTGGCAGGGTCCATAAGACCACCCACACATTTGGAGAATCACTAGAAACACCCATGGAATTCAACATATAGTTCACTCACGACTAAGGCTTACGATAGGAAAATAAGGAAAAAAGAAATAGGCAGAGTCTGGAGGAATCCATATGCGGGCTTCCTTGTGTTCTCTCCATCTCTTGAGAAGTTCTGCTCAGGGAAGCCCATTATAGAATTAGCACTGAATCTTTTCATTTGGGACTAGCTACATAGGCACCTTCTGCCTAGCACATACCAAAATTCCAGATCCTGTGAAAGAAAGCAGGTATTCAGCATGAATCACGTTTGTACAAACAATTGAGGCACAGTGAGCCACATTTTTCCATTAGGGAATGTTTTCAAAGCCATGTTCCCAGAAGTCAGCCACAGGCCAACCTTGTAAGCAGGCGCTTCAGGAAACTGCAGTTTCAGTAGTGCAATGTTAACTCTTTTCTGCACCAATACTCCTGCAGTGAAATACATTTACACCATATTAAGCAGCAAATAATTTCAGCAACAGAAAGATCATCATAAGAAGATCAAGGAAGTATTTGCATTAAAACATGTTTTACCATCCTCACGAAGGAATGAGAGGCTTTCTCCCAGCTCTTCATATGTTCTATTGAAGACTTGTGTGAGGTCCTTCCAGACTACAGGAGCCAGGACAATCCCTCCCATAATCGATAGATTATGGACTACTGTACAATATCACTTATTAGTGATTTATATTTGCACGAGTTTCTACCCCTTTGTCCATGTTTTTATTAACATTTCCCCCATTTGTAGTACCTCCTGCTCTTGGAAAGATACCCCCAACTTTACAATTACAAATCCCACTGATATTTCAAATGCGTGGGACCCCACCAAACAGGATTAAAGTGTATCTAGGAGTAACAGTTTCCTTTGTGTCATTTGAGATAAGAAAATATCAGTTTTCAAATTCAGCATGTCCACGTATAGAAAGGGCTGCTGTTTTTCTTGGATATAACCTTCTGCTTCTGAAGCCATCCCCAGTAACAATGGCTGGAGTTAATCTATACCTCTCCTAGTAGTTTCTACCTTGAGCTATAGATGTTTGTGTCAATATCATGCCACACCCATGATTTTCCCTCCTAATCTGCAAGCCACACCAAGGCAGTGTCTAATCCAATCATGATAAACGTTTGCCCTTTCCAGTTTTTCCCATCACACATCACTAATGTTTAGCACAGTACTCGCATATAGTAGGCACTCAGCAAATATATGTCAGATGGAAGACTGAATAATCTGGAAAGGCTTTGAATTGGCCCCTGTGAAATTGCTGATAACTTGACTTCTGAAGAAGGCATATCTTTCCATGGAAAGCTCTGCCTGCAGCAGCAGAGATCACAATGCTATGGAACCATTTTTAATTGGTTTGCAAAATGCACTTCTTTGAATGTAACTGCCCATTTGAAGAGCTGGAAATCTGGGGATTCTTCCTGAGAATCAGTCTAAAATATAATATCAAGTCAATGAGAAGGGGTCTGGGTTTGGAATCTGTTCTATTAATTTAGAGTCCTGAGTCTGAGAAGCATCATTTTCTATACTTCTCCAGTGGCTCTGGCTCTCTCCCAAAACATTCAGAACATCTGTTCTGGATTCTCATTGAAGCTAAAGACCCCAGAGAGAAATAGGAGCCAAGTCCAGGACGGAGGGGCAAGACTGAGGCCTTAGTCCATTACGTACTAAGAAATGGCTCTACATTTCTAACTGAGCTTCCCAGTGACACATTCTGAGGAACATAAAGAACAGTGCATTGCAAAAGTGTTTTAACAGTTTATCAATAGGGAAAAAAATACATCATTGTCCCTGCTGCCTGTAACCCTGTTACCTTAGTTTCTTCTGTTACAGGTTTGTATTCTTGCTATTCATGAAAACCACTCACACTCCATGCCTGTTGGCAGCCTTCATGACACTATAGCTGCCTTTTACCCAATGTATTCAATGGAACTTCTTCAGAAGGAAGGCACATCTTGCCTTCCACAAAGCAAGTCCAAATTGTAAAGACTTCTATAGTAAGCCTTTTAAAAATAAAAATTCTAATGTATTTGTCTTGTAATATGATTTTTCATCTATCAAGTTTTCTTCAAGCAGGGTCCCTGCTCCATTCTGTGGAAAGAAATGAGAGGTTGCATAGTTTCAAGGCTCAGTCCAATAGGCATAAAACTCTAGCTGTACACATGTCAAGCCCCTTGTCCCTTCAAAGTCTCAATTTTGTCACCTTTAAATGAGAAAGAATAACATCTACTTCAAAGGGTTGTAGACAGGAATTAAATGAGAAAAGTTGAATTAAAAAAGAAGTGACATTTTGGCAAGATCTGATTCTTGATCTGGGTCTTGAACTTGATCTTGAACCATCACAAACTTGCCACCATCCAGGACACAGATGGTACTGTTGGCTGGGAGGAACACCTGCAATTTAATGGCCAGTTGTACAACAAATGAGAAAAACAATGAACAAAAACATGTCCTCATAACTTTCTGCTACAGCAAAGACCTTTTGGTCAATGATCCCAAAATGCTGTGTTTTCCCTCCCTAACCTGTGCCTTAGAAAGCAACTTTAATTTATTCTCTGTGTGATAGCCATGGGAATAGCTTCTCTATAGCCGAAGGCATTATTCTTCTCAAACTGAAAGGTCTTGCAGATCACATTAACTTGCAAATATGTGTGTGTATGGGTGTGTGTGTGTGTGTGTGTGTATGCATATGCACACATTTTTGGCCCAGTGTGAAAGCCCTTAAAGATCCTCTATAAAATTGTCAGCAAGAACAGCAGGAGTAGTTAAAAGCAGGCTTCACCTCTGAAGGCCTGGAAGTGAAGTCAAGGAGGTGTGAACTGCATTTAATTAAGGACTCTTAGTTTTGGATCCCATTTCTTCAGGAGAGGAGACAGTTGTAGGTAACCTGGACACATGTTCCAGGCCAGCCAAGTGCAGAAAGCATATGTGATGAGATCACTGTATTACAGCGTGATAGATGCTATAGTAGCCATAAGAACAGAACAGAGGGAGTTTGAACTAGGAAAGAAAAGGACTAACTGCTGGGGATGGGGGTGAGGGTGATCGTGGGGGTGGGAAAAGGGCTGAAAAGTGGCAGAGCAAACTTCAGAAGAGAGACAAGTTTGATCAGGCTTCATAGGATGAATAAAAGTTCACCAGGCAGAGGAAGTAAGTGGAAACTGTCAAGTATTCCAAGCAGAAGTGACAGCATGGAGGAGGCATGAGGCAGCAGTAGGCACCAGTCAGCCTCCCAGGGTGGATGGCCATTAGTATGTAAGAGTTCAGATTACATACACAAGGCTCATCAGACAGAGCACATGTTACAATTATGCCTTCCATACAATGGGCCTGGTTATCCTGACCTACTTCCCAGAAGCCTTTGAAGGAAAATGAAATAGAGTTGACGTCAATGATATGTGCAAATGTAAAGTGCTATGTAACTACGTAATACTGCTAATTTAAAAAGCATTAAATATCCTTCATCTACATTTCAAGGCAAGTTGTGAAAACAAAGCTGTCTTATTTCATTAAGAATACCCAATTGAGTCGGTAATGCCAATGATCACCCCCTATCAAGATGGCTGTAATTTGTTTGTCAACCCTTTTAAGTTCTTAGCAAATTAGTTTTTCAGCATGTGGTTGCAAGGGTATTATGAAATCACAGGGTTTAGGATGCCTTTCTGTCTTAAGAGTGAGCTTTAGGTTGCTAGTGGCTTTGGGGGCAAATTCCCTGAGAAACTTTGCATTCAGGTTGAAGTAAATCAGCCTCTATGGCTAAATATCTCAATTGAAAATGCTCTTTTGAGTCTATCATTTGAAATGCTTTGTTTGTGTTTTAGAAACAAAAATCTTCCTGAGATGGTCACATTGATGCCACTTATTGCATCACAATCACACTCTCTTCCATGTTATCATCTTCTCAAATAAAATCCTGTTATTTCAGAAGTTATTAATGTAGCTTTTACAACTACCTTTTAATCAACAGTTACTTAACATACATCATCCAACCACATTAACAATAAAAATTGGAGCTTCTTATGATAAATTATTATTTTTGTTCGGATGTTTAAAATCCTTTCCCTCTTCCATGTTACTTTTATTTAAGTCAATTATATAATTCATCCTGGCAACAACTGTTTTATCTGTACAAAATAGTTATCTGAGAAGTTATATTAAAATGGCATTTCAAGTATCATTCTACTGTGGTCCCTAAAATAAAATACTGATGACTTTCTCCTTTGCCCTTTACCCTTAGCCCTTAGACCAAAATGAACCAAACAAATAAAAACACAATTCAAAGAAAAATGTGAAAGCTAAGGAAAGATACTACAACCAAGATCCAAAAGAGAAATGACACTTTGATGTTTCTTTTGGCACTTCTGAGTACTGGGAAATTTTGAGAGAACACTAAACCAAGAAGAAATCTGACAATGATCAGGATCATAGAATTGGAGAAACCTCAGGCAGCATCACTCTTAAATAATCCTTGATGGATCAGAATCCTCCTTGCTTGCAAAGATTTTCTTAGGAAGGAAATCTACAACCTTCACAAGGTTTTAATCTAATCCTTCACAGGGTTTTAAAGAGCCCTAGGTGGAAAGGCATTCAATGTTACCCTAACCAGAAACCCTGTATGCTATACAACTAATATCCATTTTGTTTATGCAGAGAAAAACTCTTTATCCAAAATCAAGAAATAAGGAGCTTTGAAATGCATTTTCATTGGTTGGTCTGGGTCCACTTCTCCTGACTGACAGAAACTCATGCAGTTCCAAGAAAAATGAAATTAGGAGTTTCACAATCTACAAAATAATATACATCACTATATGACAGAATGAATTTAATGGAAAAGAATGAAATTGCTCCCAAGAGCCCCTGGAGATTTAAACAGCCAAACCCACTACTACTACTGAAGAAAGTGGAAGCTTCACCTTGGAGAAGGAAAAGGGAAGAAGGAAAAAGAAAATAAGAAAAGAGTAACAGGACAAGAGGTCAAGAAAAGCTAAGATTGGTTGGACGTGGTGCCTCATGCCTGCAATCCCAGCACTTTGGGAGGTCGAGGCGTGAGGATCGCTTGGGCCCAGGAGTTGTCGACCAGCCTGGGCAACATAGCAAAAGCCCGTCTCTATAAATAAATGTTTTTAAAAACAACAACAATAAAAGAAAAGCAAAGACTACATACAGAGCTGTGAGGCACCTACCATGAATTAATGGAGCCCCAAGATTATGGCCAACACCTGCCCCTGATTTTCTCAACTGCTAGGATTGCTGGAAAAGCCCCCCCCCCCCCCCCCAGTCAAGGGAATATTCTAGTAAATAATTCAGGAAGAAATATTTCAAAAAGAATTTGTCAATGGGATGCGCATTTTCCCTTTGAGTACAACCATTCAGAAATATCACATTTGAACTCCAAGGTGAAAAAAGCAAGATTGTATTACAGAGTCTTTACACATCTGTATTTCTGAAACTGTCATACACACTCTTTTCATACATGCCAAGTGAACAATTAGACTCTGTATTTTTATAAGGCATGTGTATATGTAAGTACACGTATGAAAAGAGACTTTGCCGAAATAAATGAATGACAGAGTTTTAAGAATAAAATCAGATTCTCAAGAAAAATAGAAATAAAACAAAGCCAACAAAATTACAATATGCCATTGACAAAAGAAATTAACAGCATTCATATCACTGATACTATTAAAGTTGTATCTTGAACACACAGGGAAACAAATTTGCATGTCCATAGTTTAATTATTTAGACAACTTATTTTATGGCAAAACCCAGAATTCATCAAAACTGGCATCTTTTAATGCTAATTCTAATTAGAAACAGCATTGCATTTTGTATGCTTTCCAATTATGCATGAGAAAAGTCAGCATAAGTGTCCTCTCTTATCATAATTATCTGTTTCTAATTTCAATTTTGGCTATGACTTTGCACTCAATGATGTAAATGTAACTGTTCCTGTCAGATGAAGATTAATTTGATTTAAGCCCTCTTTGTTCTAATTATATATTCTATTTCTGCTCACCATGCAAGTTTCTTTCTATGCCACATCTGTATTTTATCACAACAATGGAGAATTTCTTTGGTATTTAAAAGGCGGCCATAAGATTTCTTTTTGGCACCATTATGACAATTTTCATTAAGCTTGTGCCAAAAAATTTAATATTTCAGCTGACTAATCTACAGATTAATGTAATTATTTGAATATTAAAGCATGAACTTTTCTGAAATGAAGTCTCTAAAAGTCATTGCTCTAATTACTCCCTTAGCTTCCAAGAAAACGTTATCGTTGTTAGTTTATTCCCTGGGCAAATTCGTTTATTGGGTGACACCTTGCATGCTATGTTTCCAACTGGCACCAATATAGAAACAGTGGTAGAAATAAAAATCAGTTGAGAATCAAAGCTGTCCTTATGGTGGTCCAGAACGGGAGCATCCTTGCACTCATCTCAATTTCTCTTACTAATTTTCTACCTTGCCACTTCATAAAAATAATCAGGTGGATTTCTGTGTTCCTCAATGTTGGCTGTTGTTCTTTTATGTTCCACCTACCTTTCTATTCTTGTTTTCTTTTTTTTTTTTTTTTTTTTTTTTGTATTATCTCACATACTTATTAGTTATTTGTGGTGAGAACCCTTATAATGTCTCTTAGCAATTTTCAAGTATACAACACATTGTTAATAACTAGAGTCACCATGCCATATCACCTACTTCTCTCTAAAAAAAACAAAAATCAGGTGGAAGATAACAAATTACCCCTGTAGCAATCTCTCCCCATTCCTTCAAAGTAGAAAGTGTTTGGAACATAGCATCCTAAAACTAATACTGGTTCTAGGATGCAGAGATGAAAGCCAACCTGAGGTTTAACACTCAATTCATATGTTCTACACATATCTCAGAGACTAAGATTTTGATTTTGGTTTGTATTCCCCTGGAAAAGCCCAGGAAGTAAAATATGGAGTATAATTAAATCCACTAAATACTTTATCAGTGCCCAACACAATGTCAAGTACTGCTGGATAAATTTTAGCAAAAAAGTATGGTCAAGTCTAGATACCTTTAACCTATAAAATGCTTTGAGATTCCCAAAACTAAAAAAGATTTTTGAAATCAATATTTGTTGTTTTGAGAAGGGACATGGTATATTTATTTTAAATACAAAGTAATTCAGCAAAGCAAGCACAGAGTTCAAGAAGTTAGCTATTCAGAAAAAGTGTCGTCAGCCTGGGCTGTAAGGTCAGTGACCTCATGCCACAAGCACTTTTGTATTTTACATGTTCAATCCTGTTCTGTCACAAAATAGATGTCAGGCAGTTTGTGGGTATAAACGCAATACAATAATGTTTAAAACTGTAAGAAATATGGATGGTGGGATCAGTCCAAGATTAAGTAGCACAAGTACTTTCTTAGAAAGCCTGGATATTTAGTCCAATTGGGTCACAAAGGACAGTCAGTTCCCTAGCAGCCAGAGCAAAGAGGGGCTCCTGAGAAGTTATAAGATGCATAGAATACCTGAAATGAGAATCAGTCAACTATCCTCAGAGATCTGAGGGAGCTTGCAGAGATCTGAGGGAACATACAATGAGATGTTACATGCATGGCAGATCTAGCTTAAGCATCACCATTTGGAATTGCAAAAATATGGAACCAGCTCAAATGACCATCAACCAACGAATGCATAAATAAAATGTTTTATATATATATATATACACATATACATATGTATACACATTATATATATCTTTAAGCATATATACGTACACACACAGATATATATGTGTGCGTGTGTGTGTGTGTGTGTGTATATATATATATATGTATGTATACCATAGAATGCTACTCAGCCATAAAAATGAACAAAATAATGACATTTGCAGCTACCTGGATGGAACTGGAGACCATTATTCTAAGTGAAGTAACTCAGGAATGGAAAACCAAACATCATATGTTCTCTCTCATAAGTGGGAGCTAAGCTACGAGGATGCAAAGGCATAAGAATGATACAGTGAACTTTGGGGACTCAGAGGAAAGGGTGGGAGAGGATGAGGGATAAAAGACTACACATTGGGTACAGTGTACACTGCTCAGATAATGGGTGCACCAAAATCACAGAAATCACCACTAAAAAATTTATTCATGTAACCAGACACCACCTGTTCCCCCAAAAACCTATTGAAATTTTAAAAATGTAAAAGAAAATCAACATTTCTCCTAAAAAAATACACACACACACACACACACACACACACATACACGCACATATATATAGTAAGGTTCATTATTGGCAGAGAATAGTGTTTGGAGCTTACAAAGTCTACACTTGCAGAGAACTGTTGTAGCTCACTTTTTAAATCATATATTGATTCACTCTATCATCTGTCACCCATCAGCAAATCTCACTAAGATCTACTGTGCAACAGACACTATGCTAGGCATTTGGGCAGCCACGACAGAGAAGACACACAGCTTACATTCCATGAGGGTACAGAAGGTGTCTGCTGTGTTCACTGCTGTAGTACCAGCACCTGATATCATGCCTAACATAGAGTCAGGACTCTGTAAACATTCATTAAATAAACAAACGAATGAGTTTGCAGTCTAAAGAGCTAATCAGCCATGGGCAGTTGACCCAGAAAACCAAGGTAGAGTAGATTGCAAATGTTTTCAATTGTCAAAATAATGGACCAAGTTTTTATTAAAAAAAAAAAAAAAAAAGAAAAAAAAAAAAAAAGAAAAAAACAACCTGGAGGACAGTTGAGTGATATGCCATCAAAATCATCTACCTCTTTAGTAATTGTTTGTATATGACCTCCCCATATACATCCATAGGACTAAGCAATAAGTACAGTGACTTTACCCCCAACTATTCTATCTGTAAAATGTTACATAATAGTTCTAAATAATAGTTTAAAACAATAAAAAAAAGAAAAAGAAAAAACTCTCAATGTTTCCAAATAGCTAAATATTTCCACTCCAGTCAAAGCTATACCTACCCTTACTTTTGTCCAGCCATATTTTTGTACATTGTGGAAGTGAAGTGAAACACAGGATCAATGTTACCCTTGATTATAACCCTTGATTGTCAAAACAAATTCATTAAATATTAGAGAGATATAAAGTTCATTTTACATATAAGGAAACTGAGATCAGAATACGTAGGAATAATGTTCTTAAATGTAAGACTGATTTCTTCACACATTTTCTAAGGTCACATAAATAGATGAGGTAACATGGAAAGAGTTCAATGCAGAAGAGTTGCACTTAAATCTATTGTCAAATAGAGGTGTTTATGTTCAATAATTTTAGACTTGGCACTGAATGACAGCTTAACACAGGAATACGTTAAAATCTTACATAGTTATATTATAAGGACATGACTTCATATTTTAATAAAAGCTGTATATACTATTTATTATATTGACAAACTATCCAACAATGCCTCACTTAAGGCACTTGGAAAATGCTGTAAGTGTTCAAATAGATGAACGATACAAACTCTGCACATCCACTTCTATACCTCAGCATACTTCACTCTTTTACACAAGGGAAATTTCCAATTTATTTTCACTGATTTTGCTTCTCCTCAATAACACTAACAACTTACCCTTCCATTGTCTCATAACCCATTGGGTCAGTCCAGCTGTGAGCGTGCAATTGGCACTACAATTCTTTTTTTTTTTTTTTTTTTTTCAGGTGGAGTCTCGCTCTGTCGCTCGGGCTGGAGTGCAGTGGCCGGATCTCAGCTCACTGCAAGCTCCGCCTCCCAGGTTCCCACCATTCTCCTGCCTCAGCCTCCTGAGTAGCTGGGACTACAGGTGCCCGCCATCTCGCCCGGCTAGTTTTTTTTTTTCCTTTTTGTAGAGACAGGGTTTCACCATGTTAGCCAGGATGGTCTCGATCTCCTGACCTCGTGATCCGCCCGTCTCGGCCTCCCAAAGTGCTGGGATTACAGGCTTGAGCCACCGCGCCCGGCCCGGCACTACAATTCTTAAAAACCTCTTTCCCTGTGAATATTTGATGATGGCCGAAGGCCATCCTTCTTCCTGAGGAGCCACTGACAGAGACACTGTTGAAAGCTTGAGGAAATTTTTGTGAATTTTGTCAGAAAAGAAGAAAGAAAGGTAGCATTTCTTATTTGCCTTGTACACTGCTTTCTGTAACCAGGCAGAGATTGCAGTTCTTTTTAAGAAGGTCCATAGAAAACTCCAGTCTGGCTTTTTAAGCAGCTCCATTCAATGCTGCTTAGAGATTTCAGGAGGTATGTCACTGTTTCCATTCTAAATCCTGATTTGGGTGGGTTCGAAGCTTAGGTATTAAACCTAGCATAGTAACTGTTACTTCGGGAGTGAATTATTTTTCCAATCTGATGAAAATTCCAACTATGCTAAATTGGAACAAAGAAAATCCCAAATGGCTTAGTTTCAATGTTTTATTTTTAATTTTAAAACATTATTATTATGAAAGGAGTCAAAACGGCTTTTGGGCAGATACATTTGTTAGAAAAGTGCAAAAGCTCTTTCAGGCGAATTTTCTACTCTCCACTCTGTCTACTGTGGCTCAAAGCAAAAGTATTAATTCACAACTGCTTTCACAGCATGCCTAAAAAGTTGATGGCATTACTGGATTTACTTGGTGGGACACTAATTTCTTGTCCCAGGCTGAATGTAACTTACAATTCTCAGACACAGTTCAGGCATTGTCATAATCATAGTACATCGTGGAAGTGAAGTGAAGCACAGGATAAATGCTGCTGAAGCTATTTGAATCTATTTATAAAAGATCTAGGGAGAATCAGTCATTTCCATTAACAAAACTATTCCTAGGATAACATAATGATCCTTCTATCCTCAAAATATAGTGAAAAATGTTTCCAGCCCCTATTTCTCTGACTGTGATTTAAAATCAATACCATGCTTGCACTGTGCATTCAGTGGTTACAATAATGTCAGCAGAGAGGAGTATGTGAGAAAATGTCACTTTCAGAACCATTTTGCTTCTCTGAATTCACTGGGCCTTCATTGTCACACTGCATTCATTCTTTCTTATCTCAGTAATAATCCTTGAACTCATTCTACAATATTTCTTGGGAAATAAAACTCTTCATTCTTTCTAGTTTGGGTATAAAAGTGTTTATTTCATAATTCAAAAGAAATAAGGACGCTTCATGTTATGCAAACAGTTAAGTCTAGTACAAAAACCTAAGAGAAAGAATGGTTTATAATTGTGTACATATTTTCAAGGATCATGTGAACTAAAGGAATGACTTTCCCATAGAAATGCAGCTTTCTGTAAAGATTCTCTCAAATTCCAAACCCAAAGTCTTGACATTTCCAGGATTTAAGTCCTATGTCCATGTGACACAAAGCAAAATAGAATGACCAACTGTTCTCATCTGCCCAGGACTGCCGAGTTTAGCATAGAAAATTCAGGACTGTTGTTGGTACTCCTTAAAACATATTGTCGGCTGGGTGCAGTGGCTCATGCCTGTAATCCCAGTAGTTTGGGAGGTTGAGGCGGGCAGATCACCCGAGGTCAGGAGTTCGAGACCAGCCTGGCCAACATGGTGAAACCCGGTCTCTACCAAAAATACAAAAATTAGTCGGGCGTCCTGGTGGGTGCCTGTAATACCAGCTCAGTAGGGAATCTCAGGACAGTTGGGAAATATGTATCAATAGACTTAAAAATGTTCATACTCTCTGATCCAATCATTCCACTTCTAGGATTTTATTCTAAGGGAGAAAAGCTAAACACGCATGAAATGATTCATGCAAAATGTTGTTTATTGCAGCTCTATTTACAATACCAAAGAATGGAAATGTCTAAATGTTCAACAAAAGGGGAAAGGTTAAATCAAAAATGTAATCATGTTCCATAATATTATATAGAAGGTCTTCCGTCAAGTTTTAAAAATTAATGATAAGTGGAAATGCTCAAAAAGGCATGACAGAAAACCATATACACACGACTATTCTGTTTTGGGGAGATCAATAACCAGATGGAGACATAGATATCACTGAGCTATCTACAGTGGTTATTGCTTATTGATGAGATTATGGGTGATTTTCATTCTAGTTTTTATTCATTTTCGCAGTTTCCCAATGTTCCACAATCAATTTCTATCATTTTTATTTAAAAAAATATGAACAGACATTTCTCAAAAGAAGACATTCATACAGCCAACAGACACATGAAAAAATGCTCATCATCACTTGCCATCAGAGAAATGCAAATCCAAACCACAATGAGATACCATCTCACACCAGTTAGAATGGTGATCATTAAAAAGTCAGGAAACAACAGGTGCTGGAGAGGATGTGGAGCAATAGGAACACTTTTACACTGCTGGTGGGATTGTAAACTAGTTCAACCATTATGGAAAACAGTATGGCAATTCCTCAAGGATCTAGAACTAGATGTACCATATGACCCAGCCATCCCACTACTGGGTATATACCCAAAGGATTATAAATCATGCTGCTATAAAGACACGTGCACACGTATGTTTATTGCGGCACTATTCACAATAGCAAAGACTTGGAATCAACCCAAATGTCCATCAGTGACAGACTGGATTAAGAAAATGTGGCACATATACACCATGGAATACTATGCAGCCATAAAAAAGGATGAGTTTGTGTCCTTTGTAGGGACATGGATGCAGCTGGAAACCATCATTCTTAGCAAACTATCACAAGAACAGAAAACCAAACATCGCATGTTCTCACTCATAGGTGGGAACTGAACAATGAGATCACTTGGACTCGGGAAGGGGAACATCACACATCGGGGCCTATCATGGGGAGGGGGGAGGGATTGCATTGGGAGTTATACCTGATATAAATGATGAATTGATGGGCGCTGATGAGATGATGGGTGCAGCACACCAACATGGCACAAGTATACATATGTAACAAACCTGCACGTTATGCACATGTACCCTAGAGCTTAAAGTATCATAAAAAAAAAAATCTCTAAAGAAACTGATGAATAGGATTTAATAGGCATTGTATTTCATGACAATTAGAGCTTAAATTGTAATTGCATGTATAAATGAATAAAATACAATAATATATCAAAAAAAAGTTACAGAAAATGTCTTTCAAAGGGCCGACCTTAAAACTAAACAAGCAAAATCACGAAAACAGCTATCCAATATTCGAGAAACGTGTTTCTGTGTCTTAAGAATCATGTCGTTTCAAATAACCTGACATTTAGATTGACAGTTCTTCCCTCAAATTTTCCAAGCTAACATTTGGCCTCAGAAAATTGTTCTATACATTACTCTCAAGAGCTTCATACTCTGCTTCTTGCATTCTGCCCCTACCTACATGGTTTTTTGCTTTAATACAATACACTGGAATCAACCAGATTGCTCAGTGTGAGGCTTTGCCCTACATAGGATCATGCTAAATAATGGAAATATGTAGTTTTTAGTAATAGCAGGCAAAATGTAAAATGGATTACTCAGATAGTTATCAATGTCACCTGACCTCATCTAAATATATGAATTTACTTCAAATGAGCTCCATGGTAGCATTTGGGACATTGCATGTTTTGACAAAATTGCAGTTATTCTGAGAACAGATTTTTGTTTTTTGATATTGCTGGTTCTCTTTCCAGCTTATAAAGCACAGAGATGCATCAGAGGTTAAGCTTTTGAATAATTATAAAGCATAACAACAAAAACAAGAGTGAAAGATTTTTTAAATGGTTTGAGGATTTTTAAGTCTTATTAAGCCAATGATTGTGTTCAATTCTGGCAAAGAAGAGTAAAGACTGGGGTTAGTTCTCATTTTACCAAAAATGAACAAGTCTTCCTGCTCCTCAGTTTCTTTATAAAATAGTCCTTGCTGATCCAAAACACTTTTTAAAGATCTAATCTAGGTTACTTTTTATGTAGACTATTTTTAATACTAGTAACTCTCATTCATTGGGCACCAACTGAGAGCCAACTACCATGCTAGTAGCATGGTATAGTACTCGTTATAATTTTCTAATTAATATGTATATATGGTGTTTTAAACTGTATTTTTGAATATATGGGTATACACACACATACAGTACACACATATACATAGACACACATATAGGCATACATGTGTATGATAACTTTTTTCTTGTTCCTCTAAAATCGCAGCCAGCAAACTTCCCTGTGAAAGACCAAATACTACATTTTCAGCTTTGTGGGCTAGATGGTCTCTGTCACAACTATTCAACTCTACCCTTGCAGTACTAAAGCAAGTATGGACAATATGTAAATGAATGGGTATATTTGTGTGCTGACAATACTTTATTTGTAAAAACAAGCATTTGCAATTTGCAAACTCCTGGTCTATACCAAATAGAACTTTAATATTGTCCTGGCCACGGTGGCTAATGCTATTATATTATACCTTGGGGGTAAGATTGTTATAGAACTGAACATTTTCTAAATATATCAGAATGAATTTAAATTGAATATGATTTTAAAATTCACCCTCCTCATATTATGTTCCCCTCCTGACCCTTTTGTTGGACTCCATGTGCTCATGTTATGTTGTTGTTCTCTGACATTTATGAACTCCCACCCTGACCAGGGGTCAACAGGTCAAATGTAATGACTTGAGAAATCAAAAGTTCCACTTTTCATTCACTTACTACATTTTTGTGTCTCAACTTTTTTTTTTTTTTTTTTTTTTTAAGGTGTGCACTTTTATTCAACTGGTCTCAAGTCAGTGTACAGGTAAGCCCTGGCTGCCTCCACCCACTCCCAGGGAGACCAAAAGCCTTCAGACATCTCAAGTTGGGGGACAAAAAAGGGGGGGCATGAAGGCTCATCATTCAAAATAAAACAAAATAAAAAAGTATTAAGGCGAAGATTAAAAAAATTTTGCATTACATAATTTACACGAAAGCAATGCTATCACCTCCCCTGTGTGGACTCGGGAGAGGACTGAGCCATTCTCCTTAGAGAGAAGTGGGGTAGCTTTTAGGAGGGCGAGGGACTTCCTGTAACAATGCATCTCATATTTGGAATGACTATTAAAAAAAAGAACAATGTACAATCAAAGTCCTCGGCCACATTGTAGAACTTTGGGGGATGCTCGCTCCAACCGACTGCTGTCACCTTCACCGTTCCAGTTTTTAAATCCTGAGTCAAGCCAAACAAAACAAAACAAAACAAAACAAAACAAAAAAACAAATAAAGCCATGCCAATCTCATCTTGTTTTCTGCGCAAGTTAGGTTTTGTCAAGAAAGGGTGTAACGCAACTAAGTCACAGTCCGCCTAGAAGCATTTGCGGTGGAGGATGGAGGGGCCAGACTCGTCATACTCCTGCTTGCTGATCCACATCTGCTGGAAGGTGGACAGCGAGGTCAGGATGGAGCCGCCGATCCACACAGAGTACTTGCGCTCAGGAGGAGCAATGATCTTGATCTTCATCGTGCTGGGCGCCAGGGCAGTAATCTCCTTCTGCATCCTGTCGGCAATGCCAGGGTACATGGTGGTGCCACCAGACAGCACTGTGTTGGCGTACAGGTCTTTACGGATGTCCACGTCACACTTCATGATGGAGTTGAAGGTAGTTTCATGGATGCCACAGGACTCCATGCCCAGAAAGGAAGGCTGGAAGAGAGCCTCAGGGCAGCAGAACCGCTCGTTGCCAATGGTGATGACCTGGCCATCGGGCAGCTCGTAGCTCTTCTCCAGGGAGGAGCTGGAAGCCGCCGTGGCCATCTCCTGCTCGAAGTCCAGGGGGGCCAGCCAGGTCCAGACGCAGGATGGCGTGGGGGAGGGCATACCCCTCGTAGATGGGCACAGTGTGGGTGACCCCGTCACCGGAGTCCATCACGATGCCAGTGGTACAGCCAGAGGCGTACAGGGACAGCACAGCCTGGATGGCCACGTACATGGCTGGGGTGTTGAAGGTCTCAAACATGATCTGAGTCATCTTCTCGCGGTTGGCCTTGGGGTTCAGGGGGGCCTCGGTCAGCAGCACGGGGTGCTCCTCAGGAGCCACACGCAGCTCATTGTAGAAGGTGTGGTGCCAGATCTTCTCCATATCGTCACAGTTGGTGACGATGCCGTGCTCGATGGGGTACTTCAGGGTGAGGATGCCTCTCTTGCTCTGGGCCTCGTCGCCCACATATGAATCCTTCTGACCCATGCCCACCATCACGCCCTGGTGCCTGGGGCGCCCCACGATGGAGGGGAAGACGGCCCGGGGGGCATCGTCGCCCGCGAAGCCGGCTTTGCACATGCCGGAACCGTTGTCGACAACGAGCGCGGCGATATCATCATCCATGGTGAGCTGGCGGCGGGTGTGAACGGGCGGCGGAGCGGCGAAGGCGAGGCTCTGTGCTCGCGGGGCGGACACGGTCTCGGCGGTGTGTCTCAACTTCTTATATTCTAGTTGCTAACTTGCAAGCATGCACTTTATGCTTAAGCTGCCAGATGAGCCCTCAAAATATTCAGTCAGCACCACCTATATCTAATCATCCAGAAAGTGAGGAAGCTTGCTGCAAACATCTGTTTCATATATTTTATTTTTAAAATTCAAAACTATACCTTCATTCATCATGCTTGGGCAGGTTTTTATATGATTTAGACATGGTGAATGAATGAAGATTCAAATGTACTACTACTGAGATGTCAGAGGGAAATAAATCAATTCTTGAATTGCCTTCTTTTGTATTTCAAATAAATAGGTTGATTATTTGCAGATTATAAAGGACACAAATCACCACTATCAAAAGAAATGTTCACATTCCAAAATCATAAAGTTCAGAATTCTCATAATTCACCAGCAAAGTAGAAAGCACAGTTAACTCTTTCATATGAGATCATTCCCAGTTCAAGTTACACAGCGCAAGGAGAGAAGCTCACTGTATTAATTTGCTAACTGTTCTTACCTCCCACCAATCTCAGCCAGTGCCATTCTTTCACCAAGCCAGCTCTATATAAATGTTAGCACATATACAGCACAGCCAATTTTTGTGCTAAGCACTTCACATGATTTATTTCATGTGATCCTAAAGAACCCTCTAACGTAGGCACTATTATTGTTCCCAATTTGCAGATAATGGAAGTGAGACTCAGGGCAGTTAAATATCTTCCCTAAAACTAGAAAGAGACAGTTCCTGAATGTGAATGCAGGCTGTTGTATTCTAAAGCCTATTTTATATGAATCCCCTTTCCTACATTGCTCCACAATGATATGGGCCCAGCCTCTTTTAATAGTTTCCTGGCTCAAGTCCAGTCCATCAAGCTTGTAAACAATCTCTAATTATAAACATTAAAACTAGCCAGTGTTTCAACTTCAGTTGTTCTGCTCCACTAATTTTCCTTGAAGGAGCAAAGGGCTCAGATGACCAATAGCATATTTGTTTCGGGGAAGATATTTGGGTTTTCGAAGCAAAATTTATGAAATATCCCATATGATGGCTCAGTAAACAGAAGCAGAAAGATGGATGGATGGATAGACAGATAGATGATAGATAGACAGATAGATGACAGATAATCACTGGATATTTTACCGTATGATAATTTAAATAATGTTTGAGTACTTTTGATTTTCTAATTAGAAATCCTGTATACTTCCTTTGCCTGAAGAATAAGATGCTGTCACTCTAATGCTGTCATCTCACTTCAGAGTATCTGGACATATGCAGTGACCTCCTCTTTTTCTTACTTTTCTGTTAGAATTTGGTCCATACAGGCAAAAATCTAACAGCATGTGATTCTAACTTGCTGCAGAACCTGTCACCCCCCATCACTTTGTGATTTAGTGTAACCTGAATAGGGACTGCTTTCCTATTTCGTTGAGGAGCAAATACAACATGACTCAGAGCCAGGAGGTCAGAATTAAGGCCCTGATTAAGGCAGATTGGAAAAAAACGGAAACGTTTTTCTGTAACTGAATATCATAATTAAGCACAGACAAAGCATTGAACTGTCTCAGTGTCATGATGATTTGAAAACAAAAGTGACAAACGCAGTCTTAATCAAGATAAGGCCAAATGTATAATATGGAAGGAAGTGTTTGAACATGGGAGTTTCTGGTATAAGTGCAAGTAAAATGATAACCTGATGCCAAGATGGAAAGCAATCAGGAAGTTTCAAATATTAACCTATCTCTTTGACTCCTACACTCACTGTGACAGTTACAAAACGTAATCATCACTACAATCAACATGAAAAGCCCATCTATGAGAGCATGAACTCAATCAGCATGTTGATGCCTTCATCCAACTTATTCAGAATCCTTAAAGATGTTATAAGGAAGAGTCCTGTTATTTACTTCATTGTAATCCTTTGTATATTTCTCTTAGTCTTCATAATAGATTATGAGCTTCCAGAGGGCAGGGGTTATGTGTGTTATTTCTCTTGTATTCTTTAATAGTACAGTTGAATTGAACAGCCTCTCAACAAGAAAGAAGGGGAACACCTTTAATCATAAGTCACCACTTTTCAGCACTTTATACATCCCCTTTTAACAATGGTTAACTGTTCCTTCAACAATGTATAATCAACATCCAAACACTGAATGGATTCTGTAATAAGACTCTATCCTCCTGGTGTAGGGAAAAGGAATAGTGGGAGGGGCCACACAGGAAGAAGAGGTGAAAGGTGACTCTTTCCATTAGTTGAGATTAAGAAAGGTCAGATGTTTGGATCCCAAGAAGGAGCCCATAGATAGTCTCTGGATCCTCAAAGCAAATAAATTTCCTGCCCTCTTCATGCCTTCCTGATGGTCTTTGCTACAGGGACATGTATTGACAGGAAGAAAACAGTTATCAGCTCATGTTTCCCAGAGGAAAAAAAAAAAAAAAAAAGACTTTAAAAATACGTTGAAAGCCAAATCAATCCTCCAAAGTTTCTTAGGATTCTAAGAAGCCTAACACAATTATTGGTACTTACTGTTGAATTAATGCTTGTTAGAGCTTGCTTATTAGATTAATAGAGATAAAAAGTGTTACATAGCATGGTTACTTGTGTTTATTGCATATTGTATGTGGCATAATGGCATCTATTGTATAATCAATGTGTATTGTATCTTAATGCTCTTTTAATAGGATTTGGAAAATAGTTTTACTAGGTTCAGTGATTTGGAAGCTTATAGTTATTACTTCCTCTTTTGTGGTCTACTCTTGATCATAGCCATGATTGATTGGATGGGAAGCTCTTGATCAAACCCCCACTTATCGCCTTGCTCCCTCAAGCGCAAAAGAATTTGCCTAAACATTGGGAGGTTCTGGAGTTCGTATTCTGCACACCTTAGTTAGACATGTGTACTAAGATCGAGAGCCAATTATGTATTCAGAAGGAATGGGAGAGATGTCTGAAAGGCTAAGCAATAGGCCAGGTAGCAGTGGCTTCCATGGAATGTAGAACTAAACTGAAGGAACACAGACTCATGGCCTATTTTTGTCAGTGGTTATGGAAAACTTTTCAGTTCAGGACATTGGATAGAGTCTCAGCATCAACAACATATCCCAGTCACAATTAATGGTGACAAGCTGTGCCTTCTGCCACTTGGTAAAGTGCAGGATACACATCGTACCTACAGGAGATTAAAACAGAGACATCATTGTCTTCCCCCAAAAGATACAATATTAATGTTTTACAAACCAAAGTTATCAGAAACGCTATTACATGAAAAATGTGTCAGAATGGGTTTAATGAGATAAATGAAAATGTGCAAAAGCATATACGACCAGATGCATATGTTATAGAATCAGCTGTCCCATATTATCAGGAGGTTGCCCCAAAAGTCCATTTATGATACTGCCTCAAAAGTTTCCTCCAGGGGTATATAATTGCACTTAAAATTTACTCCACAGCTTATATTTTTCTCAGCAAAAACACAAATTCATAAATAGCTGCAAAACTATCAGAGCAGTTACAATTCATGGATTCTTTTGAAGAATTTAAACTAGTATTATCAATCCCAGAGGCGGCTATTTTTGCAAAACAAGAAATAAAAAACATCTATCATGACTTCCAGAAAAAAAGTAGATTATGCATAGTATAAAAATGTGGACTTGAGTGATTCCGGTATGGTTTCATTTCATTTAATCCTATTTCCTCCCCTACAGACAAACAGCTATGTCATCATAACATCCCCAAGGTCTTAAAGCTTAAAAAGAAGTGAGCCTTATAAATGGCTGCTCAAGTTCTCCCTACCTCACCCTCCACATTTATGCAGAGGGGCATGATGTGTCCTGGGAAGGGAGGAATATAAGCTGCAACGTGACTCTGGGAGAAAAGATTCAGTTTTAATGTTGCAAAAGTGTACGGTTTTAAGAAATGTAGTTGATGTCTAAAAACCCTTTGCTCAATGAAGAAATCATTGAGAAGTTTCTGGCAGCGTGTCAAATATTGCATATAAGAAGACAATTAAAATAGTACAACGAAAAAGCTATAATTAGAAACATATCTATGTAAGTAACATAATATTTTTCTTCCATGAAGTTAAAATAAAAACACGAATTTCTGCCAGCTTTCATTAGGGGTCTTCATTGAGGAGATGGTTTCTGCTGCCACAAAGGTTAAATCAAAAAACAGCAAATGTCCCCAAAGTGATATGTTCTTACGTCACTACTTAAATTTTCACATAACATAATTAAATCAGGGACATGCTGTGGCTCATTCAATACTAGTGTGAACATGACATTCTCTCACTTGAAATCCATTTTTAAAAAAAGTGGGATGCTATTCAGGACTAGAACTAGATGGATAAACTCCATAGTTGGGATTATTAACAAGTTGTTTGATTCCCCGGTGGTTTGTCTAAATTGCCCACTTCTCCTCCCTTCTCTTCCTTCCTTCTACAGACATTAAGAGAGCTCATCCTGGGTTCAAGACATCCTGGTGAGTACTGGATACAAAGGTAGGTGGAAAGCCTAGCAGCAAATAAAAGACAACAACTCACAAAGTTCATATTATAACTTGTTTGCTCTGTTGTCAAAGGTAGAGTCGATTATTAGCAGGGAAAACAGGATGGTATTCCTGGCAGTGGGAATAGTACATGTACTATAGTCTGAATGTTTACATTCCCCCAAATTCATATATTGAAATCCTCACCCTCAATACTATGGTATTAGAAGATGTTGCCCTTGGGAGGTCATTAGGTCATGAGGGCTCCTCCTTCATGAATGGGATTGGTACCCTGATAAAAGAGGCTTCAGAGAGCTGCCTTGCTTTTCTGCATTTTCTGTCACATTAGGATTGCCACAAGAAGATACTAAGAATGTAAGAGGACATCACTAGACATCAAATCTGCTGGTGCTGTGATCTTAGACTTCTCAGCCTCCAGAACTGTGAGAAATAAATTTCTAATGTTTATAAGCCTTCTAGTTTATGGTACTTTGTTACAGCAGCCCCAATTGAAATAAGACAACATGCACGGAGAGTGAACAAATAAATCATGTCAGGGAGAGCAGGCAAATTAACTAGGCAGAATCCATGAGGCCTCATTAAGAAATGGTGATGGGTGTCAATACCACCATTTTTAAAGCACCTGCTATTTGGCTACCCAAACAACATAGGCTTTCTAATCAGAAACTCCTCATGTCCACTGACATGCCCACACAATCACAATAGGCATATTTATCCAGAGAACAAGCCCTGTCTACTAGAGGTTGCTTAGCACATTCTTATCCTGTAATGTGCTTTCTCCTACAGAAAGGCCAGTCTGGCCCTGTGTTCTCTTTCATGGTGATTAGGGCATCATAAGATTGTGCATAACTGTTTATAAATCTGGAAATCCCGAATGCTCTAGAAGTACCACAGGCACCTCATTCCCAAAGCAACTCCCTCATTTAGAAAACACAACTATTGCACAGAGGGAATAATCTAGCTCTCACATACATCATAATGAAGCTAATGAACTAGCTAGAGAACTTTGTTGTTGGTTTTCACCCTGTCCATAGCAGTCCACATCTAGCATTTCAAACTGGCTACAAAAGTAAACAAAGACAAAAACCTCACCAAAAATGTTGGTGATACTAGCAATCCTCTGGAGAAACTAGCTATTTCCTTGAAATATTCAAAAATGTTGTTAGCACAGAATTATTACTTATGGGATTTAAACAGAGTATCTTTATGTGGTTTCAATTATAGTCAGCAAACACTGGAGAATTTGGAAATAAGTATAAATTGTTATACTCAGCTCACAGAATGAAAATAAACCACTCTAAATGCTTGTTATCAAAAGACAAGTCAAGAATATGCCTGTTGATTGAGGCAGAATGATATATAGATATCTATAGCTTCAAGTTGCTCATGGTCTCTCACGGAGACAAGATATGGCCATTAAGAATGACAATGCAAGGCAACTTGTGCCATGTGACCCAAAAGTGGATGCTAGTAACAAGAAAAATAGCTACCATTTGCTGACTGCTTATTATGTGCGTGCCACTGTGCTCAGTTCTCCGGTTTCACCATCTCATTTTTTTAATCCTTGCAAGAACGATTTAACCCTATAAATATCACACTTCATTTAACACTACGAAGAACTATTATCATTCCCAGTTTACAAATGAGAAAACAGAGACGCAGAAATGTTCATTGAGTTTTCCAGGGTTACACAGGATCCAGATTTAAATCCAAATCTGACACAAGTAGAGCATGGCTAGAAGTATGAGACAGAAGTCTGGGAGAGATGGCACAGTAAGAAATGATGGGGTAAGAGAATGACTACATCTGATGACTGATAAGGCTCAAAGTTAAAGTACTGAAATGATACCTCATGCTGAGGGATGGAAGGGAAAAACAGCAATTGACAGACAGGCGGGATGAGAGCCAAGAAAATACAATGTCAAGAGTCTTCAAAAGAAGGATGGGAAAATGTCAAATGCTATTCCCCCCCAAAAATAAAACCAACAAAGATGAGGTCCCAGAAAAGACGACTGCATAGGAGTCTCTGAATAAATGTTAAGGGTGCAGGCAGCTGGGCATGGTGGCTCCGCCTGTAATCCCAGCACTCTGGGAGGCAGAGGCGGGCAAATCACCTGAGTTCGAGGAGTTCCAGACCAGCCTGGCCAACATGGAGAAACCCCGTCTCTACTAAAAATACAAAAAATTAGTCAGACGTGATGGCAGGCACCTGCAATCCCAGCTACTCGGGAGGCTGAGGCAGGAGAATCGCTTGAACCTGGGGAACGGAGGTTGCAGTGAGCCGAGATTGCACCATTGCACTCCAGCCTGGTCAACAAGAGCGAAACTCTGTCTTAAAAAAAAAAAAAAAAAATAAATAAATAAATAAATAAATAGTACAGGCCCTCAGCATCATGGTGGAGAAAGTGCTCACAGTGTAAGGTGAGGAGGAGGCAGTGGGTGAAGAGTGGAAATGGAAATACTTTTTGCTCAAATTTCTCACCAATGTCTTAATTGTGTTCTGGTTTACTTACCATTCCTAAGCCTCAGTTTCATCATCTGTAAAAGATGCTTAATGCCAACTAACTTGCAAGTGCTGTGAAGATTTGATGGACAAAAGCATGCTACATTATGGTGCAGCACGTAGGGTCTGGGGTCAATCCAAGTGGGGCTGCAATGCCTGCTGGGCCACTTCTGACCATATGGCCTTGGAATATTCCTCAGGCACTACAGCACTCACCACAAGCTACTGTTAACCATCAATATCAAGTAACTAGCCTGACCCAAATGAGGCACTCAATACATAGCAGATGTAGGTATTATTATTATTAATGCAATTTAGAATTTGTCAATTAAAATAACTTAACTCTAAAAGTGGTAATGAAAATATGCAATGGAACAGACTAGCTGGGAACGGTGGCATGCACCTGAAGTCCCAACTACTTGGAAGGCTGAAGTGGGAGGATCTGTTGAGCCCAGGAGTCTGATGCTATAGTGAGCTATGATCACATCACTGTACTCCAGCCTGGGTGATGGAACTAGACTCTGTTTCTAAAATTAAAAGTAAAAAAAGACTATTTAGGAAGGCAACATAAATTTCACTAGTTTAAATAATAATTCTCAATCAGCAAAATGATGATATTATGAGTATTCAAACATGGAAAGCCAACACAGAAGCTATTCTGTTTAGGGCAACAGAGAAACTAATATGTATTTATAACTAAACTATGTACTGGGGTTTCCCCTTTTTAAATTCTATGAAGCACAGCTTTTACAGTCCCTCCAAAAATTAGAATAAAAATGGGAGAAAATTTTCCCAAACCTAAAGGATATTATTCATGGCAATGAATCATGAAATTAATGAGCTGTCTACTAAAGATCTACCATTAAAAATGTACTTGAGAAAACCATTCTATGCCAACTCCATTCCCTCAATCTGTAGACGCTATCCTGGGAGTTAATTCAGTACTTACAAAAGTTCCATTAACTCTTGCAAATCACCCTCATCTCAGTCAGCTGTGAAAGATGAATTTGTTCCGCCCCCATCCCCACTATGGCCTGCAAAAGGTTAAGCACTTTTTCAGGAATGCCAACCATTTTTCCCAAATAGGTTCTCAAGTGCTTACATTTGCTGGCCAGGGTGCTCTCTGAGTCCCCCAGTCAAGGTAGCCCATCTTCCTTCCACAGGGCACAGTACCCATCCTCTGCAAAGGATGGATAAGGACCCATTATTAGTACCACACTGACTGCTTATATTGGCAAATGAGGAAATGCTAATGAAATTGCTTTTATGGGCTGACATTCATGGATGGCAGAAAGGGACATTAGAGAATGAGGCCGGTATTTGCTCTTCGGGAGTATTTAAGCTCCCAGCCCAAGTTCAGTGGAAAAATGCACACGTGGGTACACACACTAACACACTCATGGCTGCACGCTGTCTGTAAAGGTCACTGAGTACTTGTTAACCTTGAAGGGGAAAGAGAAACCTCAGTATTTTCCCCAACAATACTCCAAGCCTCTTGTAAATCATATTCATATTCATACACTTAAGCATTAATTTACATACTTAATTTCTGACAGGCTGACAAACACAGTCCTTCTACCCTCTCAGTGTAAACTGAGAAGTCAATTGTTATTCAGTGTATCCGTTACAGTGGTAGTGCCGCTAACTGTATTTTATATAATGTGCTATCTGCAGAAAGGCAGATAAGAATTTGATTTAACATCCAATTAAAAGCCGTCATTGAAAAATTACTTCAAATAAGCCTTTTATTTTCTTTAATCAGTCTTCAATTCAAGCCTTCCTCGGACCTACTGAACCAAGCATCAGGACTCATGAATTTTGATTAAAAAATTTGAGCCCATTTCTAACTTAAGCAGATTTTTTTTGTTGCACTGTTTGATAGAAATTTAATAAATCTATGATTCCCAGCCAGCATCATTTATCATCTTTTTTTCCGCAAGACTGGCCTATTATACCTAGGCAGTAAATTATGAGGGAACCAGCAAACCAAAACTTTTCAGCCCGTTACTGAAGAAGAGATATAATCACTTGCATTGAACCATATAATTATAGTAGAATATGAAGCTCTGAAACATTAGGTCCTGTTTTGAATATGTAATGCCCAGCTTTGGAGAGTCTAAAAGATTTTGAGTTGATCTAATGTAGCTCAGTTTAGTATGATATTAAAGTATTTGTTGTTAATGAAAATAACAGTAGGAAAAAAAATAAATCAAGAGATGTGTAAACAACAAAATAGTCCCAGGCAGATTATTTGGAAAGTGACTCTAGGCTTTGAAAGACGAATTAAAAACCAAAAACTTTCAACTTAGTGCTTTTAAGTTAAATGTCGTATAATAAAGATTCAAATTGTGTTACTTCCATTTACTCTTTTAGCTACAATATTTTTTTGCATGAGTGCTCAAGGTTGTACCTGTATCCTTCATAGAGTTTTAACGGGCATAATGTATATTCTTTTGTTCATTCAAAAATGATTTGTCAAGCTCCTTCTAGGGACCAGGCACCCTGTTGAACTTTGAGATATGGTGGTGAGCAACATAGGCAAGTCAGCCTAGAGCAAAAGATGATGTTTGAGCAGTGCTCTGAAAGGGGACATAAAGTCAGGATCAAGGGAAGCTTCCTTACAAAAGTGCTATTTAAGCTAGGTCTTGAAGGGTGAGTAGGAGTTCATGAGGAGTCTTGGTTACTGCCAACAATAACTTTTACTGATATAAATGTCTCAGGATGTGTGAGTCAGGAGAGCTTCGTGTAGAATTCATAGGGTCATTGAAAATTATTTGTATTTTTCTTAGAGAAATAATCAAATATCTAATGCTTCTCTGTATCTAGGAACCCCATCCCCAGTTCATCTACCTCTTTGCCACCATGTCAATGACTACACAGCCTGAATTTCTTTCCAAAGTGGGCCAGATCCTTTTGCATTTCCATGCTTTGGTACAATCTGTTTCTACCTCGTTGGGATGTCAATTCCAACTAGTCTCTACCAGTGACTGGCCCTCAGTCTGCCAGAAGGGAATTGAATATGAGAAGCCTTGCCTGATGGCAGTAAGTCCCTCCTTGCATCATCCTTCTATTAGAGAGCTTGGTATCGTCACTGCTTATTAACTTATCTATCTCCTACCCAGGATAGAAAGTTGCAGGAAATGCAGAATGAGTGAGTGAATGAATGAATGAATGAATGAATCGAAGAACTGATAAAATTTTCTTAGCTTCTTACTATGCTGACTTGTATGGTTGTGGTAATTCTTTTCTGGAAAAGAAAACAGTAGCCTGAATCCTTTAGGCAGGGGTTTAATGTGCTCCAACAGATAAATGGCATTGATCCTTCTAGAAAAAAACAACATTCTGATTGATACAATAGAAGTAAGAGGAGGGATTCTGCCTGGCTTTGCAACTTGTTTTCTTATTCGTAGCCTTCCAAAACACTCTGGTTACAAAGGAAGGCAAATGATGCTATGAAATATTCATTTTTAAAAGGCTTGAGAGAGAAAAGGTTAGGCCGTAGCTAGGAGAAAACTAAATAGCATCTTACAAACAGGGTCTGATATCCAAATGAACAAAACGGAATTTTCAGTGAAAAGCCTGTCAGGGATTCAAGATTAATTAAGAATAGATGTAAGTAGAAGACTATTGCTACTTGTCTGTGTATAGCACTATCACGCATTACTAATAAAGTAGCTGTTTCAACTGATATTGCTTCTTTTTGCTTTGGCTACTATTTTTTAATTGATAAGCTACACTGTGCTTGCTTATGCAGACATTTTTCCCTTTCAATAATGCACTATGGGCTGGGCGCGGTGGTTCACAACTATAATCCCAACCCTGTCTCTACTAAAAATACATAAATTAGCCAGGCATGGTGGCAGGCACCTGTAGTCCCAGCTACTCGGGAGGCTAAGGTGGGAGAATTGCTTGAACGCAGGAGGCAGAGGTTGCAGCGAACCGAGATCGCACTACTACACCTCAGCATGGGCAACAAAGTGAGACTCTGTCTAAAAATAATAACAATAATAATAATAATAATAATAACAATGCAGTATGATTATCAGGTGATGCCTACTTGTTCTTTAGTGGACATGCAATTGTAATAGGCACTGCAGGCTTCAGTATTTAAAGAGACAAGAACAGTAATCACATTCTTATAAAGGCACAGGCACAGAAAACCTGGGTTAAGTTTCAAGATAATTTTAAAAACATTTGCCAAAATCTTCGTTTAATTGTTTTTTTTTTTTTTTTTTTTTTTTTTTTTTTTTTTTTGAGATGGAGTCTCGCTCAGTCACCCAGGCTGGAGTGCTCAGTCACCCAGGCTGGAGTGCAGTGACGCGATCTCGTTTCATTTTTAAACCACTGGACATTTCAAGTAAAATAGAGTCCATATGTTGCTGACCTATTTTAAATTAACTCATCAAAATACTGTTTTGCAAAAAGTCAAGAAGCACTTGGCTTCTAAAAAATAATTCCGGAGATAGAGTAGATAGGGGAAGGGGTTAACAGAAATTAGAAAATGTTTTCTACTTCCCCATCACTGCCTGTGGAGCTGCATTACAGGGCTCATGTCTGGTCCTCCATTTACTGAACAGCATACAATAGATGTATAACAATTTTAGAACTTGTAGGAATAAGGAGATCATCTAATCCAACATTTTCATTTTAGAGATGAAACCACATTGAGGAAATGACTGGCTCTGAGTTATATGGCAATGAGAATCAAAGCAACATGGAAACCTAGGAGTGCTGACCACCTGTTAACTTACCAAAGGATATATACAGAAGGATATTTACAAGAGCAATAATCCACCTAAGTGGGAAGCCAGGCATAAGACTCACTATTACCTGTGCCATGGTAGAGACAACTTGGAAAATCCTAACCTATCCTTTATTTCCTCAGCCAAAGTCCTACATATTAAGGGATCCTGAATCTTCATTGAATCCTTCCCTCACCAATGAGGTGCACTCCTACTTTATAGGTAAATCACAGAGAGAAGATCGTGACAAGTCTAGGATTAAAAATGGAAGCAGGGTCTGCTTTAAAACCTAACAGCTTAGAGGTCTTTCTCTCCATGCCTCTGTGAAAAACATGAAACAGAACAAAAAATAAAAACAAAACAAAACTCAGTAAAGTGACACCTCCCCATGCCAATATGATCATGAGTATTAGAAGGCTCTTAAAATGCTGGCATATGTCATCTTTCCATTTTGGACTGTCACCAATGATGGATGAATTCCTTTAAAAAGTGGTGGCATGAACCAGGAGAAAGGCACTGAGAGTTTAAAATTATAATTCTGAAGACTATCTAATGACATGATAAAAAGTTCATATTGTATTACAAAGAGGAAAACAAGGCACAAAACTCTGATTGCAATGATAACCTCAATTCTTATCTTCTGTCTACCCATGCAAGCATCTGAAAGGAAATAAACCAAAACATTAGTAGTTGATATTTCTGAGTGATGACATCATGCCGTAACTTGTTTTCTTCTTCATATGCTTACGTACATGCAAGATTCTTAACTAAATTATAATACAATAATAAAATTTTATTACAAAAAATAGACAGGACACTTGGTTATGAGCCATGTTTTATCCTCAGCCCTTCCACTCATTGGCTGTGTAATCCAAGGCAGATTGCTACTTAACCATGCTGAGACTCAGGATCTCTATCTTCACAGGATCCTCTACCTCACAGGCCTGTTGTGAGCATTAAATGAGATGAAGTAGAAGGCATCAATTTGAAAAAACATAAGGGTAATCTGCTTGGATTCTTAGCACCATTAATTATATCTTTCCTTGAGCACATAACATGTAAAAAATTAGAGATATGATTCCTTGGGCTGTTTCTGTACAGAAATCCTACCATAGTAGAAAATAGTAGCATATGCACAGTTACCCATTTCTTTCTATATATTTCATATACACATATTTACTTATGTTTCTGCCCCCTCTTTTAAAAGCCTTTCAGACAAATCCAGTCTGTATTTGGCAGTTTTCTCCATTCTTTGCAAGCATTCCACACTCACATAATCAATTCAGAATGTATTAGTGATAGAAGCCATTAAGGACTTCATTTTAAATCAAATAACTATTGTACCCTACTCTGACCACCCAACGGAGTCCTTTTTAAAGACCTCATTAGAGCTCTTGCCTTTTCTGTCCATGTAGTTCCTCAATGTTCTTTGTCATTGGGGGAGTAGACATGGTTGAGAAAATAAAGCATTCATGGTACTCCAGCAAAATGCAAGGAGCAGAAAGAAGAAGAAAATAGGAAATAAATCAAGTGCATGTACCCACCCCTCATCATGATACACACACTCACAAACATACCCACCCATCAAACAAAATTTAAATGTCATTACTGAATGTTCATTTTCATTGTTTAACAAGCCATGAAGAACAAAATATCTGTACACAATAAGAAAAATTATTTGTGTATGTGTTTCTCCAGAAGCTCCTATGCTATATTTAAATACTTGCAGGCATTGTGATTTTCAGTACTCATTTTTTTTAATTAAAACTTTGATCTGTAAAATCTTCACTTTCATCAATTGAAGGATACAAAATTCTTTCCATTAATCAAAATGGAATTATACCTGCTTGACAAATAGTGTTATTCATTGAAAAACACTTCATTCATGCAACAGTTGATTGTATTAGAGCATTATAATGTAATACCATTTGTTTATCTCTGGTCCATGAGACAATAGTATCACAAAAACTTTACAGACATACTGAACTGTAAGCTGAAAAGCAAATATTAGTTTTAAAGTCAGTTTTAGAAAGAGAAAATGAGTCTGAATGTTTAGGCAGAAGAGCTGGCTAGAAATAGAGCTATAAACAGGCGAACAGTACATGACTTACCTCTGTCAAGAAACACAAAATAGTAGTAGCAAATCACAAAAAGAAGTGAAAAGGAAGAGGAGTAGAGACAAGTTTTACATAAACAAATAAAATATAGGCTGGAACAAAACCCAAATAAAATTTCTGAAGCCAAGAGAAGATATCTGGAAAGCACATACAGACCTCTTGAGTGATTGCAGAAAGATGGACTGATAAGAGTTCATGAAGGAAATGGAAAGTCTAGGAATAGAGAACATAACCCAGTGATATTTAGCAACTGGTCATCTTATTCCTGTGGGAAAATAATACTCATCTCACATTTTTTTACAGCAAATATCGTTCTTAAATCCCTTACCTGCAAAGCACATGCAAGTTTTCCAATGACATGATAGAATTTTAGGGATTCTATCAGTCCCATTTTTATTTTATAGACAGAAAAACAGAAGTCCAATGGATTCTGACTCTGAAGCAGTAATTACTCCACTATAGCATGCTATAGTCCTCAGCAAACTAAAACTGAAATGCTTACATAATTTTAGAGCTTTTTTATTGTACTTGAAACAGATAATGTCTAATACCTCCTACAAACTCATACAAAATAGAATGATTAAACCAAAATCTTACTTTCTCCTTTCCCATTTTAACAAACATGAGTAGGTCCAAATTTGGGGGGGACACAATCAAGTATAATTTTCATCCAGAAACTAGTAAGAGATTTCTTTGCAGAAATATGTTCAGTAAACATTGCTAAATGATGATTTGTATTTGAACATATAAAAGATTAATGGAAGTCTTGGCTTGAAGTGTATGGAGTTATCATCTTGATTGTAACTCACGGACACTAATTGAAACTTACTTGCGGGGATCATGGTGGATGGGAGGCAGGACTAGATTGCAGCTCTGAACAGAGCAGCATGCAGAGGCTAGCATTGTGAATTTTAGCTCCAGATTGAATGCGAGAACAAACCAGCAATCCTGAGAGGACCAACAGACCCTCTGAAGGAAGGGGACTGCTCCTGCAGGACCCAAGAGACACCCCAAATACTGTGAGTACCTCAACTGTGGAAGTGGGAAAGGGAGACCCTCCTCTCCTGAACATACACCCACGCAGGAGAAGCTGAAGGTTTGTTTCCAGGAGAAGTTTCCAACTTTACCTGCAGCTGAGTCAAGTTAGAGAGCCAAGCCAAGTGAAATACAGGGGTAGAGGAAGCAGCAGAAAGGTCCTGAGAGCTCCCTGGGTCCCCCAAGCAACCCATTTTTGCCTGACACCACAGGGATCCATCGGGAGATTGGCCAGAGGAGCAGGAACGCCATAGGGAGAACGAATTCCTTAGCTGGACTTTGTAACAATTTGAATGGGGTGAGAAGCCTCCTGGCCAGAACCCAGGGGAGGGCCGAATCCGGCAAGCCAATTTCACAGGCGGGGTGAAGAACTAAAGCCCTTTTCTTTAGCAGCTGAGAGGAGGAAAGCCTTGGGCAAGTTTTCAAGTCTGTCTGGCCCTTCGTCTGGAAACAGACTTGGGGCTGTTGGGGGAGGCACAGTGGGGGTGAGACCCACCATTCAGTTTGTGTGAGAGCTGGGTGAGGCCTGTGACTGCCGGCTTTCCCCCACTTCCCTGACTACCTGCAAGACTCAGCAGAGGTAGCCATAATCCTCCTAGGTACATAACTACAGTGATTTGGGAGTCTCACCCCCATCCCCCACAGCAGCCACAGCAAGACCCACCCAAGGAGTCTGAGCTCAGACACACCCAGTCCCAACCCCACCTGATGGTCCTTCTCTATCCACCCTGGTAGTAGAAGACAAAGGGCATTTAATCTTGGGAGTTCTAGGGCCCAGCCCACCACCGATCCTTCTCCACACTACTACAGCTGATGCTTTCTAGAAAGCACCACCTCCTGGCAGGAGGTCAACCAGCACAAAAATAGAGCATTAAACCACCAAATGTAAGGGACCTCACAGAGTCCATTGCGCCCTCCACTACCTGCACAGGAACAGGCACTGGTATCCATGAGTGAGAGACCCATAGACAGTTCACATCACAGGACTCTGTGCAGACAATTCCCAGTACCAGCCTGGAGCTGGGGAGACTCACTGGGTGGCTAGAACCAGAAGAGAGATAACAATCACTGCAGTTCAGCTCACAGGAAGCCACATCGCCAGGAGAAAGGGGAGAGTACTACATCAAGGGAACACCTGTGGGACAAAAGAATCTGAGCAACAGCCTTCAGCCCTAGACCTTCCCTCTGACAGAGCCTACCCAAATGAGAAGGAATCAGAAAACCAATCCTGGTAATATGACAAAATAAGGCTCTTCAACACCCCCAAATAATCAAACTAGTTCAGCAGCAATGGATCCAAGCCAAGAATACATACCTGATTTACCTGAAAAAGATTTCAGGAGGTTAGTTATTAAGTCAATCAGGGAAGGACCAAAGGCAAAGCCCAAAGAAAGGAAATCCAAAAAATGATACAAGAAGTGAAGGGAGACGTATTCAAGGAAATACATAGCTTAAATTAAAAACAATAAAAAATTCAGGAAACTTTGGACACACTTTGAGAAATGTGAAATACTCCAGAAAGTCTCAGCAATAAAATTGAACAAGTAGAAGAAAGAAATTCAGGGCTCAAAGACAAGGTCTTAGAATTAACTCAATCCAACAAAGACAAAGAAAAAAAGAATAAGAAAATATGAACAAAGCCTCCAAGAAGTCTGAGATTATGATAAGCGACCAAACCTAAGAACAATCAGTGTTCCTGAGGAAGCAGACAATTCTAAAAGCTTGGAAAACCTACTTGGGGGAATAATTGAGGAAAACTTCCCTGGCCTTGCTAGAGATCTAGACATGCATATACAAGAAGCACAAAGAACACCTGGGAAATTCATCACAAAAACATCTTCACCTAGGCACAATGTCATTGGGTTATCCAAAGTTAAGATGAAGGAAAAAAATCTTAAGAGCGGTGAGACAGAAGCACCAGATAACCTATAAAGGAAAATCTATCCAATTAACAGCAGATTTCTCAGCAGAAACCCTACAGGCTAGAAGGGATTGGGGCCCTATCTTCAGCCTCCTCAAACAAAGCAATTATCAGCCAAGAATTTTGTATCCAGTGAAAGTACACATTATATATAAAGGAAAGATACAGTCTTTTTCAGACAAACAAATACTGAGAGAATTCGCCATTACCAGGCCACCACTACAAGAACTGCTAAAAGGAGATCTAAATCTTGAAACAAATTCTGGAAACATATCAAAACAGCACTTCTTTAAAGCATAAATCACACAGGACTTACAGGTTAAAAACCGAAAAGAAAAAACTAAAACAAAGTACACAGGCAACAAGGAGCATGACGAATGCAATGGTACCTCACATTTCAATACTAACATTGAATGTAAATGGCCTAAATGCTCCTCTTAAAAGATACAGAAACGCAAAATGGATAAGAACTCACCAATCATCTGCTGCCTTCAGGAGACTCACCTAAGACATAAGGAATAACATAAACTTCAAGTAAAGGGGTTGAAAAAGGCATTTCATGCAAATGGACACCAAAAGCAAGCAAGGGGTAGCTATTCCTATATGAGACAAAATATACTTTAAAGCAATGGCAGTTAAAAGAGACAAAAACGAACATTATATAATGGTAAAAGGCCTTGTCCAACAAGAAAATAACACAATTCTAAACATATATGCACCTAACACTGGAAGTCCCAAATTGATAAAACAATTTCTAATAGACCTAAGAAATGAGACAGACAGCAACACAATAATAGTGGGGAACTTCAATATTCCACTGACAGCACTAGACAGGTCATCAAGACAGAAAGTCAACAAAGAAAAAATGGACTTAAGCTATACCTTGGAACAAATGGACTTAACAGACACATATAGAACACTTCATCCAACAACTGCAGAATATGCATTCTATTCAACAGTGCATGGAAGTTTCTCCAAGATTGACCATGTGATAGGCGATAAAACGAGCCTCAATACATTTAAGAAAATTGAAATTATATCAAGCACTCTCTCAGACCAGTGGAATAAAACTGGAAATCAACTCCAAAAAGAACCTTCAAATACATGCAAATACATGGAAATTAAATAACCTGCTCCTGAATGAGCATGGGCTCAAAAATGAAATCAAAATGGAAATTAACAAATTCTTTGAACGGAATGACAATAATGACACAACCTATCGAAACTTCTGGGATACAGCAAAGGCGGTGCCAAGAGGAAAGTTCACAGCCCTAAACACCTACATCAAAAACTCTCAAAGAATAT